>NC_072795.1:14170312-14498750 GCF_028583425.1 Eublepharis macularius | reverse complement strand
GAGCTGATGTGTGGGGAGGAAAGATACAATCTCAGCTGTATTGCTACTTTCGATAAACTTGTTTTATTTAATTCCACAGTCTGAACACATGTTTTATCAACTCTTCGTGAGCATTTAAATTGCATTTTGTCACAGCAATGCAAAGGGGGTGTGTGATTAATGCAGGATGTGGGAGGGGTGCGCACAAATCCTGTTATCAGATAATGGGATTAGCAAGCATACCTCCTGAGCGCGGCCGATGCTTTGAAAATTTTTATTTCCAAATCTACATATTTAGCTACTGTACCAGCCACATTACAGAATAACAAATAAAAGTGCTGGGAAAGCATTTTGAAGAGCCTCAATCATGATTATGTTTATAACAGCAGCAGCGATGAGACATGAAAATCGGAGGCAAGCCAGAGCATTGGTTTGCTTTACATTTTCTGCAGAAGACAAGTTTGCTCGTTGTCTAGGATCTGTCTGTCTCTCTACCTAGTTCTCTACCTATCTCTCTACCTACTTGTCTGTCCCTCTGTCCGTCTGTCTGTCAATCTACCTACTTACTTCATTTATAGCCCACCTTCCCTGGTGAATTTCGCAACAGAGGAAAGGGAACAGAGGTATGAACCCAGAAATAAACTGAGGACATCAGTTTTCAAGACGTGACTCAGTCATCACTTTATGCTATATGGCCATTGTGGGTTTTCTGAAGCAGGCTTCATCTTAAATGTTACAAAAGTCCCCTGGGAGTAGAGTTGCCCGCCAGGAGATTGGAAGGGAAAGTGCTGTAAACAAGGTTAGTGCAATACATTAAGTGTAATAAATATAATAAGTAGCTAACTCTTCATAAAAGCAATATAGCAGCAACGATTCATGTACAATTTAAATACATTCTACTGGAACAACCGGGAACAATAAGGTTAATGTCCATGTCCTGTCTCCGTTGTCGTTTCTTCCAACAATTATCTTAAGATGTCTCCTCCAGATGGTAGAAAAGCCGCAAGGTTGAGACTGGCAAGGCGAACCTTTTCACCCTATCTGGGGCCGGCTGAAGCACAGATTTCACAAAAGCTTCCTCAGGAGTAACTGCTACGGCAAAACCACGGGGAAAACATTGGTTCGGAGACCCGGTCTGGGAGGCAGTAAATCCAGAATTTACTGCCGCCCAGACCGGGTCTCCGAACCAATGTTTTCCCCGTGGTTTTGCCGTAGCAGTTACTCCTGAGGAAGCTTTTGTGAAATCTGTGCTTCAGCCGGCCCCAGATAGGGTGAAAAGGTTCGCCTTGCCAGTCTCAACCTTGCGGCTTTTCTACCATCTGGAGGAGACATCTTAAGATAATTGTTGGAAGAAACGACAACGGAGACAGGACATGGACATTAACCTTATTGTTCCCGGTTGTTCCAGTAGAATGTATTTAAATTGTACATGAATCGTTGCTGCTATATTGCTTTTATGAAGAGTTAGCTACTTATTATATTTATTACACTTAATGTATTGCACTAACCTTGTTTATAGCACTTGCACTTTAAAAACGGAAAATTTATAAAAATTTATTTAAGTGGATGATTGATATTGTTGAATGCTTCCCGTGGGTTAGTCCCAACATTCTTGCCAATTTCTAAGGAAGCAGCCATTCGTTGTTTGCAGGAGATTGGAAGGGGCAGAACTTACCCTAATGTCGATTGTCTGATGCCACAACATTATTTCTGGCTACATAACAGAAGGAAACATCACCACATCGCAGGACGCTCTAGGATTCACCCAAAACTCTATGGTAAAATTATAGACATGTTTTAAATTCAATGATAAAAACATAGGACACATCCTAGAATGCCCTGTGATGCAGTGACAATATTTCTGGAAAGACTGAGGTGGCAAGGACATAATACTGGTGTGCAATTTCATTTCTGGTGAAAAACTGGAAGTGATGTCATGATAGTCATGTTAAACAATAGGGTTTTTGACTAATCCTAGAGCATCACCCTTGAAACCCTAGCATTACTTTTGTTTTTTTGCCAGAAGTGACAGAACACCCATCCCATAGTCCACCATTGGACTTTGAGATGTTGGCAGGGAGAAGGAGGGGGTACCCAAGAGGCATCCCTATATCACCTCTCTGTTGAGCTCCCTCCCTTCTCCAAACTCCCCTCTCCGGAGAGACCACCCCCAAATCTCCAGGAATTCCCCTAGCTGGAGTTGGCAACCTTGCCAGCTTGTAAGTGTCTGACAGTACAATCCAAGCAGTGTTACTCCAGTCTAAGCCCATAGATTTCAATGGGCTTAGACTGGAGTGACTTTGCTTAGAATTGCACTGTAAGCTACTGAGGTTCATGGGGGTGGGGTACTTTTTATATATTTGTCCATTTGTGGCTGAAATAGTAGAAAACCTCTATTGCATTTTGAGATGTAGATTTTATTTAGAAATTTTTGTTAACTACCTTGAGCAATTTTGGAAATGTAGAGTTAAAATATTTTAATTTTTAAAACGATGTGTACTGCATTCATAGGGTTGCCATAGATCGGAGATGACTTGACGGCACATAACACACACGCTGTGGATTATTTTTTATTTTACTTCATTTATACTTTGCCTTTCTTCCCAAAGGGGACACAAAGCACTTTACTTCTCTCCTCCATTTTATCCTCACAACAACTCTGTGCGTAGAATTGCAACATGCCCAGTAATGGCAGGGAACCTCCTGGCACTGCTTCCTGTCCCCCACCCTCACTCAATAGAGCAATGGGAGGAAAATGAAGGGGCACGACAGGAAGTCACTATAGAGATTTTTGAAATTCCTAGAATGTCCTAGAATTTCTAAGAAGTCTCTGCTCCCCTCAGTGCTCCTGGGAATTCCTAGTGTGGGGATAGGTTAAGCTGAGAATGTGACTGGTCCAAGGTCATCTGGTAAGCTTCCACAGTAGAGAGGAGATTCAATACTGGACCTCTCAGATCCCAGTCCAACACACTAACCACTAAAATTAGAACTTTTGGTCCTGAGAACTCTTTTGAAGATCATGGAGTGTGTGGATAAGGGTGCCTCTGAGGATGGCGCAAGATTTCATTGATCTGCGCCAACCTCCAAGTTTGTTGAGGAATAAAAATGGGAAGAAACAGGTCTTAAGACGGTAATCCTTCGCTTGCCCCTGAGGAAGTCAGAAGACGAAATCTGGCATTGCAGCCGGCCCCCAGCTTGGGCTATCATCCTTGCAGGATCCCCGGTTGGTACAACCTGTGGATATAAAAAGAAGAAAAGGATATGAGAAGTGATATATTGTAAAAAGAATTCGTATTGGACTTACCTGACTAATTGTCTCGTAGAGTGTATCCTGTTTCCTTTGAACACACGGAATGGGAAAGTGTTGTCCTTTGCAATAGGAATATTGTTATGTTGTAACTCTTGTAAATATTTTGCATCAGCTTTATGATAAGTGTGCATGAACTTTATGAGAAGTGTATAAGACTTTCGAATACTGACATGGTAAAAGTTTGAAGTACTATCTTTTTCCTCTTCATTCCTGGGTGGTTTTCCACTTTTGGTTGTTGCATTATACCGGGAATTGCCCCATTTTTGTATCTCTGAGGATGGTCTGGCTGCTAAATGCACAGTAAGTGATAACAGGGAATGAAGAATATGCAAACAATACTAATTAAGGATCTTATTTTCCATTGTAGATTTTGAAGCTTTAATTATATACAAACAGTGTGCCATTCTCGCGCATGTGTATTTTGCTGGCGAGACTGAAGATGGCTGGATGCTAAAAAGGGGAAGTCAAACCAAACCTGAACCCCCAAAACAGCTGAGAGTGGTGGTTTCGGTGAATCAGAATTAGAACCTAAAGTGTCTTGGTTGCCTTGCGCCTGAAGCAGAACTGAACCCCTAAAGAAGAAATGTGGCCACTAGTTCATTAAGAAGTGGTTCTATAAGCTGGATCTCTTGTCGGGAGTTTCTCTCTGCTCTGACTATATTTGGAGAGACTGTAGTTCCTAGAGAGCCATTTGAAAATAACAACAACAACGTTCGATTTATATACCACCCTTCAGGATGACTTAACACCCACTCAGAGCGGTTTACTGAGTATGTTATTATTATCCCCACAATAAAATACCCTGTGAGGTGGGTGGGGCTGAGAGAGCTCTAGAGGGCTGTGATTGGCTGAAGGTCACCCAGCTGGCTTCAAGCGGAGCAGTGGGGAATCAAACCCGGCTCTCCAGATTAGAGTCCCGCACTCTTAACCACTACACAAAGCAGGAGGAGAAGGAGCAGGATTGCTTGACCCACTTGGTATTCCAAGAGAATCTGGGGGAAAGGTCTCGGTGTGGAAAATTCTTGAACCAACTACTGAAAGCTTTTTGTGTTTCCTTAGCATTGCAGCCCCACATTCCTACCATTCTACATCCAAGATAGTTACTTTCTTTTTTGCTGTTAGTGGGGTTTAGGGTTGCCAATTCTGGGTTAGGGAATTCCTGGAAATGTAGGGGGGGGGGAATCCAAGGGAGGACATATTTTTGGGAAGGGGAAGGACCTCAGCTGGGTATGATACCATACAGTCTCCTTCCAAAGCAGCCACTTTCTCCAGAGGAACAGATCTCTAGAGTCTGGAGATCAGTTGTTATTCTGGAAGTTATCCAGGGCCCACTTGGAGATTGGTGACCTTGGGTTTCTTGAGGACTAGCTGGATTCCCTTCAGGAATTGGGGGTAGAGGAGATGATTCTAAGGGGATCCTGTGAGATTTCAATTGAAAAGGCAAAACAACTCAGCTTGAAACAGGAGAATGGGCTGACGGTGAGGATTTTTTAATTGTAATAAAAAGCCCTTCGTCACTGTGCTGGCAATTCCCTAGGTGGACGGGGGCGGGGGGGTTGCTCTCTGTCAGTTCTAGTACTAATGGCTGTCTAATAGATGTTTTGGGATTGCTGCAGGATTGCATCATTTTGGCAAGAAGCGTCTTGCGCTGCAAAAGCCTATAAATTCTGAATACTCATTCTTTCAGGGCACATTTCCATCAGTCTGGGAATTAGACAGATGTAGGGGCTGTTGTTGATCCAAACTTACTTCATTACCAAAAAAAACCCGTAACTCATGATAAAATATTGGACAAGAAGCGCAGCTCCAAACAAGATCTCTGCTTTCCCCTGAGCATCCCAAGGGGAAAAAAAACACATAAAGTCCAATCTGAGAGAACGTTACGTTCTTTGGGCTGCTGTTCCTTCTCCACAGTGTTGACTTCCTTTAGTTTACCTTTATGTAAAATAAAAGCTGGAATTGTGGGAGGAGGGTAGAATTTGGAAATCCTACCGCTGCCCCAAATTTTCTCCTCTAGGATTCTTAAGACCTCCAGACCAGGATGAATTCTCCTCTCCTCTTTTCCTCGTTAGGTAACCCTCAAAATTCTATCCTTTCTGAAGAATTTTCAATCCTCACCCAGTTGGTTTTTTGTGTTTTCTTTTTCGTTTACTTAATTTACAGTATTGTATATTGAATCCTCCAAATAGTTCAAGAGTCCTACCGTTTCTGAGAGTGGTCCAATTGTGTTGCTTTTTGTCAACCACATATGGGCCAGCCAGTTTCCTGTTTGACATCGTGACAAACATGCCCCTCAGCGAACATCAGCCATCCAGATTCTGCAGATTCCCCCCATCCCCCCCCCCCCCGGTGAAATAAGATGGTGCCTTTTCTCTTGTGGCACTGATATGATGCAATTCCCTCACCACGCCAGTGTGCTGAGTGCCAAGCATGTTTAGTGATCCCTGCCAAGCACAAACATTATGTTGTATCCATAGGAGCATTTCAATGGATGGAAGGATTTCCACTTGAGGAGTGTGGCTTTCACACTTCTTCCCTCCAATGAAACACAAAATGACCTCCAAATGTTCTTCCAAGCTCTGTTCCTCAGGAGTAGCTTTGGGGGGGGGGGCATTTGGGGTTCAGCAAGGGAGGAGCCAAAAACACCACTCTCCACAGGTAGAAATTCTATATCCAGGAGGAAATCCTTCAATATTTGAGTGGCGCTGGACTTGAATCCTGTTCTTCTAAATGCAGAAATACTTCATTGGATCCAGGGCTTTTTTTCTGGGAAAAGAGGTGGTGGAACTCAGTGGGTTGCCCTCGGAGAAAATGGTCATATGGCTGGTGGCCCCGCCCCCTGATCTCCAGACAGAGGGGGGTTTAGATTGCCCTCCGCACCGCTCCAGTGGCGCGGAGGGCAATCTCAACTCCCCTCTGTCTGGAGATCAGGGGGTGGGGCTACCAGCCATGTGACCATTTTCAAGAGGTTCCGGAAATCCGTTCCCCCGCATTCCTGCTGAAAAAAAGCCCTGATTGGATCCAAATCATTTATTTTCTTCGCAGGATCTTTTTGATTTTGTTGATGGGGAAGATTTCCACATGTATGTCAGCTGTGGCCAGTTTTTGTACTGTTCCTTCTTCCTTGCCCATGCTGGTTTTTAGAACTTGTTTCAGATTTTATTATTGGGTTTTTATTGAGGATTTTAAGATGTACTGCTGGTTTTACTGCCATATTATTGCAGGTTTTTTCATTGGTTGCATGTTGATATGTTTATTTGTTTATTTAGATATTTGGATATTTAGCCCATCCTCCCTGCAAGCAGGCTGAAGGCTGGTAACAACCAAAACAAACAATACATAATATATATCAAAAAAATCATATAAAAACACAATTATAATCTCAACATGGTGTCTAATTCACATAAAGCTAATATGTTGTTTTTATTGTGTCTGTTTGTCATTATTTGATATTTCTTGTTGGAAGCTGCCTTGAGAGCCTTATTCTAAGAGATGGGCCATAAAGATTTGTACAATAAATAAATATGAATATAATATATATGTAATAGAATGTTTGGATAGTCCAGGCTAGCCCAAGCAAGTCCAGAGTAGCCCAAGCTCAGAAGCTAAGTAGGGTTGGCCATGATTAGTATTTTGTTGAGAGACCACCAAGAGAGACCAGGATTGCTATGCAATGGTAAACCACCTCTGCTCATCGCTTGCCTTGTATATCCTTTGAGGGATTGCCGTACACCCATTGTGACTTGATGGCACTAAATTTTTAATAGAATGTGGGCATCATGTCCCCAAGCATATTGACTCAGAGACCAATGGGCCTTTCTCCCTGGGGAATATATTGAGAATTGCAGCTTCATCTCACAGTGGGTTTGATTACCCTTAGAATCATTGCAACTCTTGACACATTAAGTAATGTTTCCTTTCTAAATAGGCAATATCACGAGGTTAGAACAGAGGTCGTACACTGACATTTTGTATTCAGACAACCACAAAAGAATCAGTATAGCCACTGGCTGGCCTAGTCGTGGGGTTAAAAAACAAAGAGTGTATATTCCTTTGGATAAAGATGCATTAGTAAAATATAATTGACTTATAATATGTTGTTAACAGTAAGGATATGCAAAAAAAACCATGTTTGGCAGGAAGATAGGCTAATTGATATGGTTGGACAACGTTCCTACTAGGTACATATCTGCTGGCTGACCCTCTCCCTCCATTTGCTGCCCTCACCCATTTCTGATATAAAGAAAAGCAGACAGCAAGGTACCAGAATATTTGTCAGAATAGAATCTGACAGCTCCCAAAGGTCAAAAATTATTCTAGATTATTTATGACTGTGCGTGGCTCGAATCATATCTTGATTAATGAATTGGCAAGGGCACAGCTCTAATTAAAAGCTCAAAGGAAGTTTTATATGGCACAGCATATAGTGGCAAACTGTGCATACAGTGGTGACTTAATGGCCATTTGAATATGTCCACTTGCCTTTCATCCACTCAGAGATCTAAATTCTAGAGATATTCTCAAGACTGACAGCTCAAGAGCAGGGGTTGGTACGTACCACCAACACAAAAAAGCATCCTTTCAAAAATACAGAACAGGGAGAATGATGTATGAAGAACAAGTACCCTCCAATGAAGACTTCCCCGGTCATGCAGAGAGAGTTGGAATATATTCAGCAGTAGAAATGCAACACAGAGGGAAGATTTCAAGATGGCCCATGCTGAAGAGCTACATACTACTTTACACAAAGGGTGATAAACACATGGAATTCGTTGCCACAGGAGGTGGTGGCAGCTACAAGCATTGCCAGCTTCAAGAGGGGACTGGACAAATATATGGAGCAGAGGTCCATCAGTGGCTATTAGCCACAGGAGATAGATGGTATTCTCTTTGTGGGGAGGTGGTGCTCTGTTGTCTTGGTGCTGGAAGGAAGGCAGTGGGAGGGCATCTGGTGTCCTGGCCTCACTGACAGTCCTTTAGATGGCACTGGATTTCTAGCCACTGTGTGTGACAGAATGTTGGACTGGATGGGCCACTGGCCTGATCCAACATGGCTTTGCTTATGTTCTTATGTTCTTATGTCTGCAGCCAAATACTTTTAGTGATCAGCTAATTTCAGCTAAAAGTGTTCTGCAATAAAATGGGCTAAGATTGGTAGTTGCCACATGAGAACAGCCTTTGCATGTTTCCTTGTTGCTGGTATGGCTGCCAATACAGCCCAGGGGCAACAGGGCTTCCACAAAGCAGATTTGCCCACAGTTTCCATGTCCTAGTCCCTGCAGCAGCCATCCTCTCTCCCATGGGCCACCAGGGTTTTATTCATTTTTTTAAAAAATGAGAATTAAATATCATTATAGCAATATAACATTATCTTAATCTATGTACCAGGTTCCCTGAATTCCCAGCTTTCATATTTTTAAAAAGTATCTAGCCCGTATAGTGGCAGAGATATGACTTTCCCCTTATATTTCCATAAGGAAAGGGGCTAGAGAGGTTGGGTTTTTAAAATGAACGCTGGAAATTCAAGAATCCTGGTGCACACGTTGTTATGTTATATTGATATAATTGATATATTGATATCAGCTGCCACATAAAAGAAACAGACCCTCCCATGATGGCTAGAAAGGAAATGGCCACTGAGAGAAAAGGGTCAAGAACAACAGATGCCACCTGGGTGGCAAAAATCTCAACCTCCCCACCAGGGCTTTTTTTCAGTGGGAATGTGGGGAAACGGAGTTCCAGAACCTCTTGAAAATGGTCACATGGCTGGTGGCCCCGCCCCCTGATCTCCAGACAGAGGGGAGTTTAGATTGCCCTCTGCGCTGCCAAGTGGCGCAGAAGGCAATCTCTACTCCCCTCTGTCTGGAGATCAGGGGGCGAGGCCACCAGCCATGTGACCATTTTCTCCGAGGGCAACCTACTGAGTTCCACCACCTCTTTTCCCAGAAAAAAACCCCTGCTCCCCACCAATGCAGCAGCCATCCAGGCTTTACTGTGACCTTTCCCCAAAACTTCACAACAAAGCAAGTTTGAGAAAGATTGGAGAAAAGCTAGGGAAACCTCAGGAGGTGCACAAATGCGCCCTGCTGCCTGATGCATCGAATTCAGGGCAGATAGCCTGTGTAGAAATAGCCACTATGTGCAGAAAATGGGATGGAACAGTGTGGCTTAGGCTTCTAAAGGCAACCTGTTCCAGAGCTCTGGCATACTTTCCTTACCAAAAAAGCTCAAGAATGAACTGTAACCATCCTCACCTTCTTGTGAGAGGGAACAGAGAAGGGAATGTAGCTCAAAGAACGGAGGCTCATAGAGCAAGAACCCGGCCTTCATATTTGGAGGTCCCAGGCTGTAAGGCAGTACCTGGAATCGAACACTGAAACATGTTGGCTGACATTCTAAAGCTGATGTTACAAGCTGAGGATACTGTGTCTTGGCCAAAAGATAAGCTGCAGCATTTTGAACTGAGTGACGTTTCCAAGTAGCCTTCAAGGGCTGTCCCAAGCAGAGTCCGTTGAAGTAATCTAACCTTGAGGTTATAGAAGCATGGGCCAGGATGGCCAGATAGGGCAAGTCTAAACTAGAGATGTGACAGTCTAAAACAAAACCCAGAAATATTAAGAGGGGAATGGGTTTTTCTAGTCCCACCACCACCATTTTTCTCAATTTTTCTAACAAATTAGAGATTTGGGGGTGTACTGAACAAAAACTCCAATGAGATATTTTCTTTTTAAATTGTTTCAGGTGAGTAGCCATGTTGGTTTGTAGTAGAAGAGCAAGATTCAGGACCTGTAGGACCTTAAACACCATCTAGTTTTCCAGGGTATGAATTTTTGATAGTCTGACTTTGATAGTCTGACTTTCAAAAGCTCATATCCTGGGAATCTAGTTGGTCTTTAAGGTGCTCTCGCTTTTGTTTTTAGAATGAGTGATATGTTTCATGTAGGGTTGCCAGGTACCCCTTACCTCCCATTGGGAGGGTGGAGTCCTTGGCACTTATGCTGTGCGCTGCATGAGGTCCTCTTTCGCACATGCGCCCTGAAGCTGGCGTGATGATGTCACTTCCGTAAGTGAGGTCACCATGCTGGCTGCATGAGCACTCCCACGCTCCACACAGGGCTGATTTGGCCCATTTGGGGCTCAAATCAGCCCCAAACAAAGCACAGGAATGCTCCCGTGGGAGGTGCAACGGCATCACTTCCAGAAGAGACATTGCCACGCTGGTTGGGAGCGCACATGCAGCGCATGCTCCTGAGGTGCCTGCTGGTGGCAGGCAACCTCCAGAAGCTTGCCCCCTCCCGCCGATCGCTGGGCAATCAGCGGATAAGGGGGGAAATCCCTGGGAGTTTGCCCACCACTAGCGGGCTCCTGGGAACCCTAGTTTCATGTGCCAGATGTAACTGATAAAGGACACTTTTGACCGCAACACTGATCTACCTCACTAGCAGCAGAGTTGATTCCAACACACACACACACACACACACCAGGTATCTGACTGTGATAGGACTTACCCCATCCATAGCTGGCAGAAAAAAGCCTCTAGAATTTTATACTGGGCATAAGGTAAGATCAGAGGCTCTGCCAATGACAGAGAACCAGTTCTGCATGCCCAAAATTTTCTGATCTGTCATGCCACATGCCCCTGCAAAATGGTCTGGCATGCCCCTGTTTGGCAGGCATAATAGGAGTTACTTACCATGGCGTTAAGAGTTTTGCATAAAAGCCCAGAAAGTTGCAAGTGCTTTGCACTGACTTCCACAAGGTGGAGCTCTAATCTCAGTCCTTGAAAAGGTTAGAAAAACTCAGTGTGTGTGTGTGTGTGGTGGGGGTAGAATATATGCCTGATGACGATGCCAGGAGCAGCTCAGAGTCAGAAATGCTGCTCTGTCCAGGTGTGTCTGTACAAGTACTTTCTCCCCTGCTCTCTTTATGATGTTCTTGTGATTGCTGATATTCTCAGCAAACTGTTCTACAGGTACTTAGGATCACTCACTTCCTTCATGGGTTCTCTAAGGGGCCAACCTGTGCTCAGCACAGTCACACAGCAGCTTTGGGGAATGGTTTATATTAAAAAGGAGAGCCCAAATGGGTTTAGAAAGCTGCCATCAGGGGAGGGAAAGCACCTGCCTTTCTTCCAAGCTTTCTTCCCCATGCAAAAAACAGTGCGGGGAGGAGGGAGAGTTTCCCATTTCATCTGCTCCATGTGGAAGTATTTTTGTGCACGTGTGGCAGCAGAAACGGGGAAATGCTGTCACAGTGGTTCGAGCAAGACCTCAAACATTTTGGGAGAGTTCTTTCAGAGCCCCTGAATTTCATCCTAAAAAGATGTGCTTTTCTATCATCATATCCCCTTTCTGCTTATTCCTCTCTTGATTGAGTTGCAGTATCTAATGCTGCTATCCAGTATCTTTCATCTTGAGATTATCTGCCCTGCTTCTGGGCTTCCTGGAGGGCTTGAGGTGGCTGCTTTTGGAAATGCCAGAGGAAAGGAATTCTTGGCCTGATCTAACAGAGCTCTGCTTATGCTGCTCTAGACAAAAAAAAAGGAGGCTTGGGTCACCTGAAAGACGAACAGATCAATAGAAGACATCAGAAGTTTAAGCTGCTGAATTCCCAGGTTGAAAATACGGATGTGAAATAGTGAAGTAACAGCATTTTTCAGGTGTAAGGAGAAAAAAAGAAAGAGTTGACAATATGGCTGAGAAATATGAGCAGTTAAGAGATCTTAAAAGCTAGCCTTTGACAAAAAAAACCCCTCATACATTTACAAAAGAAAAAAAGAAGTATCACAGCGTTTCATTCTTACCAGCACAAAAGGAGAAACTAAAGACACTAATTCAACACAACTTCAAAGTACAATAATGAAGATCAAATGGGAGAGGCAGAGCGCTGTGATGAAACAATACGTTTGCCTACTCAGTACCAAACGCCTAAAACCATCCAATTTTTGTGATGCTTCTAAACTGAGGGTCAAAAAGACCTCTTTTAAAAATAAGGCCTTTTCAGAAGTGGTTTAATCAATTATTTCAGGATTAAAATGTACCAATTTTAGTAACTGAGTACCTTGGCATGAAAAGGAAGCAATCCCCCTCTACAGCTTTCCGTTCCCTGCCATGCTGCAGTATTTCAAGGGGGGCGTTTGGTCTACAGCGGAAGGAAGAGGTGGATAAGTCATGTTCCGCCGATGGAAATCCTTCCATCAGCATAAATTTTCACCAGGATTCAAGCCACTGGATGCCAAATTTTCTACAAAAGGTTTACTTAAGTTAATTAACTTTCTAAAACATATAGGCAGCTTTTGCTGATGAAAGGGACTCAAAATGGTATAGGGTGTAATAACATCTAAAGGTGGTGTTAATGAGAGGGGAGAAGCAGGTACACGGTGTAAAGGGGCTATCTCCCTGCCAGATAGCTTCAGGTTAGGTTTACCATTCCCCTGATGGTGGCTGAGGATCCCCTACCACCAACAGATACTTTCTGATGCCACTGAATTGGCTAAGCAAGGGGGAAATGGTGGGAGATGGTGGGGGGATCATCGGCATAGACCAGCAAAACCTGAACATGGGAAGAGGGTAGCCATCAGTGATGGCGTGATATCACTTTCAGAGAAAACCAGGAAGTGATGTCATGCCCGTCTCGGAACCACTGAAAAGTCTGTGGTAATACCATAGAGTTTCCAGGAATTCCTAGAGAGGCATGGCATCTGTTCTGGGTTTTCCTGGAAGCGATGCCATGCTGTCACCAATGGCTATGTAAAATTATTTTTCTTTCTCCTGCTGGCTGCTGGAGTGCTGGCAGGCAAAGCCTACTGTGGGCAGGAGGACTCCTGCCTCCAGGAGGCACATGGCAAACCTAACTGATAAATGCTGTTCTTTTTATGAGTAGAAATGGATTATAGATCAACATATCCATAGTCATTATCACTAATCAAAGGTTCAAGGAGTCTCTAGGGTGTTTGGTGCTACTTGTCATCTGCTTTGACACCACCCTGAGGGTTAGCTTTGGAGCAGATCCGTAAGTGTCCTAATAAGGGTGGCATAAAACAAATGGTGTCCTTTCAAGGACCTTTCAAAGGGTGTGTGACCACACAAAGGGAAACAAAACCCTACACCCACAAACAATGAAAAATGAGTGAAAAATCTATTAGTAGTTAACATACAAACTTATGCACCAGATATACATCAAAATATAACTAAATCCAATGACTATATGCAAGAAACTGTGAATGGCAAAAAATATATAAAAGACATTTTAAAAAATTCCACATTACAAAGCGTATGAGAAAATACCTGAGACCAGATAAACATCGTAGAAAATTAATCATATATTCAAACATATTACGGCTGCTAGCAAAGCATGTTTTGTAGAACCTTCTTCTCAGATAGTAAAATATTGTTGTTGTCTCCAGATATGTGAAATAAACTTCTTTTTCTCCTACAAAAAGACACCCATGAATTTAATAAGCTCAAGATAACCAGTTTTTTCTCTCAGCTTCATACACTCCAAGGTCATAGGGCACACATGGCACCCCGAGATTTTTAGGGGAGTAGCAGGTGAGAAAGACATTGCTCGAAGAATAACAACAACAACATTTGATTTATATACCGCCCTTCAGGATGACTTAACATCCACTCAGAGCGGTTTACAAAGTGTGTTATTATTATCCCCACGACAATCACCTGTGAGATGAGTGGGGCTGAGAGAGCTTCTAGAAGCTGTGACTGACCCAAGGTCACCCATCTGACTTCAAGTGGAGTAGTGGGGAATCACACCCAATTCTCCAGATTAGCATCCTGCCACTCTTCACCACTACACTAAACTGAAGACTCAGAGCCAGACCACACGATATGAATTACACGTGAATGACACGAAAACAAACGTATACATGTTCCAACCTTGTTTTCAACTACACGCACCACCCGTGTTCGTGGTAGCACAGGTTTTCTCCACGTACCTCCAAGATATCCCATCATGCATCTCCACTTTGCACAGATAGGAAGTGGAAGATATAGGAAATAAGGATGCTCTGCATTGCCTACTTACTGATCGTGACCGCGTACATGTGCCATCGTAGCTACACTGGAGCAGAAAATTTTGAATGCGTGCCTGGACCAGGACACATGCTTATCGATAGAATGCTGGACACGGGCATTTGGGGTAAGACAGGACTCCTGACACTCGTTCCGTCTCGTGTAATTCGTATCGTGTGGTTCGACTCTCAGACATGAAATCAGTGCATTGATGCACTGGGAATGTTCTGAACTGGGGAATTCCCAGACCATCGCTCAATGACGTCACTTCCAGGTCTTCACTCGGAAAAGACATTCCTGCATCAAGCAATATTCCCCCCCCCATTTCCCCCACTGCTCCTGAGAGGGTGGGTGGGGGATGGGAAGCATCACTAGGAATTTGCCTGCTCTAAGTGGGCAAATGGCATGCATAAGTTCAAGGCGTGCTATTCACACATTACGGAGTCCGCAGCTTGGCTCTGAAGCCCCACAGTCAGACATAAGTCGCAGGTTCTCCTCAATTCCTATGCAGTACCCAGTTTGGATCAGACCATCACACACACGGAGAAGGCACGTCAGCCTTCACACGATGCCTTTTCCCCAACTTGAAATAGTGCAGGGGTGCACAATCTAGCCCATTAAGGAAACCAACATGTATCCCAAAGAACACCTTACTCTGCAATAGGTGGTCCCCCCCATGGGTCAGTAATGACTCGGTGCTTGCACAGGGGACTACCTTTACCTTTATTTTTAAAAAATCTGCCACAGGCCTGGCAGATTTACAGAAAATGGAAGGAACAAACAGTGCTCCAGATCTCGAAATGGAGATTTATTGAGTTTTCAGGCATGCAAAGATGGCAGGGTTAGCGCCCTTCTTTCCCCGCCCGTCAGATCTAATTAATTTTATGTTGTCCCAATCTATTTTTACCTTCCCCCAAACTCAGATGTATTGTTGTCTGGTGCAGATTGCTTTGAGAAATGTAATTCAATCAGAAGCACAGCTACGCCCTGAGTTCTATCAAGCAACGTTGTATGAAATAGCAGCAAAGCAGCTTGTCTGGACGGCTCTGCTCTTTGGAAGCGAGCGCCTTCATCTCTCTAAAATCGTTGCAGGCAGTTTCGAATATATTCCTTGCACCGAGGATAGTCTTGAAGACCAGCGGCCAGCTTCCTTGTCACTCTGGGCTGTTTCCCGCATTATGGAAATGCAGAACCGGGACAGAGATGGAGGAGGGAAGGGAGGAAGCGCCTGCCAGATGAGAACGGTGCCCGTGCAAAAATAATTCCTCCTTAGTTAACAGATCTGATCTCCAAGTGTCCTATCCATTTGCCACTGCTGACAAAAGCAAGTTTGCTATTTTAGGCATTGCAGACCCAGCCTAGCTCTAGGAGGAAGAGATGCCGCCTGTCTTAGGTTCAGCCTCGCCCTCCGAAATGCTTCTTGCCATCTCACGGATAGGATTGCCAGGTCCCTATACCCTCCTGGCAGGAGGCGGGGGGACGGGGGGGACTAGCGCTTACCTCGTGCAGCGGTGTGTTTTCTCTTTGGTACCTGCACAATGGCCTCACTTCCAGTAGTGATGTCATCCTGCCAGCCATGTCCGTGCAGGGCCAATTCAGCCCATCCAGAAGTGACGTTGTTGCGCCTCCTGGGAATGTGCGTGCCGTGCATGTTCCTTGGATGCCTGCTGGTGGCGGGCAACCTCCAGAGGCTTGCCACCTGCTGCAGATCGCTGGCAGATTGGTGGGCAAGGGGACAAACCCTCCAGGAGTTTGCCTTTCACCGGCGGGCACCTGGAAACCCTACTCCCAGATAGCAGGATGCATTGTGGTAGATTATCAAGAATTCAGTCTGGATTTCGTCTCACAGGGCTTCCTTTGAAACAAGGTTCAGGTGCAGAACCAACCATTTTAATTTGGAGGAGGGGGTCAGCTAGGGCTCAAGACAGGAACATGGAAATGGACAACAACTGGTTTTACCCAGGAACAGAACGTGTGCAATGAGCCACCAAAATCACCCAACACATTGAGCAATACATTTGAGCAAGCTTCTGGAGAAAACTTCACCAGACTATATGTTAAAAAGCAAGAAAAGGGCATGGACAGGCACATTGTAGAGGATGTTTTCTTCATTTCAACAGGCACAGGGTGTGGCTAGCTGGTACAAGCTGCACTCTTGGCTTGCTTGGAAGAAGAAGCGAAAATCTCATAATAGCGAGCCCAGGTTGCCAGCTTTGGTGAGCAACCACTTGACCCCCAACTTAGGCTCCCTCCTAAGGATGGCAGAGGGACATGGGTGGGTTGAAAGAGCATCTGGTAATGCTGCAGGATCAGTTCCAACTGCATAACTGGAAGAGATGTCATTGCCTCTCTGGATGCTCTAGGATTCACCCAAAATGCTATAGTAAAAACCATAGAGTTTCAGGTGAATCCTAGAGCTTCTCAGTTGCCAGTATGGAGTAGTGGTTAGAGTTTCAGACTAGAATCCCCATTCTGTCACAGAAACTCACTGGGTGACCTTGGGCCAGTTGCACATTCTCTGCCTAACTTATCTCACAAACATGGTGGATTGGACTTTAAAGGAAGCAGGATGCCACCCAGTAGGCCAATGGCCTTTTTCTCCCCCCCCCCCCAGCCCTTTAATAGAAGGACTTAGCCTGACCCACCCAAGTTGGACTCTCTAACATTCTCTCCAGTGTGGAAAAAGTTCCAAGTAGCCCCTCTTACATCCTCTGGAGTAGCTGTTTGGGACTAGAGCTGCACTACAACAGCCAGGAGGCGACGAACAACACAGCTGAATCTCCCATGAAGGTCATCTTGTGGTGACTTCACTATGTAAAGAAAAGAAATTCTGTGATTTGTTCCTGAGACAAGATGATCGATGCTCAAGGGGGATCATAGGTTATGCCCCTGACTCCACTCCCCCTTTCTGGTTCGCATCGGATCCCCTTTGTAAAAAGCAATTTGGTACAAGCCTCCACTCCTGTTTCTTGGCTTGTTGGAAGAGAGGGAGGGCATAGATGAGAGCGCAAACCCAGAGGAGAGAGGGCTGGAAACTGTAAGATGAGAGGAGGAGGGAGGTCTCCTCACGTAAAACTGCCTTGCATCAAGTCAGTCTGCTGATCCCTCTCAGCCAGTATTTATGCTGATGGGCAGCACGTTTCAAGAGGCGCAGGCAAAGATCTGCAACCTGATCCTTTAACTGGTGAATCAGAGGGCTGAACCTGGGACCTTCTATGCAAAGCAAATGGTCTATGGCTGAGACAGAGCTGTTTCCCCGTTCCACGGGTCCATCTAGCTAATTATTGCCTGATTTGGTTGGCATCAGCCCCCAGGATCTCAGACAGAAAAAAGTCTTCCCCAACACCTTTCCTTTGTAAGGTTGCCATGTTGCCTCCTGCTGGTCCACATGTTGTCCACTGCTGATCTGATTGGTGGTGGGGAAACCGCCGTTGGCATCACATACATCGCGATGTCACTTCTGGACAAAAGGCAGAAGTGATGTTGAGTAGCTCTAGGAATCAGCAGAAACTCTACAGTTTTACCATAGAGTTTCCAGCCATTCCTAAAGCTGCCTGATGCACTTCTGGATTTTCCAAGAAGTGACATCATGGCACACATGATGCAGTGTGGGTTCCCCATGTCCCCGCCCCCTAAGCTCCCTGTCTCCTTTCAAATGGAGATGGCAGGGACTGAACTTGGGAATTTCTGGATGCAAAACAGGCACGGTATTGCTGAGCCAGAGCTTCACACTCTTGAATCATCTGGATAGATAATTGGGAACCCTCCCCCCACATCCTCCTAGGAGGCCAAAGCCAGCCTAAGAGGCATGGTTGTCAACTACTACCCAAACCCTAGTTGTTTTGGTGAGAACATTGCCTGCACTTTAAATTGTATATCACAAGGACCAAATCTGGGCCGTCGTCACACGGGCTTTTTTTAAGCGCTAAAATGGCGCTATTTCCCGGCAAACACCCACCTTATTCCAACACTGATGCAATTTCCTCATTGCTGTTTTTTGCTTGATAGTTGCGATATTTTGCGCCTCAGTGTGAATGCCTCACATCGATGTATTTTGCCTCGCAACTTCCTATGCCCTCCCTTCAATCCCAGAATCCATTTCTTCCTGCGACTCCCCTTTTTTTTATTTTATTATGTCCTTATAACGCCATAACGACATAACACAATGAAAACTTTCTGCTGAAGTAAAAATGACTCAATTGCCATGGCAGAGTCTTCAGCGATGGGGATCACGTCAGACAGGGAGTTTTCTGCGGGCAAAGGGCTATTTATATAATTTCAAAGTTGGAAAAACAAAAGGGTCGTGATGTTTATATGCTGTTAATCCGTTATAGCAGAATTAAATGCCAGAATAATAAAAAAAAGGGGGGGGGAGCTGCTTCTGCGCGGTTAGAGAGAACAGAACAGAGTGCTTCGGTGTGGACAGCTGATGGCGCGAAGAGCCGTTAGGCGACCCAAAGAAACGTTACTGTGCCGATAAGAGGTAGGACGCTATATGCTGTAAATTTAACAGAAGAGATGCCCGTGTGACGACGGCCCTGGTTTAAATGTGAATAAACTAAGTATCTAGCCCTAAAAAGTTGCTTAGATTGCCCAGGAATTTTATATAAACTGCTCTGAGGAAGAGGGGAATGAAAATAAAACAATTAAAAATACTCTCAGTACGGTTTTTTTAAAAAAAGGAATGAGGTTTAGGCTCTGTTTCTAAACAGTGTTGCCAACTGCAGGCTGAGAAATTCCTGAAGATTTGGGAGCGGAGCCTGGCGATAGAAGTTTTTGAGGAAGGGAAGGATCTTCGCAGGGTTTAATGCCACACAGTCTACCCTCCAAAGCAGCCATTTTCTCCAGGGAAACTGATTTCTGTAGTCTGGTCTGTTGATCAATTGTAATTTTGGACCTCCTGGAAGTAGGAAACCCTATTTCCAGGGCTTTTTTTCCGGGAAAAGAGGTGATGGAACTCAGTGGGTTGCCCTCGGAGAAAATGGTCACACGGCTGGTGGCCCCGCCCCCTGATCTCCAGACAGAGGGGGGCAATCTAAACTCCCCTCTGTCTGGAGATCAGGGGGCGGGGCCACAAGCCGTGTGACCATTTTCAAGAGGTTCCGGAACTCCGTTCCACTGCGTTCCAGCTGGAAAAAAGCCCTGCCTATTTCTAAAGGAATACATATGCCAAAGGTTATCAAGCCAAGGCAGTTCTTGAATGTAAAATGGGATTAATATACAGGAGGGCAGGCGGGGGGGACACAGTTGTCTGAGACTTTCAGAATTCACCTGTGAGAAAAGCAACTAGGAATAAAATGTCAGCAGATAAAACTGGGACAAAGCAATGGGAATGACAGATTATACCCCTAATTGGGTACAATTCATGACACAAACAGGACAAAGATTCGTTATGTGGCCAGGGGGCTCTTTGTGAATTTTACAGATTTTCTCCACCCTTCCTCCATTATTACCATGTCCGTTCTCTTTGTTCTTGAAGGAGGAAAGAATATCAAAAGTAGTTTGTATACAAGAAAAAATACATGACGAATTATACCAGAATGATCATTATCTATAGGAAACTGATTTTATTGCAAAATGGTTACCGTTCATTGAATTCATTTCCAATACAAATCATTATCCACCTAAGCACTTACTTTTTGTTACTCAGAATTGAAGCAATGATTATCAAATAACTGAAAAAAACGCTAGTTGTCTTTGTTTAAACCTGTCGTTCACTATCTAATTTCCTTACTCCTGTATAAAAACTACGGCAAATCACAAATTTCACATCTATGCGCATAATTGTATATAGTTAATTAAGAATTTGTTGTTGTTCTCTTTTACTTCTGTATACTGTTTTTTAAAATCTTTTTTTTTTTTTTAAAAGTAGTTTGAATATTTCATTTCTGTACTTATTTATTTATTAAAGGTGCTTACCTTCCACCTTTCCTTTGTGGCTGAAAGCAGTTTCCAAGAATGTTAAATATAAATGCCATAAAAATGAATTATACTCAGACGCATTCT
Source organism: Eublepharis macularius (assembly GCF_028583425.1). Taxonomy (NCBI): domain Eukaryota; kingdom Metazoa; phylum Chordata; class Lepidosauria; order Squamata; family Eublepharidae; genus Eublepharis; species Eublepharis macularius. The sequence continues at coordinate 14,478,428 of NC_072795.1, read as the reverse complement.
TGAATGATCGTAAGAAACGCCAAATCAGTGAAAAGCTCAATGAAATAACTGCCACATCACTACGCAGTGCAGAGGGCACGCTCGCTTCACAGCAGGCTGATTTGGGCCTCAAATGGGTCCAATTCAGTCCATTTGGGGCCCAATTTGGCCTGTGGCAAAGTGCAGGAGTGCTCCTGGGGCAGCGCAATTATGTCAGTGACGTTGTTGCACTGCCCTGGGAGCGTGCCTGGGAGGCCCATTCCCGTGCCTAACTCCCCTGTTGGTCAGGTTAAGAGGAGGCAGGGGGCGGAGGGTGAAAGTGGGGGATCCTCTGCCCCCACCTGGTGAATAGGATCCCTAGGTGAAGCCAGGGGAGGATGGGGTGTGGGGAGGGAGAGACTTTAAATGGTATAATGCCGTGAAGTCCACCCTCCAACACTGCCATTTTCACCAGGGGCACTGATCTCTATTGTCTGGGGATCAGTTGTAATTCCAGGAGATTTCCAGCCCCCCCCCCCCCGCCTGGAGTTTGGCAGCCTCCTAAAAGAAAGCAACAATCAAGTCGCCCTAGGCTTTCTAGGCCTCCTGCTACGGCACTATGACAGGAGGCCTCTTGATGGCAAGCCCTGTTGCCTACCGCTGCTCCAAGTGGCAGCGGGACAAAAATAAGCTGAAAAATAACCACATTGCTGACATTGCCGTGCAGGGTTGCCAGCCCCCGCAGTGAGGGCAAGGGATCCCCCACTCCCAGCCTCCACCCCACCACCTCTCACCTGACTGGCAGGGGAGAAAGGTATAGGAACGGGCTTAGCAAGATCGCACTCCAGAGCACTTCCTTGTCACGCCAGGAATGATGTCATTCCCTGCTCTACAAGGACATGAACACCCCTGCACAGGGCTGATTTGGTAAAAATCAGCCCCTAGCCCTAGACTGGGAGTACATTTTTATCAACTCAGCCCTGCACGGGGCCTTCACTTTAGGGTTGCCAGGTACCCCTCACCTCCCATCGGGAGGATGGAGTACCTGGCACTCACCTTGTGTGGAGCATGAGGTCTTCTTTCGCGTGTGCAAAAGAGTGCCATCACCACGCCAGCCGCATGAGCTCTCCCTCGCTCTGCACTGGGCCGATTTGTCCCATTTGGGGCCCAAATCAGTCCCAAATGAAGCACAGAAACACTTCCATGGGCGGCGCGATGATGTCACTTCCGGAAGTGTCGCAACCGTGCTGGTTGGGAGCACGCACATGGCATGCACTCCTGAGGTGCCTGCTGGTGGTGGGCAACCTCCAGGAGCTGGGTGATCAGTAGATGACGAGGCAAATCCCCAGGAGTTTGGAACCCTACTTCACTTCCTTGTCATTCTGGGAATGGGATCATTCCCGTCTCGACAAGGAAGTGCACCGGAGCCTGTGGGAGTGCACTGCAAGGGCTTCCAGGCCTGTTCCCCACAACTTTCCCCCCTGCCATCCAGGTGAGAGGTTGCAGGGGGTGGATGCTGGGAGTGGGGTATCCCCTGCCCCCACTGGAGGAATAGGATCCCTCGGTCAATGTAACCTCCCAAGCAAATGCTTATTGCTTGAAGATTTGAAGCAATTAACTCTAATGATGCTGAAGAGACTACATGACAGGCAGCTTAATTTTTGTGTTAATGCAAATTCAGAGAAAGGAGAACCCAGTTGCATCACCAGGTGTGTAACATGAGAGCATAAACAAGATGCATCAACGGAAATGCTTTGTAAGATAAGAAATAAAATGCAAATGCTATTGTTTTGTTTACAGAAAGCAAAAGCAAGCGTTGAAACCTAATCTGTGTTTCGAAGAGCGCTCTAATGTTTCCACAGTTATCAGCTTGCCTGTTTATAAATTCATTTGAACAAATTCTAGAAAACTCAGCATGTCACCTTTAAGACTGGAACCTAACGGGTTGTCAGAGAGAATACAACTTTTTTTTTTTAATGGACAGAAAAATGGCTGAAGGCCTACACACAGGATTCCCAACATTTTCGTGCCTGTGGGCCACCTATGGAATTCTGACACTGGGTGGTGGGCACAAACACAAAATGGCTGCCACAGGAGGCGGAGCCAACCACAAAATGTCGTGTGATATCAGGCATAACTCTAATAGTAACTTTTCAACATTCCAGGCAGAAGTTCTTCTTAACAGGATGCCTTTTTACCATATGGTTTTACCATAGAGTTATTACTTTACCATAGAGTTTCCAGTGATTCCTAGAGGAGTGTGATGGCACTGCTTCATATCCCCATCCCTCATGATCCCACTCTCTCTTTATTCCTGCTGGTTGCTAAGCCAAGCCTGGTAACTCTAATTTCCACACAATCCACAATACATTTTTTACTCCAGTTTGTTGGTAACCCTAATAATAAATGAAGCTTCTGATTTGGCAAGATTTGGCCTTAATTGGTCAATGTAGAAGATTGTTGGATTTCAAGTCACAGCTTGACTTTTGGCTTCCTTTATTGAAGAATTTCTGCTCCAGGTCTGGGTTTAGGTATAGCTCCACAGTCTAGCCCTCAGCATGTGGCTCTGATGGATATTAACCTGGATACTGAACTCTTACCTCACCTGTCCCCTCCAATTATATGGGGCTTCCACTGACTGCATTTGGGGATTTTTGCCCCATAGATAAAGCAGGAAACTCCTTGTAATGATTTTAAGAGTGTGTGTGTGTCTTTAAATGCTCGGTGTGGTACAGATGAAGAGTGGGAGTGAAAGAGAGGGATGAGAGAGTAAGATGATTGGTTGATGGCTGAAAGTGTGGGCAGAGAAAATGCAGTTTTTAGACTGAGAGAAAAAAGATTCAGTCTGGGGAAAGCAGGCAAGCTGTGTGCAGCCTGAGCGAGTCTAAGCATTTCTGAGAGAAATATAACCTGTGTGGAAATCTGAACTCTGTGTGTCTGAGGGCCAAGCTACAAGTGACAAATGACACAGGTTGGACACTTGTCAGCTTCCCTCAAGTTTTGATGGGAAATGTAGGCGTCCTGGTCTTGCAGCTTGGCTCTCCAACTGCTGTCCAATGGACTTTCCAACTGTCACTTGTCCAAGATTCCACCAAGCTGCCTACATTTCCCATCAAAACTTGAGGGAAGCTGACAAGTGTCCAACCTGTGTCAGGCGTCACTTGTAGTTTAGCCCTCAGAGGAACCCATTCATTCTGTCTAAAGCAGGCAAACTGTGTGTGCACCTGACAGAAAGTCTATGGTGTATTCAAGTGAGAAATTGATTTCTGAAGCACGCAAACTGTGTGTGCAGCCTGAGAGAGAGTTTATGAAGTTATGAGTGACTGTGCCTAAGTAAAGTAACTTTAAGAATAGATAACACTTTTTGAAATCATCAAGCTTAATTATATGAAACCGATATGCTTCTTGTAAAAATAAACATTTTTTTTGTTTTTTTGTTTATCCCAGGGTATATGTTATTCCTATATCCCATTCCTATCCTCAGGGCCACATAGTCCCACGAAGGAACCTGAAGCTTAGGCACGTTATTAAAGGGGAAATTTAAGTTACTCTGGAATATAATTCCTGGTGGCAGCAATCTGCCCAGAGGGGGCAAGAATAAAAGTGTTAAAGGCAAAATCTAACTGTAACCTATTTTTCTCTGTTTGAAAGGGAAATCTGCAGGGTGACCGTGGGTGGAGCATTGTCACTACAGGAAATGGGATCATGGGGCTTAACTCCGCTTTCAGCAGCACATGGCAGCCCTCTGCTGTACCCTATTTCCACTTCCTCTTTCTAGCCCTTTAAAGGGCTTTTTACCTGCTGGGCCTTACTGTAGTGTTACCTCAGTAAGGAAACAGAGTGGAAGGAGGGAGTTTCAGAGCTGCAAAGGGCCCTGGTGTGATTGCCCCTATGCCTCTGGTGTTGCACAAGTGGAATGGGGAAAGGGAGGAAGGGCAGGGACAGGGTAGTGAGAAAAGTGGGGTCAAGGCTGTGAGGATGCCGTTCTCACCTGCTCCCATGCCGCTTGCTGCCACCACCTTGGCAATGGCGCTCATTCAGGTGCTTGTCCAGCACCATCTCTGAAGAGTCACAGAGATATTTTTAAACTGGTTTCTTCAAGTATATGCTGCCTCCTTTTGGCTTTACCCAGCCACCTTCAGCTTTCTCTAAGTTGGGGAGGGGGGGAACTGAGAGGAGAAAATAATATTCCTGGAGAGAAACGGACCTGAAAGGAGTTTTTGTTTCTTCCTGTACGACATTGTCACAAAGGGCACTGACAATCCAAATAATTCTGACAATTTGACAGCTTGCCTAGGACACGGTGCCATGAATTAATCTGTCTTGGCAATGGGCTCCTGGTGAATATTTAAATAGGGCTGCTAGTCAACACGCGAAACTCTGAAATGTAATATATTTTGGCAGTGCAGGACAGAAGTGGTGAATATAAGAGCCAAATGCAAAGGTTTCCACTGCACTGGAACTTGGAGTTCTGAGAACAAATCTCCCAGGGCCTTTTTCCCTCTAAAAATTAAGAACACAGTCTCACTACATGAGACCTCTGACACGTGAAGATCACGTGTCAGGAGATGCAATATTAGCTGGGAAGGGTAGTTTAAAAAGACAGAGCCAGCAGCAGGACAAAGGCTTTGCTGTACACTGGAGCTGTGTGAAGGGGCTGTGAAATGCCAGAAGGGAAACTTCAGTCTATTATAACCTCTCCAGGTCCAAGCCTGACTCTGGAAGGCAGCTCCAGCCCATTTCCATTCCTGGCTGTCCTCTGGTTCCCATCCCAAACAGTTCTAGACTGGAGAGGTGAAATTGACAGAACCTTCAGGGAGTCAAAGATGAAATTAACAAACTGTCTGAGGAGCGATCTCTGCCTGCGCTGTCTTTTTAAGCTACACTTCCCAGCTAAGATTGTGTCTCCCTATACTTGATGAACATGCGCCAAAGTGTCTCATGTAGAGAGACTTGCAGATACAATCAGAACCACGGTATAAGAGGAGGTGGGATTTAAGGCTTTCTTTCCTCGCTCTTTTCCTGACCTGAAACAGCCCCAGAATATGTTTTGCATCAATAACCTCCCAATTTCCTTGGCTTTTACCATGATTCTGACAGCAAACAGGCGCCTGTGCACCCCTAATTTTTGAAAGAAACTATTGTTGGATGTGCTATTCAAGGCACGGTAACAAACTCAAGCAGCCTGTGGCACTTTACAAATTGTGAAAACGTAACAGGAGCTCTGCCAGGAGCTCTGGGGCCTATCGGAAAACATTGGGAGGTCCAAGCCAAGCATGGTTGTATGATGGAGACAGCTGTTTTCGAATGCAGACCCAAATGTGATATCAACCATACTCTTCGAAAGCATGTCCTGCTCCCATTAACATGAGAAAAGTCTGGATTGGCTCTTTGCTTTCAGGAATCAATGCTTTAAGGAAAAAGGAAGTGGGCACCCAGAAACACATTGCCGGGCCCCATGGTATCCCTGGGCACCACATTGGGGATCACTTCACTAAAGAGTTAAATTTAGGATCTCCTGTTCTGGGCTGGAGCTAGAACTCCCTTGGATTTTTCTTTCGAACTCTTTTCAGTTTCCATATCAATGTATTCTGTACAGTAATTAAGAAGTTAAGCCAGACAAGACAGAACTGGAGATCTATTAAGAGAACATGCAAATTTAACTGTATTCATTCAAAGCTCTGCTACTATTAATACAGCCTTTCAACTAGCTTCTGTTGAAAATAAGCATAAGTTATTGCACATGAGCCAAAGGTATGTTGTGTATAGGGGAGGATATCTGTATACAGACTGCCTCTACTAGATCCATATAACTGAAAAGAACTCATTAAAAATATATGCAGGTTAAAGAATGCATTTGACTGTAGCAGTTTCAAGTTCCGTCCATTGCAAATGGAGCCTTTCCAGTCTTACTCAGTAGGGCTGACACAGCATAGCAACAGGTGATAATATTTAAGTTCCTAGTTATTTTCATTGTAATAATCCTTATTTTCAGTGAAGGGGTCCTGAAAGTTCAAGCAGGTTAAACAGACAAAGTTAGACTCACAGTCCAAAGCATGTTTACATGGGCGTGTGTCTCATTGAATTCAGTCAACATGGGAGTGCTGAAAAATTAAACAAAATCCGATTTAATTCTTGAATTAGGGATGGAGTTAGTCAGGGACCAACTTCTCCCCCACGATGTCGGCCCCATGATATGGCCCCAATCAACTTGGCAAGCTTGGGAAAGCTTTGGGCTTTGACAATCACCTTTTGCCAAAGTGGAGATTCAAGATTCGAGTCCAGTAGCACCGTAAAGATCAACTAGATTTGTAGGGTATGAGTTTTCAAGAGTCAGAGTTCCTTGATTCTCAAAAACTCATACCCTGGAAATCTAGTTGGTCTTTAAGGTGTGAATGGACCCAAATCTTGCTCTTCTACTACAGGCCAACATGGCTACCAACCTGAAATGATCTCCAAGTAGACACAGTTATGTAATGTTAAGCCAACAGCAAGATTCACTAAGAATAGTTCACAAAGAGATCAGAAATCAGAGCAACCCGTGAAGTCATATAGTGTCTCTATCTTCTGTACCAGCAATGATGTAGAAAGGCTGTGGAGAGGCACTGGGAGATACTACAAGCTGCTTTGATCTCTTATACCTTGCTGACATAGGCTACTTTATCGCATAATGATGAAAGTAGGTTGGCAGGTGTTTATGTTCCGTGGGAGCTTTTTACCACTCCCGGAAGGTTAGGCAGATGATGAAGTGTATTTGCAACTCTACAACTGATTCTCTGAAGCACAAGAAAATAGCAAGAGTCCAGCAGCACCTATAAGACTGGAGAGGCAGCTACCCATCTTGATCTATATCTCTGGAAGAAGGGTCACCAACCCCAAGGACTTTCCTCCAGCTACTTACCAAACCAAAAAAGGTTTAATATCCTATTTAATTTAAGTTCCCAGTAGGATGTTATATAGCTTTGTGGGTTAGAAGTCTTGACATCATTTCCACCTCTTGTTATGACTTTCTCAGGGCCAAACTAGACAAGATACCGGCAGATCCATGAACTCTTGCTCTTTTCTCCTTCTTCCAGGTAGATTATAAGTGTAGACATTAGGCTAGCAAGCTTCTGTATTCATACACCTTGTCCATGTTTGGGAGCCATTAGGACCTCAAAACTTGTTCCTTCCTCTCCCCTGTTTATTGATGGAGAAGAGGGACCTTGGGGAAGACTCTATTTACTGCTTTAATTGCCAGAATTTTTACTTCTGGAACTCTCAATAAATTTAATTCATAGTTTAACTGTATGCAGTGGTGTCCACGTGGGTCCTTTACCTCTTCTTTTCGTATATTATTTGCTGTCTGCCATATATTAAAAAGGCTCTCTCTCTCTTGGGTGAGTGCAGTGTGCCTCTGTGCTTAAAACACCCTTGTAGCTGAGAGCAAAACTACACGAGACACCCAACATGTGTTGGGTTCCTTCAGGTTTACCTGGGAAATGTAGTCAGGCCCGCTCCCGAGCTCTCAGAGGAAAACCCGAGCGGAGGGGATTTTTCCAAGAGAGCCTTCTGCCGCTGCTAGCTGCCTGTCAGCTTTGGGCTCAGCTCTCTTTGGGCTCCCCTTGCTGACTCTTTACATCCCATCCTTCTGGCTCTATGGCTGCAGCTGCTCTGACATGCCCCCCTCCCAAGTTCCCATAGGAAAACCCGAGGAGAGAGGATTTTTGCAAGAGTGTCTCTTGCAAAAATCCACACCGCTCAGGTTTTCTTCGGGGAGCTTGGGGGCGGGCCCAACTACACTTCCCAGGTAAACTTGCAAGAACCCAACACATGTTGGGCGTCTTGTGTAGTTTAGCTCCAAGAAAGACCCTCTTTCCACACACGTTCGGTACATCATCCATATGGTTGCCAACTCTGGGGATGGAAATTCGTGGAGATATGAGTGCAGAGCCTAAGAAGAGTGAAGTCTGGGGAGGGGAGGGAGCTAAGCAGGGATGTGATGCCATAGAGCCCACCCTCCAAAGCTGCCATTTTCTCCAGGGGAGCTGATCTCTGTAGTCTGGAGATCAGTTATAATTCCAGGAGAACTCCAATCCCTAGCCCCATCCGAAGGTTAACAACCTTATCCATGGTGCGTATTTCTCTAGCATTAAATGAATGCCAGTTTCGTCTTTAATAACAGATTGGCGGCTTCTGCCTACCCCCTGATTACAAATGCACAAATATGAGAGCTTTTTAGCTGAAGAGCTGCAACAGGACAAGAGCGGGAAAGGGAGAGGCCTATGGAAAGGATTAAGATTAGCATTGCTGATACACTTATGTAATGTTTGGCCTGAATTTGACAGCAGAACACTCTAATTCATTATTCACCCGGTATGGCCATAGCAACAACCGTGAACAATGGGGTCATGACAGCATTCACAACAGCACACATCAACAGTCTTATTCCAAAGCTAGCAAGTAATTATTTTGGTGCTCGTTGTGAGCCAAGGTTTCCTTTCTTATTTAGATCTTGTGTGTCTATCTTTTGGGGAAGATCAACACCGCACTGCTTATCCATGTGTGAGCATGGATATGTTACTGTGATAGGCACCTATTGGATAGTGCTTATGGCATCACCCACAAGAACTGAAATGCAAGCTCTTGTTCCCCAGAAGATAATCCTAATGAGTTTAGAAGACCCAAGAGACTGCAGGGACTACAAGCAGGCAGAAGAAAGATCGGACTTGCATAATGACAGTAGAGCAGTGATGCCCAGGATGGGGAAGCATTTCTTCCCCAGAGCAAAGAGTTAATCCTGGCTTTCTTTCACCAGAAGATGGTTAAACGCAAGAGATATCATCTTTGCATCTTCAGGGAGTACTCATTCAAAACCTGCTGCTTCCATCATGAAGACATGCTTGGCTTGCAACCTCACAACATTTTGTGGCTGTACCAAGTACCCTTGTGTGGCCATTTTATAGTGGAACCTGCTCCAGATTCTCAAATGTCCAAAGGTGATTAGGGATCTGTACAGTATAGATGGATGGCTAAGATGAACTAGACTTCTGTTTTTAACACTGTCGTTCAGAAACTAAAAGCAGTTCATTGCACCAACGAATGCTTTCACAGCTAGTTTATCATTTTAAGCCTGGCCAGGTTTCCTCGCTCTCCCAAACCACTCACAGCACACAGAAATACTTCTGCTCCAGATATTTCAGCAATGCTTAACAGGAAATCATACGGGGAGCCGCAAATCCAATGCGCAACTTCCCCCTGATTTCCTCCCATGATATGAACGTCTATCAATCTCTGATTAAGCTTCAATCACATCCTGGACCTATCCTCACAGAGATTGTCATATGATATCAGAAGCAAGTTCTCTCGAATATTGTGCTTTACTCATGTAAGCTGATCTGGTTTGTCAAAAGACTCAACCTCCGTGTTCAGCGGCAGGATGCCCATGAATTTCAGACAAGCGTGGAAAAGCATGGATTGTTCAATGTATTTGGCTGCCCCAAGCCAATCACAAGGAGGTGCATGCCTGTCCCTTCCTTCCAAGCTTCCACTCTCCTCCCATTGTGGCAATCCAAACGGCAGCTTGAGTAGCTTGTGTGGCGATGAACCCGGAGGGGAAAGCCATAGCCTTAATGCCAGACTCGCAAAAGATTCAGAACAGTGAAGCACAAGAGCCACATCTGCACAAGGGCGTGAAAACATGCTCCCAGTACAGCAGCAGCCAGTAGGGTGGGAACATTGTCCTATACCCGTTTCTCCTCTGCTCACTGCTACAGCCAGCCCAACCTTTCTCCTGTTCTCTGTTGTGCCTGCAAAAATGCACAGATGTGACAGCGATATCAGCAGGCTGGGCAAGTTCCAGGTTTTGGGGGTCCCAGGCAGAGAGTGTTCAGAGACACCCCCCATGCCACTAATATGCTCCACTTCTTGCCCTCCCACCCATATACCCCCACCTATCAGTGCATCCTTCCTTTGCTGCCTTCCTTTACCCACTTGCAAGCTTTCCCACCATCTGCAGCTAGGGGTGCCACTGCCATGGCCACCAGAAATGCTGGTGCCCTTCTCCAGCATTTGCAACCCAACCAATTAATCACTGAGCCAAGAGCCATCTAATCCCGTATTCTCCATCCAATCGTGGCCACATGCCCTTCTCCAGCAGCGCTAGGCAGCCTATGCAGCTGGGGGCAGAGGGGACAAAGTGGGCAGAAGCAGGCAGTAGAAGAGTTGCGAGTGCAGGCATCGGAGGAGATGCAGGAATCGGGAGTCAGCAGCAGTGGGCCTCGCCAGAAGCCACAGGCTCTGGCCGCTACCACACCTCGCCATCTCCCTCTCCCTTCCAAGACACACTGTAACACTAAACTGCAACTTGGCAAGGAAGGGGGGGGACTGTAAATGGTTAAGAAGAAGGCAAATGGTGCCCTGCAGTGAGCTGCCCCCGTGCCAACAGAGCTTATCCATATGGCCAGTCTGCCCACAGCCATGGGCAGAATGGTCATCCCCTTTGAACCAGAGAAAATGATGTTCATATTTTCTCCAGCTCCAGTGGGGGAAAGCTGGAGCCAGACAAGTCAAGCCCAGATCAGACATGTTGTTGGCCGTTTTCACACTGCTTATCAGCCCCGGAACATCGCGCCAAGCTCCTGGAACGACAGCGTCTTCCTGGTGCGGTTTCGCGCGAGAACAGTAGTTCTCGCGCGAAAACGCACCAGGAAGACGCTGTCGTTCCAGGAGCTTGGCGCGATGTTCCGTGGCTGGTAAGCAGTGTGAAAACGGCCATTGTCTAGATGCTCTGTTTTGCTCTTAGATCCAGACTAACACTTACACTGGTGCATGGACTTCCACCCATGGAACATGATTTCCCCCCCTTCACTCTCCTATGGCAGCCCCAAATTCCTTCTAAAATCCTGTTCCAGCGGCTCCTCTTCCATTGGACATTTCTGGCTGCCGCAGGAAGGAGACTGCAGAGAAACCATGCTCGCCGAGAGGAAGTCCTTGCTCCTGCAGAAATATCTAGCCTGGTTCCATGAGGGAAAATCCCTGTATGAAAGCAGCCGAGGTGAGTTGCAAAAAAACTCAAAAAGCATTTCTCCAACTCTGCTGAATAAGCTGCAATATGGCAGATAAAGTACAGTGTAATCAAGCGTGAGTTGGAACCCAGCAGGGCAAAAATCCTAACTTCACATATGCATTGATGAGGTCTGAAACGGCAGAAGTTGACCAGGAAAGAGAGCTGGCGAGATCGATTAAATGTGAGGCAGCAGTGGGCGGGGTGGGTGGGGGGGAAGCAAATCTCTGCTAGGAATTATTAGCAAAGGGACTGAAAATGAAACAGCCAGTATAGTAATGCCCTCAATTGGCTCTATGTTGCAGCTGCATTTGGAATACCGTGTTCAGTTTGGGTGACTGTATCTTTAAAAAAAAGATTTTGCAAAGCTGGAAAAAGTGCAGAAGAGGGCAACCAAGATGATTAAGAAGGAACCAGAGCACCTTTCCTTCAAGAAAAGAAAAACACACACACTAAAACGTCTTGGGCTTTTCCATTTAGATAGATTAAAGGGAACATAAAATGTGCATGTTGTCGAAAAAGTGGACAGGAAGAACATTTCTCCCTCTCCAGTAATACTAGAAGTTGGGGCGTCACCCAATGAAATGGAGGGGCGACATAATCAAGCCAAGCAAATCTCTCTGTGCGCTATCCATAATTAACTCGTGGGTTTCACCGCCACAAACTGTAGTGACATGCAGCTGCTTAAATGGCTTTGATAGGAGATTAGACACGTTCATGGAGGATAGGTCAACTGCCTTTTCCTGAGGACCCTATGTTGGTCGTCCACTGTTGGAAGTGGGGTATTGGTCTACACGGTTGCTTTGGCAAATCCACCAGGCCTCATCTCAGGTTCTTATGAGTTCCCAGAAGAATGTGGCAGGCCAGTATTGGATGGAGAATACCGGATTAGATGGATCTTGGCTTCATTCAGTAAATCAATTCTTCTGTTCTTTAATAACCCGTTATAATTACTCTCAGATTCCAGGCCCTTGAATCGGTAGATCTTTCTTCATTGACTTCGAAACCTCAGAAAATTAATGACGCTGGATGAAACAGGACAACACATTAACAGAAATACATTTGGATGGGAGGATTCTTTTTAAAAAAAATTAAAGCCCTCTTGGTTTACAGGTACAATGCAGTTGTAATCCCAGTATAGGAAATCAATTACAGACGCTACAAATGCCACATCTTTTAATCAAGCGACGCACAAAGCTATCATCAAGCAATGAATCCAGTAAGCCTTAATACTGTCATTTCTAGGAATGGGTTGTTCTCCGTCTGACCATAATATTTTATGTTTTATGTCTCTGAAGGAACTATTTGTTTGTGGGCAGGCAATCTTTATCTCCCCCTCCCAAAAAGCAGGGGGGAGGGAGAAACTTGTACTGGTTCTTGGAAGAAGGGTGAGAGAAAAATGTATAGATAGATCCCATTTTCTAGATGTGTAGGACAGGATTCTGAACCTGTCCCCCCCCCCCACTCCCCACAGGTGATCTTGGGGGACATTAAAAACTTTTCTGGGGGATTTGGATAAAAATCACAGCTCTTAAGTAATAATTTTAAAAACGGCACTGCAAATAGGAGTCAAACCTAAGATGAAGCTGACTGATGGCCATCAGGCACCAGGGGCTCACGGAATGCATGCCTGAGATTTGTGTATTGTAGGCAAGTGTCATAAACATGAGCATGGAGACCTGATTCAGATCAGGACGACAGTGCAAGGGGCGTGGGGCTTAACATTTCTCCACGGGCTGATTTCCCCCAGAGAGCTGCTGTTTGCCCTGATGGGGTAAATAAACCTGTAACAATACTTGTGGGAGGGAAGGCGGCATGATATATCCCAATCTCATCAGATCTCAGAAGCTAAGCAGAGCTGGAATTTGGATGGGTGACCACCCAGGAGGACTCTGCAGATGAAGGCAATGGTGAACCACCTCTGCTTCTCATTTGCCTCGATAGCCCTTTGCCGGGGTTGCCGTAGGTCAATTATGACTTGAAGGCACATATAGACACATCAGTATGTGTATGTTTATTTTGTATGGCAAATAGCAATTTTACAAGTTCGGGAAAATTGATGGGGGGTGGGTTTGAAGCCCTCCTTCTGCCCCACAACGCCTCCCCAGGAGTTCCTTTTACATACTCCCAGTATCCAGGGCTTTTTTTCTGGGAAAAGAGGTGGTGGAACTCAGTGGGTTGCCCTCGGGGAAAATGGTCACATGGCTGGTGGCCCCGCCCCCTGATCTCTGCTGAGTGGCGCGGAGGGCAATCTAAACTCCCCTCTGTCTGGAGATCAGGGGGTGGGGCCACCAGCCATGTGACCATTTTTAAGAGGTTCCGGAACTCCGTCCCACCGCGTTCCTGCTGAAAAAAAGCCCTGCCAGTATCTCATGTGGTCCTGCAAAGACATGTGTATCTTCATTCCCTGACTCTCTCTAGACAATTGCTAGGAATTAAAGGAGTCATGTTCAGTTTTGCTCTGATGGAGCTGAGATGGTCTCTGCTGCTTTGGGTCTCCTGGGGGAGTAGAGAAGACCCTTCCTGGATGGTGAAACTTTCCCAAGAGCCATCAGAGTTGCAGACAAAGGAATGGATCCCTGCCATAGAGGCTTATTTTTGTCCAATGGATTTCCTCCAGTTGGAGTCTTGCCTTGAGAAGGAGGCTCGCCCGCCCCCGCCCCCCAGGCCTCCCTTCTCTTCTGCATTTTCAGACCCCTTTCTGGTAAGGAGGAATCCAAAAAAAGGAGCCAGTCGTCTCCATTCACTCGCAGCAGTTGGCTTGCATGCTGGAATCCAGTGTAAACGTTTGTTCATACACCAAGAGTTACTTTAAGACACTGTATATTCCCCAGACTTCAATTACTGGGTATGTGAGCACCAGTGACATAGAAAATAAGCAGCTGATTTCCCATCACAAGGCCCTGGATCTAAATATACAGTTGGACCATGACCCGGAGCAATCAGTCTTCAGGGGTGGGGCGAGGGAAAATTAAATGATGGAATAATGAGCGGAGCGTTTTAAAAAGAAAATTGTCTGCCGAGTTGAATGCGGCTTGCAATAAATAAGAGCTGATTAAATGGACAGAACATTAGGCTCCAATCAGCAGGGGTCTACTGAGGCAAAGAAAGAGCACAGGCCATGCCAGCACACAGACACACCAGGAGCTAATCTAAAGTGGTTTGCGGGGACGTTTCCCATACTATGCTTTGAATATGGGTGGTCTTAGCTAACAGGCAGCTACTTAAGTTCCCACCCAACCACATGGAGGGGGCAAAGAAGAGCAGGCGGCTGCCGCTGCCACTACAAAAGCTTGCCCACCGGTCTGGGACTTGGGCATGTGGTTCCGTGGCAGTGGCTCCCTCCTGCCTCCTGAATTATGTGAATGTCCAAAAATAGGTATGTATTTCCCATTTTTTCAGACATGTGCCGTTGAACTCTGACAACAAGCGCTTGGGACTGATAAATTGCAAGCAAACATCACACAAGCATCAAATTTAGATACTGAAGAATTCCTCACGAATCCATCAAATTTTCGCATTCCAGATTTTGACTTTGAAATTTTGGATTTTGCAAGGCTGTCTTTGATTGTGTGTCCCCTCACCCCGAAAATATTGAAAGCCACAAGCATTTCATAAGCAAACTCTTCATAGAATCATAGGTTAGAAGAGACCTCCAGGCCAAGGCCTTCTAGTCCAATCCCCTGCACAACGCAGGAAATTCACAACTACCTCCCCCCGCCACACCCCCAGTGACCCCCTGCTTCATGCCCAGAGGATGGTAAAAAACCTCCAGGATCCCTGGCTAAAACGGCATACAAGAAATTGCTCCCTGGTCACAAGTGGCGACCGGCATTACCCTGGGCATGTAAGAAGGGGCCATGAAAACTAAGCACTGATGTAACCCTTCCTGCCCTTTCTTTCGTGATCTGCCCAGGTTCACGGAATCAGGAGTGCTGTCAGACGGCCATCATAGCCTCTGCTTAAAAACGTGCAGAGAAGGAGAGCCTTGTTAAAAAAATCTAAATGAAAGGATTGCCTGTTGACTGGTACTATCAAATATTATTTATACATTTCAAACAAGGCTATCCAGCCTTTCTAAAGATCTGCAGGGCACCTTAGGAAAACAATGTGAAAACATTAAAATAAGGGTTTTAAAATGTCCTGTATAAACTCGAGAAGATGACCCTAAATGTAAGATGACCTCCATAAAAGTGTAATACAGAAAAGAGTTTTGAAATATCAGACATAACGGTAACTTGTATGCAAATATAAGATGATGCCTTCTTTTTCATGGCATTCCTGGAAGAAGAACACTATCTTGCTAGGTTTATACATCAAAAACAATAACTATCTGGCTGTACTTGGCAATTACAGGGGCTACTGCTCATGTTAAATCTGGGAAGGCTTGAAACTGCTCATTAAATCACTGAAATCAGATTTTCATGCTGCTGTGAGCTCCAAGCATGACGTACAGGATAAAAATATAGCAGATAGACAGACTAAACCAAGACTATCCTGTGAGCTTCCTGGCTGATCAGATGAATGAGAACACTGTATAAAGAAGGGAGCTTTGACTCTTGAAAACTCACACCCTCGAAATCCAGTGGGTCTCTAAGGTGCTACTGGACCCAAATCTTATCATATAAAGATGAGTGGCTTACAGTGCAATCCTAAGCAGAGTTACTCCAGTCTAACCCCATTGAACTCAATGGGGTTAGACTTGAGTAACTCTTATTAGGATTGCACTGCAAATGTACCGGCAGGCTTGAAGACATTATGAGTGAAATCACCATTATTCTTCTGTTGGCTGCAAGATCCTGCAGAAGACCATATAGAATATATGCACAATAGTAAAGAGTCCCGTAGCACCTTTAAAACTAACCAATTTTATTGTAGCATAAGCTTTTGAGAACCACAGCTCTCTTAGTCAGATGCATCTGACGAAGAGAGCAGTGGTTCTCGAAAGCTTATGCTACAATAAAGTTAGTTAGTCTTAAAGGTGCTACGGGACTCTTTACTGTTTTGCAACTACAGGCTAACACGGCTAACTCCTCTGGATCTATAATATATGCCTAACTCATTGTGCTGTGTGTCAGCATTTGAGCAATTCTTGGAAGCAGGGTTTTTTTTAAAAAATGTAAATTAAATTATATTTACAGGGACAAGCTACATTTTATATGCCATGCCTCTGGCCTCATGAATGTCATATTTGAGGTCATTATAATTAAAGCAGTAAGAAGAAAGGCCAAAACCCCAAACACAGAAGGCTCAGATGGGGATATCCATCTGTTTCTAGTTGGCATCACTTCAGTCTGCCAGTGCAGGAATTACAGGACTGAATGATCCTCCAGTTACACAAAGACAAGTGTTAGGAAGCAGTATTCTAGTTTGGGTTGCCAACCCCCAGGTGGGGCCTGGAGATCTCTGGAGATTACAATCGGTCTTCAAACAACTGTTCCCCTGGAGAAAATGGCTGCTTTGCAGGGTGGACTCTGTGGCATTAAGGCCTGCCGAGGTCCCTCCCCTCTCCAAACCTCCCCCTCTCCAGGCACCCCCCCCAATTCACCAGGAATTTCCCAACTCAGAGCTGGCAACCCTAGCCTAGACTTCATCATGAAATCTCATTTTTTAAGTGCAGGGAATATTTCATTCGATCACTCAATCCCCCACCTCTAATCTGAACTACCTTAGTCAAGAACTAGATTTACCACTAGGGTTGCCAACCTCCAGGTGGTAAAAAAAGTGGAAAACCACCCGAGGAATGAGAAAATATATCTATATTACAGGACAATAGCAATGTAATGTTTCCAACAATAATACAATGTGCAAAAGTGCATTCATACATTCATTATAACATTCCTAATATATCCAAAATCCTTTTAGTCAGTCCAAGCAGGGGACTCAATGTCCCACTCCAATTGTTCCAGGAACAGGGCAAACGTTCAATGGGTGGATAGGATGGGGAGTATAACTCAATTTGTATGGGGGCTGCCTTGTTGTTTTGCAACCTCCAGGTGGTGGCTAAAGATCTCCTGGAATTACAGCTGATCTCCAGGCTACAGAGATCAGTTTCCTGGAGGAAATGGCAGCTTAGGAGGGTGGGGTCTATGGCATTATACCCTGTTGAGGTCCCACTCCTCCTCAAACCCTGCCCTCCCCAGGCTCCACCCCCCAAATTTCCAGGATTTTCCCAACCAGAAGTTGGCAAGTCAGTTTACCACCTTAGTCGCAGCTAGAGTGTTTTGTAAGAATGTTGTTTGTTGTAAAACAAGAATGTCCCAAACCTGGTAGGAATTAAATTGGTTTCATCATCGCAGTAGCTGCCAATTCTATTAGCCATTTCATTAGCAGAAGAACATAGAGTTGTCTTGTAAATGTACCAGTTAATTTTTATAAGAAGCTTGCATTCCCAGAGCATTACAGCAAATATCAATGAAGAAAATTATCTTTATCCTCACAGGCATAATGCACATTCTGGCCAAGGTACAGAAAACAACAGCTGTCCTTTTGAGAGAAAAGAAGTCTTGCATTCCATTATTTCTGAATGGCAAGGATGATAATGCTGTATAAGTTTTTGGCTAGAACTTTTTCCAGAAGTCGGCAACCTGCCATCCCTGTGAAGCCACTCTGGTGTTCCAGAACTTGATTGATTCCCTTATTGATTGTTTTGTTTCCAATGCTGCTTGAAATTCAGCAAGGCTACATTTTGGAAACAAAGGTTAACTTTGCCTTCAACAAGTATTAATATGACAATTACAAGTATTACTTGCTTCAGGATAAGATTTTATCTTAAAAAATAAAATGTTTAAATCTTCCTATATCTGGTGATGTGTCAAACTCTCTGTTGTTTGAATAGATACTTGATGGTAAATCATAAGTAGAATCCTTGGACGCTCAAAAAAAGTGTGGTTTTTTTTTTTTTTTTGAGCACTCCAAATATCCCTAACATCAGTACAAAGATTACCAACAGGCCTGTAGGAAAAGGTCTCTTCAATACCCCCGTCATTGGCTTTTTTCATGCAGTAATATATGAGTAAGAATGTTTGCTCTGTTGCAATAAGCAAAGGAAAATATGAGAATTGCCTCACACTTCAGCTTTTTATTTGTGGCTCAGTTCTTTTTAAATGTACCATGTCCTGCTGGGCACCCATTCTAATTCATTACTTTCACTTCTCAGGAAACAAATCTCCCATGGCTAGTGGATTTTTTCTGCACCGGATATCCTTGCAAGGAAGCGCTTTACACAGCGCTTTAATAATCTGTAATTAGCTTGCTGACTGGTAAATGAGGAGCTGGTGTGTTACAATGGCTAAGCGAATTAACAATAAAAGAACATAAGAAGAGCTCTGCTGTTTCAGACCACTGGTTTATCTAGTCCAGCATCCTGTTTCACACAGCGGCCAAGCAGTTACTCTGGAGGACCAACAACGGAGCATAGTGGCCAAGGCTTTGTGTATGTTTGGTATATTTCTTGAATGCATGACAATGGAACTGTCTGTTTCCCCTTCTGATATTCGTGGGTTGGTCTCATGAGTGCTAGCTTGATCTAGGCAAATGTAGGTGCTCTTCTCTCCGTTGGTAATTTGGGGTAAAATTAATACAGGCCTACTTACTGCACTGCTGCAAGCAGGGCTTTTTTTCAGCTGGAACGCGGTGGAACGGAGTTCTGGAACCCCTTGAAAATGGTCACATGGCTGGTGGCCCCGCCCCCTGATCTCCAGACAGAGGGGAGTTTAGATTGCCCTCTGCAAGGGCAATCTAAACTCCCTTCTGTCTGGAGATTGGGGGGGGGGGCACCAGCCATGTGACCATTTTCTCCGAGGGCGACCCTCTGAGTTCCACCTCCTTTCCCAGATAAAAAGCCCTGGCTGCAAGTATTACAAGATAATGACCGAGATGGGATCCAAAGCTTGTTTCTCACTTGCTGAAGGCTGCTTTTTAAGGAGAAGGAGGTGCAGATTTTGCTACCTGTTGCAGATGCTCGTATTGCAATCAGCGCTGTTCCTGAAGGCCCCATGACCTGCTCGAGGCAGCTTTTCAGGGTCGTGGTTGCGCTGCAATTTGAGGGAGAAGGGAAAGAAATGATGGAGGGTTCTCCCAGCATTACAACTGATTGCCAAGTGACAGAGATTAATTCCCCTTGAAAAAATGGCTGCTTTGGAGGCTGAACTCTATGGTATTCTGCCCCACTTAGATTCCTCAAACCCCCCCCCCCCAGTCTCCAGGAATTTCACAGCCTGGAGCTGGCAACCCTAATTAGTGATGTGGTGATGGCACAGGACCACCTCCCTCCCTATGTTCCTCCACAGCAGCTTCGCTCCTCTGAACAGGGTCTCCTGCAGGTGCCACCCTGCACATGGGTGAAATCAACAGCAGCCCATACAGGGCTTTCTCTGTGGTGGCCCCTACCCTGTGGAATGACCTGCCTGAGGAGGTCAGGAGAGCCCCCCCCTCTCCTGGCTTTCTGCAAATAACGCAAAACCGAATTATTCAAAAAGGCTTTTTTATTGTAGGGAGGGGCTCTCAGAAGCTTCGCTAATTAGTTAAGGACCATAGACTTCACCGCTATGTTGCCTTACGTACTGCCTGTTGTCTTAAATACGTGCTCCTATGAGCTCTTTTGTGCTTCATGCAGTCTAATGTCAGCCCTAGAATCGCTCATGTTCTGTTTCAGCATTTCTTCAACTCTGTATTGGATTCTTACTAATGCTCTGTCTTTGTAAAATTGGGTTTATTTATCCCATGGGATTGTTTATGGAAATGTCCTTGATATCGACTGCACTAATCTCACACTGCGTAATCCGCCTTGAGTCTCAGTGAGAAGGGCGGACTATAAATGACAATAAATAAATAAATAAATAAATAAATGAATGAATGAATGAATGAATGAATGAATGAATGAATGAATGAAATAGAGTCATGGAGGAGTGTTCTATCAATGGCTACTAGCCAGGATGAATAAAGGGAACCTCCATATACAGAGGCAGTCGGTCTGTGAATACAGACCGGCCTTGTTTATTGGCCCTCCAGAGCAACTGTGAGAACCAAGATCCTAGACTAGATGGGCCACAGGTCTGATCCAGTCTAGGAAATGCTCTTAAACTTTGGCAATAAGGAAACAGAAGGCAACAATTCTGGGTAATGTAATAATGTGACTCTTTGCATGAACAAGAAAATCATGTTGTGTAAATTTCCTTTATGCGTCTCTCTCTCAGAGTGTAAGAACACAGTTCTCTTCTTCTGCAAAGGAAATCCTTAAGAACTTTTTAGGATGTGGGTGTATCAGGAAAAATAGTTTGACACTTTTTTGCACAGTGCTGGACACAATCCAGCATAAATGAATTTGGACTTGAGATTGCGCACCTAAGTAATTCACTAGGGAGTAATGGGGCAACCCTAAACAGGCTTGCTCTGAAAGAAGTCCCGCAGAGATCAGTGAGTCTTACGTCATAAGCGTGCTGCGCAGCATGATATTGCATGTTTACTCAGGTGTGAAGTCCATTGCATTCCATGCAGGCTTATTTACAAGTAAATATTAAGGTTGCCAAAAGCCCGGAGGAAAAAAAAATAACCTGCCCTTTTAATAGAGGCTTGATGCGTAGAAATGGGCAGTGAAACCTTTTCATGGCATGGACCTAAATAACATCACCTGGAAAATAACATTATGCTTCAATTAAAAGGCAGAACTTTTTTTCTCTCTAGGCTTTTCGCAAGCTTAGTAAACACAGATAAAAATTGCCGTGCTAGACAAGAGCAACAGTAACACAAAACCTTTTAAAAGGACCAACCAAACCGGCATGTTCACTTTTTTTGTGATGCTGCAGTTTGCCCTAATACTTGGCCTCTGGTTGCATTTGTGTTTTTCCAAACAAATGCATGTCAGACTGCAATTCACAGTGCCAGCCTGAACAGGCTTACTCGCTTAGATGACAAATCCCCTACATACAACGTGGTTTACTACTCTAGTATATTGAGGATACAACCCAATGCTTAGGATCTCTTTGCAGGTTCAATTTGCAGTCAACATGGACCTTTGCTTCCACACAAGGGCCTTTTTGCACAACTGAAGGATTGTACAATCAGCTGTAATTCTGCACAATACATTACAATATAGGGTTGCCAACTCCCGAGTTGAAAAAAAATCTGTCCCTTTAATAGAGGCTTAATGGGATGTTATTTACCAAGTGATGTTATTTACCTCCCTGCTGAGAAAAGCTTCAACTGTCCGTTTCCACACATTAAACTTCTATTTAAAGGAACAGGATATTTTCCTCCAAGCTTTCTGGTAACCCTAACTACATATCCTCAATCAAATCACATGATGCCCTGTCCCCATACAGCAGGATTTTGAGTCCAGCGACACCTTAGAGACTGACAAGATTTTCAGAGTGTAAGCTTTTGAGAGTCAGAGCTCCCTTCCTCAGACACACAGAATCAAAGAGTTGGAAGGGGCCATACAGACCATCTAGTCCAACCCCCTGCCCAGTGCAGGATCAGCCTAAAGCATCTCTGACAAGTATTCATCCAGCCTCTTCTTGAAAACTGCCAGTGAGGGGGAGCTCACCACCTCCCTAGGCAGCTGATTCCACTTTCGAACTACTCTGACCGTGAAAAAGTTTTTCCTAATATCCAGCCAGTACCTTTGTGCATGTAATTTAAGCCCATTGCTTCAGGTCCTACCCTCTGCTGCCAACTGGAACAGCTCCTTGCCCTCCTCCAAATGACAACCTTTCAAATATTTAAAGAGAGCAATCATGTCCCCCCTCAACCTCCTCTTCTCCAAACTAAACATTCCCAAGGCCCTCAGCCTTACCTCATAGGGCTCAGTCTCCAGACCCTTCATCATCCTCATCGCTCTCCTCTGCACCCTCTTGATTTTGGCCACATCCTTTTTGAAGTGAGGCCTCCAGAACTGCACATAATACTCCAAGTGTGGCCTGACCAAGGCAGTATAGAGAGGGGCTATGACCTCCTGCGATTTTGACGCTATGGCCCCTTTGATACAACCCAAGATTGAATTAGCCTTTTTTGCCACCGCATCACACTGACTGCTCATATTTAGTTTACAGTCCACTCTTACCCCAAGATCCCTTTCACATATACTACTGCTCAGAAGTGTATCCCCCACCCAGTATTTGTGCTTCCCATTTTTGTGGCCCAGATGTAATACTGTGCACTTCACTTTGTTGAATTGCATCCTATTCACAGCTGCCCACTTCTCCAGAGTATTCAGGTCTTGTTGAAATTTAATTCTATCTTCTTGGGTGTTTGCTACCCCTCCCAATTTGGTATCATCAGCAAATTTAATGAGCAGCCCTTCCACTCCTTCATTCAGATCACTGATAAAAATATTGAAAAGTACCGGGCCAAAAACGAGCCCTGTGGCACCCCATTGGACACCTCCCTCCAATCTGATGAAATGCCATTGACCATCACTCTTTGAGTGCGGTCCTCTAACCAGTTCCCTATCCACCGAACTGTCCTATAGTCCACTCCACAGTCTTCCAGTTTGCCCATCAGAATGTCATGGGGGACCTTATCAAAGGCTTTACTGAAATCCAGATAAATCACGTCAACAGAGTTCCCCCGATCCAGTAAGCTGGTCACTCTATCAAAGAAGGAAACCACGTTGGTCTGGCAAGATCTGTTAGGAACAAAGCCACGTTGACTTCCCCGGATCACTGAGCGTTCCTTCAGATGCTTACAGATTGATCCCTTTAAAATATGTTCTAATATCTTCCCAGCAACAGAAGTCAGACTGACCAGCCTGTAGTTTCCCGGGTCATCCTTCTTCCCTTTCTTAAAGATTGGGATAACATTCGCTCTTCTCCAATCTTGTGGTTGAAGAAATGCAAGCTACCTCTGTTAGTCTCTTGCCATGAAAACTCCACCAGGGGTCGCCATAAGTCAGCTATGACTTGAGTGCACCCTCCACCACCGCTACGGTACTTAACTTATTAATGAAACACCTCTTTGAGACCCCCTCCCTACAATACAGCCCTCCTGAGTAAAAAAGCCCTTTGGAATAACAACATTAACTCTGTGGACAGGTGCACTGGACTGGAATGCAAATTTTAATAAAGAATTTTCTGGAGTTACCTCTTCCCTCTTTCTCATATGATCCACATACTTTCTGAATTCGTTTTCCGCGCATTTAAAATGAACGTGTTTTTACATCTCTATTTCGAGGGCACAGTTAGTGCCTTAACTCCAAGTATGCATTAACAACAATCCCCGTGACTTCAACTGTAGGTTCCAAACTGGCCCCTGGAAAGAAGGTTTTAAATTGGAATCAGGACGGTGCTGGAATAGGAGATTAGAATGGGAATTTAGAGAAGAACTCCCATCCTTTTAAATCATTTGTTTATTTGAGTATGACCAAGCGAATTTGAGATGAGATTAAGAAATGACTTGGCTCGTATTTCTGTAATACGTCAAATAATGCTCGAACATAACAGATGAACAATTTTACACATACGTTTGGAGGATTGGGCACAGTTCAGCCAAATTTAGCACATTGGAGTAATTGATTTCAGAACATTTGCAAAGTATTAAGTACAAAGCATTCCCTAGTACTCAAGTGAGATTTTGCCCACCCTACATACAACAGCGCTCGGCTGCGCATGTCTCCTCCCCCCCCCCTCCAGTTTTTTTCTTTCCCAAAGCTGCTATGGAGGAGGCACTCTTGAGTGGGGAACTGGCTGGAAGAATCTACATATTTATTCACTTATTTGCATCATTTAGACACCACCTTTCTCTCCAAAGGGAGCCCCAAAACAGCTTAGATCTTTCTCCTCTCTTCCATTCCGTCCGCACAACAACCCTGTGAAGTTGGTTAGGTTGAGAGTTTGTAACTGGTCCAAAGTCACACAGCAAGCATCCAGGGCAGAGTGGGGATTCAAACTTGGGTCTCCCAGATCCTAGTCTGATACTCTACCCACTACACAACACTACCTCTCTAGGAAGAGGCTCCTCAGTTCTTTCACCTTTCTGCTTAAAACTGTCTGCCCAGTAGATTTTTCATCTAGTAGAGGGAACAGCAAGAATCCTCCTTTCTCTTGAAAGTTTAAAAGCAGCTTGGTCTGAGGAAATAATTTGGACCCAAGTTTTATGGCGAACACTTTTTATTATGCTTCGAGAGAGAAAATAAAGCAGATCTTATAAGATCATAAAACCGATTGTTCCAAAACATAAATAACTAGTATTGTACAAGGCCAGTTACAACTGTTCTGCACTTCCGAACCCTCAAATAGAAAGTCAGTTTCACTGAAATAGCAAAGTTCCTATAAAGCCAAAGTGGACGAATTTTCTTCTGATAAAAAGACATTTATTATTTTAGCCGCTGTTAGAAGATTAATTCCGGGTCTTTTTATCCACAATTTTCAAAATTAATAAAATGTGTAAGGCTCTGTTGAGATTTTTATGTTTGTCATTTCTTCTGTCTCATACTAGCCTCCAGAACACCTTCATCTAATCACCACTGCAAAATATTTACACAAAATCTGTCTTATGTGACCTGTAGTGTAGTCCCAAACAGAGTTTTTAATTTTATTTATTTATGTTCTTTGTAGTTCACCTTTCTCACTGTGACTCAAGGCAGATTACACAGTGTGAGTCAGTACAGGCAATATTAAAGATTTCGAAAAACATGTAATGAGTATGTATATACTCAAACTTGCAAAGGTTTACAAACTAGCAGAAATGCAATACAGAACTGAAGAAATGCTGAAACACAAGCAATTCTACAGCTAACATATTAACATATTAAACAACATAGTAGGAACTACCCAGTAGGATCATATTTATAGTAATAGTAGCGGCGTCTGTGGTCCCTCAATATTTACAGCAATAGTAGTAAAGTTTGTGGTCTCTCCCTTTCCATTAACTGATGGCTTCTTTACGTCTTTACTGATGGATCTCTTGAGACCACTTCCTTACAGTACAGCCCTCCCATCTGAGCAAAAAGCCCTCTTGAATAATTCAGTTTTGCATCTCCTCCTCCTATGCCTTCAGTGGAGTTAGAAGAGAGGAACGGAGAACTGCATTGCATCCGACAATGAATACAGTTCAAAGTACAAATGGCCCAAGCTGTGTGGGTAGCTGCCAACCTCCAGGTGGTGCCTGGAGTTCTCCCAGAATCACTACCACCTCCCTTGGAAAAAATGGCAACTTTGGAAGGGGGGGGGGGTTCTCTACGGCATCACATTCCTGAACTCCCTCCTTTTTCCAAATGCCACCCTCTTTAAGCTCCACCCCCAAACCTTCAGGTATTTCCCAGTCCAGAGCTGGCAACCCTACAGTGGGCTTATAGGAAACTTTTTAAAGAAGATATCTTTCCATGGTGCAAGTTACAGAGGACTTAAAGTTATTCCAGGACAAGTCCTATTTATGACCTGAAATCACCATGTTCTAGTTTTTTGATCACTAAAAAAAAAAGTACATTCTTATCTTATTCCAATAATACTTGTTGGACCCTGGCTACTCAAACCTTCCTTCTATTCTCAGCCAGTGCTTCTTCAAAGGCTCTCTTAAGGGTCCTTGAGTGTCAAACAATGTTCTTAATGCCTGCCTTATCTGAAAAAGCTGTTCCAGCAAAGTGTTGAAAGGTCTAGTTTCGTATCACTAGATCGAATGAAATAATCGCCTCTTTACCTACCAGCGTTCTCATTGCTACTAAGTTTCTCCTTTGCCAGACTGACCTGTCACTATTTGCTAGCTGTGTTTATCTGATAATTATAACAACATCGCAAGCAATCATTTTTATAATTTTTATTTTATTTTTATTTACTTTATTTATAGAGCAGCATAAAATTAAAACCAATAGCCAAAGGAACAGATTCAATGAATTAAACGAGTAACAGCCGCACATGTAAAAACAGTACAAAGTGAGGGTTAATTATACGCGCACACACACACACACACACACAAGCAACGTTGCAGTATTAACCTACAACATGATGCCTGAAGCTTATAATGCAAAGTCACAGTGAAGACACCAGGAAGCAACACTAGAAGAACTGCCAGAGCATGCAGAGAGAGGCAATTTTGGAACGTTCTTCCCCTGGAGACTTGTCAAAACCCAAGCATCATTCAGAAGCATTGTAAAACTTTTATTAAACTAACCACACATTCTTGAAGCTATAAATAAGAAGGGATAGGGTGAGATAGCTGCGATCTAACGGTGTGTTTTTAAAAATCATGTTAACCTATTGTTAACCACCCTGAGGTCTTGGGATGGGGTGGGCTTTATAATCTCGGCCATTTCCCAGGTCTTCCCTGCATCTTTGGCTGTCCCCAGTGTAATAAGTCCAGAGGGCTGGCTGTGCTAGCCGCCTGCAGCAAAAACAAACATCAGATTTGTGGCACCTTAAAGTTTAAGAGTTTTATTGAAGTATATGCTATTTTTCTTTTTCCTCCACACCTGGATACACCATCAGCACAATCCTAAACAGAGTTACACCAGTCTAAGCCTGTTTACTTCAAGCCTGTTTATACTGGAGTAACTCTTCTTAGGATTTTACTGCATGTGTTGCAGAGGACTTTGGCAATTGGGGTGGGGTGTTATAGGCCACCGCTAGTTTGGTGTAGTGGTTAAGAGTGGCGGGACTCTAATCTGGGGAACAGGGTTTGAATTCCCACTTTTCCACTTGAAACCAGCTGGGTTAACTTGGGTCAGTCACAGCTTCTCGGAGCTCCCTCAGCCTCACCCACCACACAGGGTGATTGTCATGAGGATAATAACGACACACTTTGTAAACCGCTCTGAGTGGGCATTAAGTTGTCCTGAAGGGCAGTATATAAATCAAATGTTATTATTAACTGGTCATCTACACACTGATCTCAGTCCTAAGTGACCTGGCTGGCTCCACTCATGACCATGGAGATTTACAGTCACCATCTGGGCCCCCCAGTTGTCATGGATAGCTAGCAGCACTAGATTGATGCTGAATCAGGGCCCTTCTGTGTGCATTCCATGTATAGAACGACTTACTCAAAAAGGGAAATCAAATGCTACGTAAAACAAGCACTTTAAAAGATATTTGGTATCTACACTTTTGGAGTAGCATAAAGCAGGAATTTACAAAACTTGTAAGCTTTGAGGGCCTTCCAATTCATGACAGGAGATATCAAAGTGCTGTCCCAACTTCCTCACTACTGCAGTATCGAGCCTGGTATTTGCATTTGATGAGATAATTTCCTCTGTTTCAAATGCCATGTGTGAGCTTCGTAACTGACTCTTCTGTGAACACAATCTGTATTAGTGAGCCAGGGCTTACTAACAGCTTCTTTCCTACACTTTGTAAACTGCTCTGAGTGGGTGTTAAGTTATCCTGAAGGACGGTATATAAACCGAATGTTGTTGTTGTTGTTCTATTAACAGAGAATGCTAAGCAGGCTTTCTGACCCTCACTGCCATTCCTCATGGCCTGGGAACGCTCAGCAAGACTTTCCACCCTGTGGCTGTGCACTTCAGCGCTATGTAGGACGCAATGATTGAATCGTCTCCACCAACTTCTGGACTAGGCATTCAGTGGAATGAGCTAATAGAGTTGTAAAGCAGGTGGTGAATCTCATTGCTAAATGTTCCCCATTTAAAACAATTTCCCTTGTAAGCAGAAAACTAGCGCAACGCTGAATTTCAGTCTTTTCTCACTACTTTGCTAGAATATCGTCATCATTTGCAAAACATCCATTTTGCATGTAACTAATCCACATTAGCACTCCTCTCCACTGTAGCAAGAAGCGGTATAGTCTGCCTCTGACTACGTGCTGAAAAGTCCTCAAGCACCGGGGGGGGGGGGATCTCACTGCCAAATGCTTCCATTATGTGCTGTCAAGTCACTTCTGACTTATGACGACCCTATGAATGAAAGACCTCCTAAATGTCCTGTCATTAACAGGACTTGCTCAGATTCTGCAAACTTGAGCATGTGGCTTCATTGTTTGAGTCAAGCCATCTCATTTTGGGTCTTTGTCTTTTCTACCTTCTATCTTTCCTAGTATTATTGTCTTTTCCAGTGAGTCTTGCTCCTCGTTATGTGACCAAAGTAAAATTGTCTGAGTTCTGGTGGATAGCTGGGTTGGTCTGCAGTTGAACAGTAAGATCCAGGTCTAATAGCACCTTAAAAGACCAACTAGATTTCCAAGGAATAGCTTTTAAGAGTCAAAGCTCTGATGAAGGGAGCTTTGACTCTCGAAAGCTCACATCTTGGAAATCAGGTTCCCAGCTCCAAGTTGGGAAATTCCTGGAGATTTTAGGAGTGGAGTCTGGAAAAGATGGAGTTTGGGGACGGGAAAGACCTCAGCAGGTCTAAGTCCACAGAGTCCACCCTCCAAAGCAGCCATTTTCACTGAGAGAACTGATCTCTGTGGCCTGGAGAACAGTTGGAATTCCAAGAAACCTCCAGCCACCACCTGGAGACTGGGAAGTCATTTCTTGGAAATCAAGTTTGTCTTTAAGGTCCTATTGGACCCAGATCAGTCTCAGTTTCATCATTTTAACTTCCAGGGAGAGTTCAGGCTTGATTTGATCTGGAACTCATTGGTATTTTTGGCCATCCGTAGTATCCACAAACTCTCCTCCAGCACCACATTTCAAATGAATCAATTTTCTTCCTGTCAGCTTTCTTCATTGTACAACTTTCACTTCCCTGCATAGAATAGATAGGGTTCCCAGATCCCCATACCCTCTCAATGGGAGGGGGAACCTGGGACTTACCTTTAAAAGTCTCCAGGAAGTGACATCATCATCATGCCAGCCATGGGTGTGCGCCAGTGCTTTGTGTGGGGCTAATTCAGGCCCATTTGGGGACAAAATTTGCCCTGCAAAGCACGTGAGCACGCCTGCAGCCAATGCGACCAAGTCACTTCCGGAAGGGACATGGTTTCACCCCACCAGAAGTGCACCCAGTACTCACTTTCCCAGATTGTCTGCCAGTGGCGGGCAATCGTGGGGGGAGGGGTTGCCACCTCACCGGGCAAAACCCTAGGAGATTGCCCACCTGGCTGGCAACTGCTATACCATGGTATGAAGTACTTCAATCTTGTCAACAAATCCTTATCCTTAAGGATCTTTTCTAGTTCCCTCAGAGCTGCCCTTCCAAGTTTCACAGTGTAATCCTAAAAAGTGTTACTCAAATCTAAGCCCAATGGGCTCTGCTTAGGCTTGCACTGTTTAGGGCTGTACCATCAAATGCCTTCTGATTTCTTGGCTGCACTCTCCCTACCTAAAATAAAACATAACCCATTCCCCAATTAAAAAATTAGCCCAGTGCTGCTTTCAGAACTTTTCTTCCTGATGTACTATTATTAGCAAAAACACCCTTTTAAACAAAAGGAATCATTCTTTAAAAAATCAGCATAAAGTGGTATAGTCCTCCTTGGATTCCCCCCCCCTTTTATGGCCTTGGTAACCCAGCATGCTTTTCGCGGGCAGGTTTCCTCTCACCTTTGTCTTGAGTCCCACACCGGTTGCCTAGGCAACGCCCCCTCCTCATTCGCAACAGGTCCCTTCACCTTCGGGCCCCGCCCTTTCAAGCCACACCCCTCTGCTTCCGTCACTTCCTGGAGGCGTTCCGGACCGCGGGGAAGCCCCCTGGTGACGAGAGAGGGCGGCGCGAGCGGCTCCATGATGGCGGCCGGGCTGCAGCCGCGACGATTTCGGGGCCCTGCGCGACGGCGGCGGCGGGACTTCCGCGTTGCTCCTGAGGGAAGCGGCCGGCCTCTGTGCTGATGGCGAGCGGCGGGCGAGGGCGGCAGCGACAGCAGCGGCGCTTTTGACCGAGAGCCGAGCCGAGCCTCGCTTCGCTTGCAGGGAGCTGGGACCCACCGTCAAGCCGGTCGCTCGTCGGGGGGATGTGGCGGTGGATCCGCCAG
This sequence comes from Eublepharis macularius, assembly GCF_028583425.1. Classification (NCBI taxonomy): domain Eukaryota; kingdom Metazoa; phylum Chordata; class Lepidosauria; order Squamata; family Eublepharidae; genus Eublepharis; species Eublepharis macularius. Next base: position 14,448,568 of record NC_072795.1, on the reverse strand, counting down.
CAGCTGGTAAGCGGGGAAGGAACCAAGTGGGCTGGGCTGGGCTGGGCTGGCTTCCATGTTGCGACTCTTCCCCCCATCCCATATGGGGAGAGTGGAGCTGCTTTCGTGGAGTTGCCAACCTCCCGGTGGCGGCTGGACATATCCCGCAATTACAGCTGTTCTCTAGGCCATAGAGATCAGTTTCCCTGGAGAAAGGGGCTGCTTTGAGGGGCTGATTCTGTGACATTATACCCCGCAGAGATTCTTCCCCTCCCCAGGCTGCACCCTCCAAATCTCCAGAGTAGGCAAGAACTCCTCTAAAGGAGAAATGCCTCTTCAACTCCTCTCCCCCCGAGTCTGCCCATTTCTTATTCTTGTGGTTCCCCACTCCCTCAGTCTAAGGCTTAGATTGGAGGTAGCTTGTATCTCTAACACTTGTTGCCTGTAAGCCCTCTGGGTTTCTGGGGCCCTTTGAGAGGCAGGGGATATAAATGTTTTTTCAATAAAGCAAAACTTGCCTTCTTAAGCTTTTGCTCTTCCTCCCCGAACTGCAATTCTTCCCTGCTCCTTTCCCTCCCATTCTCTGCCTTTCTTGGGTTTGAGTCCAGTGGCACCTCAGAGACCAACCAGATTTTCAGGGTATAAGCTTTCGAGACTCAAAGCTCCCTTCAGATACAGCTTTACAGATACCTGAAGAAGGGGACTTTGACCCTCCAAAACTTAAACCTTGAAAATCTGATTGGTCTCTGAGGTTCTATTGGACTCAAATCCTGCTGTTCTACTGCAGACTAACATGGCTGGCCACCTACCTAGAACTATCGACCTTTCCTGCTATTCCTTAAACCCCACAAGAGTCTAGGATTTTAAATGATAGAAGAACGCGGCTGTCTCCTTAAGCACAAAGTTGCCTCATGCCATGTAGCAAAGCTGATGCTGGTGAAAGCATCTCTGCAGGGCTCACATTCTTCTTCTACCTGATCCTTTTAGCTGGAGATGCCAGGAGTGGAAGTGGGGATCTTCTTACATGCCAAGCACCAGTGAGTCCATGTCCCTCCCCAGTCAGCTTGATTATTGAGTCCTGAGTCCCTTGGGGTCCCAAAGTCTGTTCATAAAATCCTGCTTTTAGGCCTAATGCCTGTCACAAAGACCATTTTTTGCCCCGCTTAGGTTGTGCTGCCTAGATGTGGCTTCCTTCCCCCTCTCCCAGTCTGCTCTCTTCTTTGCTTCTTGATTGTTGAGTTTAACATGTTAAAATGTATCTGCAAGTATAGGTACACTAGTTGGAGAGCAGTGATTGGCTGCAGCTGCCTTTCGAGAGTTTACTCTGTGTAATATATGAACCTGCCCTTCCCCTTGTGTATTCTGTGGCTCCCTGCACCTCCTTGTTCTACTGCTTGTACATGCTTGTACACCCTCCCCTGCCTCTCAAGTTCCTGAACTAAGCTTAGTGGTGGCGGGTGAACTAATCATTATCAGGAAGTGGAGTTGAAAGAAAAAATAAAGTTTCCTAGCTAATCACAGATGGAGACCTTTTCAACTCAGGGATAGTTACGGAAAGAACCACTGGATTACAAGACTGAATTTTGAAAGCAGCATTACAACATAGATGTGCTCCTCCTCCTGGAGGTGTCAGTACATTTGAAAAATTCTGTTTGTTTCTTCTGTTGAGCTTGGAATCAATTTGGCAGTTTTTCGACTGGCACAATCAGCTTGTCCTTGAAATCAAGCCCAGGCTTTTTAAACGGACTTCAAAAACTTATTGTAGTGAGATTTCAGTGTCACCAATAACAGTTCTTTTTACAGTGAATCTCCTCAAATGTAACATTCTTCGATTATTCACTGAGAGAAGGGCTTTACGCTTTGTTGAAAAGGGAAATCTGCAGTCTAGTTTTGTAGTAAAAGTTGTCTAGTGGGAGGTTTATAAAGATTTGGATTAGATTTCTTCAGCTGTTTCTACTTTAAGTACTAGAGGAGTTAGCCGTGTTAGTCTGTAGTAGCAAAATAGTAAAGAATCCAGTAGCGCCTTTAAGACTAACCAACTTTATTGTAGCATAAGCTTTCAAGAGCCACAGCATCTTCATCAGAATCTGACGAAGAGAGCTGTAGCTCTCGAAAGTTTATGCTACAATAAAGTTGGTTAGTCTTAAAGGTGCTACTGGACTGTTTACTATCTTGAAGTACTGTTACTGTCTTGCAGTTTGGTTTGGTAACCTGTTTAATATGAATGGTGCACCTTGATGGATCCCTTGTGCCTACTCTTTCCCCTTTGAAAAAGTACCTCTTGTAGTTGCCACCTCATTTCTCAATGCAGCTCTTCAACAGTTACAATAAAATGAGTAGCATGTGATTTTAAACCAGATCAGAGTCTTCTGATGTTTTATAACAAAAGGCTTAGTTAGAAAGAGCAACTGGAGGGTAGCTTTTTCCCTCACAAGTTGCACATTTACAACACAATAGTGTAATAAAATACAGTAACTGAGATAAAAAGTCTATAGCTCATTCACAGAAGTAAACATCCAGGTATCGACTGCCTCTTTATGAACTGTGTATAATTTAAACTGCGGTAGCACTTAATAGCGTTTCTATAATTTATTGAACGTTCCGAGCTGAATAAAAGAATTCTTTAAGCACTTTATAGAGATGCTTCCATTATGCTTTTACAATTAACTTGTTTTGTGATTGATTATATCTGGATGGCTTTTAGCTTTAACTGAAAAGCTAAAGTAACATGCAGTGATTTATTTCAATACTACTAGAATGATTATATAATTTTTAAAAAGGAGACTCACCTTTTAACTTAGAGACAAAAAGGCTAGCCTAATTAAACTATTGGAAGCACAGAGCTGCAACTTAATATTGATTGTAGATTACGCTGCTTATTGTTTGGATTTAATGCTGTAGTCATATTGTACCAAAAGTAAACAGCTTTTATGTCTTCTCTAGAGAATCTCCCCCCCCCCCCCTTCCCGGCTTGTTTTGTCTTGCAAGATGGAGTCTGACCAATGTATTGTAGCAGTTGTTTGTCTTGACTGCTTTATTATTACTCCATCAGGAATCATTAATGCATGCATGCCCATTTACTAGCTACCATGATAGCCTGATTTAACCAGTTGGTAGCTCTTTATTGGAGTAATCCTCAAAGCTGCCTAAGGAAACAACAGCGAATCTCCTGTGAGAAATAATTTAATGGCTTGCGGGAGTCGAAAGCACCGTCTTCGGAGGAGATTGAGTTGCTGCATCTCTGTATGATCTTGTCCACTTTCCAGGCTTCTTCCTGTCTATGATCATGTTCAGAACATTGACTTGTACAAATGCATTGTTGTATCTGAGGTTGGGTATCCCATTGGAAGCTATAGAGGGTTTTTTAAATAGCTTTGCTCTTTGAGGGGCACAAATGTGTTGTCTTGAGTTACAGCACATGTATTTTATTGTGCTTTGTTCTAGTTATGGCCAGTGTTGAGTGTTCAGTCAGTTTTGTATTCTGGTTACTCACAGGTGATGAAGCAGTGATCTCATTCTCATAACATTAAAGTAATTTGTAATCAACTTAAAAGCGCCAGCGTGGTGTAGTGGTTAGAGTGCTGGACTAGGAGCTGTGGGACCCAGGTTCAAAATCTCCGTCTTCAATAGATCTTTGTTGGGTGCTCTAAATGGGCCAGACACACACTTAGCCTAATCTACCTTGCTGTGTTGTTGTGAGGATAAAATGCTGGAGAGAAGAATGATGTAAGCCACTTTGGTTACCCTTGGGGAGAAAAACGGGGTATAAATGAAGCAAATAAATAAAATTAAATTTAAATTTATTTAGATCTAAACTGATAGTGTGCCACGGTAAACTTGGGCCTCAGGAAGAGCAAAGGCAGGGTTCGTACAGACAATTAAATTGGTCTGCCAGAGATGTCTTTCTGCTGTCCCCATCTGGCACTCCCTTGATGTGTGGGATGCCGTTGTGTTAGTGTCCCAGAAACCAAGGTTCACTATATTAAATCTCTTTAGAAGTGCTCATCTGAGTCACTCCAGCACCAAAGTGCTCATTTGCGCTTTTAAAGCCATAAACACTGGCAAAGCGACCATTTCCCCACTGCAGTTCCCTCCCACACTGTGGACCTGCTGCTGCTGCATATTTAGCTCTTTGGCCGTGTGCTCCCTCACTCCAACTCTGGAGGGCACATCTCCCCTGATTTTTTTTTCCAAAGCAGAGAAAAGCTCACCGCTGCTCCCCTCAGAGCCAGGGGTCCTTCCTGCCAGAAGGTACACCTAGAATATCACACTGTATTGCTTCAGTAAGGCTAGTGCGCATGTCGTGCTAAAAAGCCTTGCCTCTCTTGCCATTTAGAATCACAAGAGTGCTCTTTCTCTGACAAGTGTCTTGAGTTAAAGCATGCTAGTCAGGAAATCTGCATTCAGAGTAGCAAAGGCTGTTCAGGCTCGTGATAGTAGAGAATCACCGTACTTTTTTAAGGGTATGGCACTGGAGCTTTTTAAAAAAGAGAAACCGTCAGTTGAGACTAAGCGTAGATGACCAATTCGGCTTGCTTAAGACGTTCTTCCTGTATTATCTCTGTTGGTTTGGATTTGAAAGATATAACCAGTACAGGTTGGAAAACAGTCAGTGGATAATTTGAAGCAGTGATGATGCAAGAAGAGGATGTGTTAATGTTGGCAGAAGCGTTGCAACACAGCTAGGCAGGGGGTTCATAGATGTAATAATTGGTAAGATGGATCAACCACACCATAGATCCAGGAGCTGGCAATCAGTAGTGCCTTGGTTAAGCTGGAGGCCATGCCAACAGCCCTGACCATCCAATCAGTGCTAGCAGCAGATGCAGCATGGCCTTTAAGACTGTGTCTCACAGCCTAGGTGTGAGTGAGCCTACCAAGGATTGGCTGCTTCTATTGATGAGGGGTGGGGACATTGCCTGGCTTTCTGGATTGTGCCCAGTTTTTTTTAAAGCTAAATCCAAGAGTGTGCAAGTGAGGTCATATTTACTGATTGTGAACATTTTAAGCAAAATTAGCCGGCAGAGTTGCTCATCTAATAAGTTTCATGTTTTAAAAGCTGGATTATTTATACAATTCGGAGAGCACGTTCACATTTTTCTGAGAATTGGCATATGGATTTTTTGCAATATAATGACAGAGTAACATGAGTGATCCTTCATTAGGGAGTGATGGGTATAGCATGCAATAATTTTAGCATTGCTGTAGTGATGGATCTCTTTCTGCCTTTAACCATGATACTGACTTGTGACAACTGTGGAGAACGCTTAGTCCCTGTCTTGCTTGTGTTGTGTGCACTATACATGTTTGGAGAGGGATGAGGCAAGGGTATGTTGTAGTGGTGTTCAGGGCATCCTGAAGGGGTGCAGAGTCAACATTGTTTTACTGAGGGGAGAGGCTGATTTTGCCACAGCACTATAAAATGTGCACAGCTACCTTATTAGGACTCAGTGCCTTGAAAAGAATCTGATTCCACATGTTGTGCTGCTCTTTGAAAGAATAAAAGGAATAACTCTTTACTTTGGGTACAGAGCACAAACCAACCAGAAGCCGCTCTCAGTAGGTCCAAACAGAATGAGAAACACACTGAATAGGCAGCAAGATGAGCAGACTATTTGCTGAAGGAATTTGTAATAGAGATGGGCATGAACTGGGAAAATTCTAAACCGTGCAGTTCGTGGTTTGTCGCGTGTCATGAACCACGAACTTTCATGAACTTGCCCCGGTTCGTGAACTGGTTCGTTCAGTTCGTGAAAACATCCCTTCCGGGTCAGCAGAAGGTCTGCAGGGAGCCCATCCCCCCCCCCATGTTGCCTAGGGAACTGATTGATCGGCGCCAGGCTGTCTGCAGTGACGGACCAAATGAACCGGGGCTAGAATTCGTGAGAAATGAGCTCCCACGAACCACTGGTTCGTGAACCACAAACTGGCTCGGTTCATGATGAACTTCAGTTTGTATTTCGATTCGTGCCCACCTCTAATCTGTAACCTCATTAGGGAGCAAGTGTTGCCTTTTTCAGTGATGGCTTTTATTTTCTGAAATCTTGGCACTTGATAGAGGGTGATAATTTACAACCCAAAAGTCCATTAAATGGTACCTAGACAAACACATGTTGCTGTTTGTACATAGCAGTAAAAATGCCACAAATCCTGTAATGTAGTTATGCATTGAGTAAATCCATGAATTTGCCACTGTGAGAACTGAAAACTCTTCTTAGGTGTCGAAGTGAGAATAATAGCTATTTTCTTTAATCATGTGAATGCCACAAGTAGAAGGCTTTCCCCATCTATAAGGATTTTTGATTTGCTGTGGTTAAGAGAGCTGGCACTACAGTAAGAAAAGGGTGAAACGAACAACAATGTATTCCAGAGGTTTTAGACTTTACAATATTGTGATTAAACTTTCTCTCTCACACACACATAACGATCTGAAGCATTGTTGGAACCAGAGTTCATTTCGAGGGGGAACGCACAGGAACGCAGTTCCGGCAGTTCCCCAAAGAGGTCACATGTCAGGTGGCCCCGCCCACCTGACTCTCAGCCATTTTGGGTCCTTTTCAGCCTGGATTACAGGTGGTGGATCACTCTCTCGCTCAGCAGTGGCCTGATCCTGACCATTTTGGGCCCCTTTTTGGCCATTTTCAGCCCCTTTTTGCCATTTTGGGCCCAATTTCGGTACTGAATGGCCAGGATTGGGTCCAAAACAGCCGGGATAGGTGATGTCAGGGGGTGTGGCATATGCAAATCAGTTATGCTAATGAGTTCCTCCAGCTCTTTTTCTACTAAATGACCCCTGGTTGGAACAACTGCGAAGTTGTAGGCTGTAGTCTTCTAGACGGAATAATTTTTGTGGTAGAAGTATTTTGAGAGTCACTGCTGTTGAGGAGAAGCCTTCCTTGGTGTCACCTGAGAGCTGATTGTGTGAACTGTGAACAGTTTTGCTTGGTTCAACAGTTGCATGGTTCAACAGTTTTGCTTGCAGCCTTAGACTGAAAATCTCTCAGGCACTGTTCACCTTCTCTCCTTACTGACCTGGCTTGGTCATTGCATAGATGAGATAAGAAGTGCTGTGTAAATGAAACTGAGTGTTGCTTATAACCAGCGAAGGAGTTTGTGTGCTTCTATCTAGTTCTTGCCAGAGCGAATGTGTTTAGTGTTGCATAACAGGCTAGGAGCAGCTGTTTGTGCAGAAGAAATCCAGCCAAGTAGGAAAGAAGCTGTAGGCAAGCCCTGGCTCACTAATACAGATTATGTTCACAGAAGAGTCAGTTACGAAGTTCACACGTGGCGTTTGAAACAGAGGAAATGAGCTCATCAAATGCAAATACCAGGCTCGATACTGCAGTAGTGAGGAAGTTGGGACAGCACTTTGTTATCTCCTGTCATGAATCGGAAGGCCCTCAAAGCTTACAAGTTTTGTAAATTCCTGCTTTACGCTACTCCAGAAGTGTAGATTCCAAATATCTTTTAAAGTGCTTGTTTTACATAGAGCTTGATTTCCCTTTTTGAGTAAGTTATTCTGTGCATGGAATGCACACAGAAGGGCCCTGATTCATCATTACTCTTGTGCTGCTAGCTGTCCGTGACAAGTGGTGGCCCTAGATGGTGACTGTAAATCTCCATGGTCATGAGTGGAGCCAGCCAGGTCTCTTAGGACTGAGATCAGTGTGTAGATGACCAGTTAATAATAATATTTGATTTATATACTGCCCTTCAGGACAACTTAGTGCCCACTCAGAGCGATTTACAAAGTGTGTAATTATTATCCTTCCAGCAATCACCCTGTGAGGTGGGTGGGGTTGAGAGAGCTCTGAGAAGCTGTGACTGGCCCCAAGTCACCCAGCTGGCTTCAAGTTGAAGAGTGGGGAATCAAACCTGTTTTTCTAGACTAAAGTCCTGCTGCTCTTAACAACTACACCAAACTGGAATTTGCATCCATACTGTACATGTGTAAGCTTGCTTTCATATGGGGCACATCAGTACAAGAGCAGGGATTTGCAGACACAATTTCTTTGTTGTTTTCTTATTGTTTGATTAGTATAAGCGGTGGTAAGAAATCCCAGCCTCCAATTCCACTAAAGGTAACTTTCTTCCAGCTTCTTGTAATGTATTTTGGGTTATTTTACTGCCTCCCCAGCTCTGTGTGAGAGATCATGACTGAATAAGGGTTGGAACTCCATGTAAAAAGAAATTCTCTATACTTTGATCTTAAAGGGTGGCCTACATCTTTGATCTGCATCAAATCAGATAAAGAAGTGCTGACCTTTACAGGTGGTGGGTTGGTTGCAAAACAACTGAGGCCCGACATGGCCTAGGCTGTGTAATGGCCAAACACCTCCATGTTTTCATGGAGGAAAAGGATTATCTAGACCCGTTTCAGCCTGTTAAGACCTCATTGTAGAACTGAAAGTGCCTTGGTTGCTGTGATTGATCTTTGCCAGGAAATAGACAAGGACTGTCATGTTTCAGTGGCTTTGCAATACCCACTGTGACATCCTGCTGGCAGAGATGAGTATTACAGGAGATTCTTTCCCAGCTGCTTGCCAGGATGTGGTATGAGAGGTCTTAGTGCTCAGTCCATGGCATAGAAGCCTGTGTCGTGTAGTGGTTAGAGTCTGGCATCTGGAAGCCCAGGTTTGAATCTGCAGTCTGCTATGGAAGCTCAGCAGGGTTGTTGCAAAGATAAAAAGGAGGAGAGGATAATATAAGCTGCTTTGGGTTCCCCTTAGGGAAAAAGGAAAGGTAGAAATAAACAAAGTTGCACTATAAGGCGCTTGTGGCTCTCTATTTTGTTTTCCCTGCTACCTAACATCTGCATGGAACTCTGGAAGGAGGCAATATAAAGGTTTAGGAGGATATCTGTCATTTTGTTAAGACCCGAGTCCTCCTTTTTTTTAAGCAGTCTTATGAAGCAGTAAATCCAGAGGGTAGCTATGTTAGCCTGTTGCAGCGGAGAATGTATACTCTGTTCCCATAGGATGTTCATGCTATGCCTTTCCTAAAGTGAGCTCTGACTCATAAAGCTTTGGGGGGAAAGCTTGCAGGTCTTTGATAAGAAACTGATCTAAACTCCTTTTGCTGCTTTAAGATCATGATGAGCATCAGTTAACTTATCTAGTAAATATAATTACATTATAGAGTTTAAAGGTATTAAAACCTTATTTTTCTGCAAGCAAAATTGTAAAACATCCCTGTACTTGAGAGAGAGACCTGAAGACTACTCCACCCTGAGCTGCCTTAGCACATGTATCTGAAGAGTGAGGCTGAAAAAAGTTGAAGGTTGAAAATGAATTTTGCACTGTTTTTTTTAAATTTCCCATTTTTTCCCATTAGAAGGAGGGGGATTGGGGTGGTGAAGAAAAAAAATATCCAGTTTTCTCTGGGCCACCACATCTGTAAGCTAAACATAATTCAAAGTGCTGGTTTGTACCTTTTAAAACTCTCGACACACTTAATTGGAGTATCCAGAGAACCTCCACCTACAAGAATTTGCTCATATCTTAACAGAGTGATTATCAGACAGATTATCAGACTGTGTGTACCGCCTTCTTAACTGAAATGGATGTTAGGGTACCTTTCCTTTGGAGCACCTTCCCTGCTGCAACACTTGCTTTAAGTTTTAGGTGACAGTTTGAGACTCTTTTTGTTCTTAGGCATTTAGTAATAATTAGTACTTATTTACCCTTAGTGCTTGCTAGTGTTCCTGCTAGCTTTTACATCTAGTTTTAATGGGTTTTTGAACTGCAGTGTTGTAATTTGTTTACTGTTTCTTATTGCTTTTTTATCACTGAGTTTGATCTCGTTGCTTTTTTTGTGAACGACTTTGAAAGCCTTGGCTGACAAGCCACCACTTCAACAAGAAATTTTTCCCAGCCACGCAATAGTGCGGTTGGAGTGCTGGGGAATGCAGTAGCCCTGTAAGAGAAACATGCCTTTGAAGACATATTAGTGGATAGCCTGCAACATATGAATAAACTGAACAATGGTTGTTGTGGGTTTTCCGGACTGTATTGCCGTGGTCTTGGCATTGTCGTTCCTGACGTTTCGCCAGCAGCTGTGGCTGGCATCTTCAGAGGTGTAGCACCAAAAGACTTTTGGTGCTACACCTCTGAAGATGCCAGCCACAGCTGCTGGCGAAACGTCAGGAACGACAATGCCAAGACCACGGCAATACAGCCCGGAAAACCCACAACAACCATCGTTCTCTAGCCATGAAAGCCTTCAACAATAAACTGAACACTTTGCAAACGGTGTGGAGAACTCTTAGCTGGTGACCCGAACAGATAATCCAAAACTTCAAGCAGTGCAAAACGTATTGGGGAGGGGACTTGGCCTCTCCAGTAATGTCAGAGATGCAAGTCCATGGCCGTTTGTTTATGGTTGCGTAGCCAGATTTTAAAATTGACTGTGTTGCTTGGTGAAGTGTGCCATCACTGCTCCATAAAATGTTAGTGTATCTAGCTACCTGGATATTGGGCAGCAAAACTCCGACATGGTGACTTTCCACTATATTGGTCGGCTTTATTGCACTGCACCATTTTTATTTCTGTGATATCAATACCAGCTGAAATTTGAACATAAACCATCACTGAGGTTCCTTCAGAGTTCAAATTTCAGCTGGTATTGATATCACAGAAATAAAAATGGTGCAGTGCAATAAAGCCGACCAATATTGTGGAAAGTGGCCCTGTCGGAGTTCTTGCTGCCTGCCCGTCAGTTGGGGATTCTGGCATTTGTTGCATCATTTATGTGGACAGATGGCGCGGGTTCTGGCTACAGATGCTGAATAGAGGATATCCTTGTGCTCGGCTCGGCCCGTTCCCAGAGGTCGCTTGAGCTGCCCAGTAATGCTATCAGAAGTTAGAGGCATTTGTGGATGAGATTGGCTCATAAAAGCTGCTGAAAGATATGCCTCCCTTCACTCTTCTTACTCAGTTTATTCTGGTGTGTGTGTGTGTGTGTAGTGGGGGTGGGTGCAAAGAGGGGGATGGTGATAGAGATGCTTTGCTGTTTGATGTTGCATGGGAACATTGCCTTTGTTTTTGCCACGTTATAAATGTTTGATTCACGAACTCGCTTCTCGTTTTAGTTGCCCTTTTGTTGTCGAGCTCCGCTTCTGATGTCGTCATTCTCTCCCCCCCCCCCAACTGTCTGTTCTAGAAACATTCAGTTTGTCTTCAGCTGTCTGCTTTGTGTGGAAACGCTGCTTGACAAGCAAAACAAACAGTGGGAAAGATTTTCCCCTCTTCCTGGGGTATAACCTTGAAAAATGCAGTTAGCTGTCAATAAAAATCTCTTCAGGTGCCTTTGCGAGTTGTCTGGATGCAACTGAGAAACTTCTAAGCATATTTTTCAGTCTGCCTTTTTTGCTTCTGAACCTCTTTTCAGTGCCAATTTTCAATATTGCCAGACTTGATATTTATATTATAGGCTGTGTTGGCACAAGGAAACTGATGATCCTCTTTGTAGGGTGCAGTGTACGTAGTTTATGTGAGGAGTGCTAAAAAGATGATTTCCTGAAGTACCTCCACTGTAGGAAATCCCCTTATGCTGTAGGTTCCCTCACTTTATGGCTTATATAGCACCTAGTGGTTGCCAAAGTAAAACCTGTATGCGGTGCATGAGAATAAATGTGCAGTTTGCCATACTGCCTGACTACTCTGGTCATCTTCAGAGGCCCTGCTTGGAGACCCTGAATTGGGTCGAGAGGCAGCATGCCAGTGTCTTAAATAGATAAATGTTGTGGGATGGTTTTGCTTCTGCTCTACGGAACTATGGAATAGGTTGCAGAGCCAAGCTGGAGAGGCAGGCAGGAGCACAGACCTAACCCTGCTTTAGTCTCTCAACCACTCGTGTTGCAGCAGAAAAGAGCAAGAGTCCAGTAGCACCTATAAGACTAACAAAATTAGTGGTAGGGTATGAGCTTTCATGAGCCACAGCTCACTTCTTCAGATACAGCTAGAATATGAGTCCATCTGTCCTTATATCTTGGAGAGTGGAGTGATTTCAGATGCCAAATAGCAGGTAGATAATTTAGATTTTTTAGATAATTTGTGTTTTTCCTCTGGTGGGTTTTTTTCTTTTTGATAGTAATAATAGCAGGTAAATGACAACAGCCAGTGAATGACAATATGTCAGACTGTGGATGACAGGATATGGCAGGTAGACTCCTGGATCATTTCAGCAAGACGCAGGTCCTTGGTTAAATGACTTTTATTCAGAAAATCAGCCTTTTCCCACATACATAGGTCCATAGGAGTACATGGAAGTAAAAGGCATATGAGCATGACAACTTCTCATTGAAAGGAATAAGTTTCAAAGCAGTTACTGAACTATATACTCACACAACCACCTCCCTTCTAAACCACAAGCCCAGAAGCAGCCTGGGAAACATCTTCGGAATTCATACACTAGGCAGACAAGATACTGAGAACTGCAACATTTCAGACACCCAAGGTCAGTTCAAAGAACATCAATAGGAGATGTATTGTCGAAGGCTTTCACAGCCGGACAATCTCTCCTATTGATGGTTGTTGTGGATTTTCCGGGCTGTATAGCCATGGTCTTGGCATTGTAGTTCCTGACGTTTCGCCAGCAGCTGTGACTGGCATCTTCAGAGGTGTAACACCAAAAGACAGAGATCTCGCAGTGTCACAGTGTGGAAAAGAAGTTGGCAGGTAATTTATATCTACTCAGGAAGGTAGGGTTGGGCTGAGTCATCCTGTAAGAGTTTCCCAGAGTGTGGAATGCTAATGGGAGGGAGGCTTCACTGTATCCTGAGGAGGTTGTTTTGCATATGGATTGGTGCTTGATATGCTAATCTTCTCTGCGGGGCTATTGTCGGGTATAGAGTATTTTGTTAGCCTGGTGTTTTTCAGGACTGGAAACCATGCTCTGTTCATTCTTAAGGTCTCTTCTTTCCTGTTGAAATTGTGCTTATGCTTATGAATTTCAATGGCTTCCCTGTGCAATATGCCGAAGTATTTGGAAGTGTTGTCCAGCATTTTAGTGTCCTGGAATAGGATACTGTGTCCCGTTTGAGTTAGGCTATGTTCAGCCACTGCTTATTTTTCCGGATGGCCAAGTCTGCAATGTCTTTTATGTGGACCCCCTCACCTCTGCAGGAGTATACCACATACCCTGCAGCTGTGGACAAGTTTACATCGGGACCACACAGCGTAGCATCCAGACAAGAATAAAAGAACATGAAAGACACTGAGAGATCTGTCTTTTGGTGCTACACCTCTGAAGATGCCAGTCACAGCAGGGTTATGCTGCAGGGTTATGCTGTGAGAGGGAGAAAACGAAAGTGAATCCCAAAGCTATGGACCCAACCTGAAATGTACCTATCAGTTACCACATTAGATCAGTATTGACAATACTGAGTTAACTCCATAAACAGTCTGAGAATCCACTAGTATCCTAATAACAGGAAATCCTAACAACAGGAACAGGAAATTGAGTTACGCCAGGATTATGATTACAATAACTGGCAGTAGAACCTAATTGAATTATAACTGGCATATAAGCATCAGAACTAACATTGGCATGGGTGAATGGGTACAGTCATACATGACACAATAGTAGGTGTAATTGGATTAGGTGGGATATGCAGAATGGTAGTAAGTGTGGAGAAATCAGCATTGGTAACGAGACAGGAAGCTTAGGTCTCGATTCAATCCAGGTGGATGCGTTGTCTTGAGCTTCACTATCTGTTGCAATTCAGCAGTCTCTCTAATCTCCCTTTGAAATTCCTTTGCAAGATAATAGCAACTGAATGTCCTGGAAGGTTAAAATGTCCCCCCACTGGTTTTTGAATGTTGTGGTTTTTGATGTCAGACTTATGTCCATTAATTCTTTCTCAAAGGGACTGGCCAGTTTGTCCGACGTAGAGGGTGGAAGGACATGGAGTCCAGCCTTATAGGTGCTTCTGGACTCTTGCTCTTGTCTACTGCTCCAGGCAGACAAACACAGCTACCCATCTTGCTCTAACCCCTCTTGTTGATACCCAGCTGTGCTGCAAGCCCCTGTTGATTGTGTGGCTACTGGCATCTAATCTGTAGGTTGCAGCCAATTCAGTCAATTCAACATCCCATGAGGTTCTGGCACTAGGTAAATGTAACAATTGTGTTATAGTTTTGTTGCTAGTGCTTGCCCTGACTCTGGCCTTGGATAATAGCTCCACTTTGCTTTCCCTTTACTCTCCAGTGTAAACTCTGTCATCTTATTATGTGTGTATCTTATTGTTATGTTAAAATGTTAAGAAGGCATGAGATACAGAAAGGTCTTTTCCCAGCACCTGCTACCTGGGATTCTTTAACTGAAGATGCCAGGGGAAAAACCCGGGATCTGGTTATACAGCATGTACTCTGCTACTGATCCGTAGCCACTACAATAGATTAAATGCTAGCTAGTAACATAACTGGCATAGGGGGAAAAAACCACATACAAAATGCCCAAGACACAGCTGTACGTTTTAATTGCTCATGACGGAAATCTCGAGGCTATTTCACATGTTACTGTATTTGTCAAACAGCTCAACACCATGCAGAAATCTTGGCTCAGCCGTTGGCTGCAATGGGTTGAAGAAAGCCAAGTTTAATTTTTGTTAGCTCGTCTGCAGGTTACCATAGTGATTAAAATACAGCTCTTCAAACATGAGATGAACCAATTTAATTAACGTGAAACCAGGGAACTCTTTAACAGGAGGCTGAAAGTTGCCCAGAAGAGCATTAAGGGGAGTTATCTTGGGCTCACTATAAAATCTTGTCATTGGTGCTTATTGCTTGTTAACATTTTTTGCTTTTTTGGATGAAGAGTGAGCCTAAAAACTTTTAAAACTGCAGAATTATAGCATCTTTTATGTAGCTTTCAGTAGGGTTTTCTCAGTAACGTGATTTCTCCACTGAACCATTGTCCCCCATAGCCATAGTCCTGCATTTAAAACGACTCTAAACCCACCTTACATAGCAATACCTTTCAGAAAAAGTGGATTTTTCTAATTGCTTGCATGGAGGGTTTGAGAGCCAACAGATAACAAGAGCTGAATTGATCTGACAGAGCACTTCTGGAAACCCAAGGTCATCTTTGCCTGGCAAAACTGCAGGTGACATAATTGCTGCTAAGCTGTATTTTAATTAAAAAATTCTCTTCCGCTAACAAATAAAAGTTGGAGGTGGGGACAGATGTTTAGCCAGCAAGAGACATTTTTTGCTGGAAAACGGGGTTTCAGCATTTCCCCTCTCATCCCCAAACTTTTTGAGGCAGTAATTCAATAAGAGCTTTCTTGGATTTTAGTTAGTGTCTTGTTCGCTTGACTTTTGACATTTTCTTTATGAATACAGTAATAGAACTGGGGACTAACAAGAGAATTTATGTGCCTTCAGTGGGCAACATTTGCATATGAAACTACTTTGCTAAGGAAGCTGGAAAGGTTCTAATTTTTCTTTATAGCTTAGAATCAGAAATATTAAACACTGCAGTTCTTATGCAGAACCATGGCCAGAGGGTATATATCTTCATTATGCAGCCAGAAGCAAGGAAACCCTCAATTTTGATCTGTATTAAATAAGATTTCAGTTTTTCCTCTCGTTTGATTATGTGAAATAATCACCATGGAGCCCAAACATCCTGTTAACAAAGCTTACAATGACCAATCTGTCAGTGTTGCATATTTATTAATTTCCTTTCTTTCAACCCTGCCTTCCTCCCCAGCAGGGGACTCAAAGTCGCTTATGTTTCCCTTTCCTACTGTGAAGATAGCCTAGGCTGAGAGTGGACTACAGGCTGAGAGTGGTCCAAAGTCATCTAGCAGGTTGCCATGGCTAAGCAGGGATTTGAATCTGGGGTATCCCAGATCCTAGTCTGATACCTTGACCACTACACAACACTGCCTCTCACAGGTCAGTGTGGACAACATATCAGCCATGTTCTAACACTGGACCACCCTATCTGATGAAACTTCAGGAAGCTTCCAGACTGGAATGGGCGTAACCTTAAACAAATTCTTCGTGTATTCTCTGAAAGCTGTCATCTGTCTGTGTGGGAGCTTGACCTAGCTTTGTTCCCAACTGTGGCCACAGCTGTGTGGGTCATGGAAGAGCCTTTGTATATGTCACAAAAACCTACCTGAGGTTCTGCATGTTTGGATGGAGCTTCCTACTTTAGAGTTCGTCCAGATAAGTTCAGGGATCGCAGTGCTCCTTTGCTTCCAGAGCTTGGGAGCTTCTTTAAGCTTTGCCCTACAGGTTAATAATTAGCTCACACAGTGCACAATTTCCTAGATCCTTAAAAATCATCCTCTGAGTGCTTTGGAAGTACAAAGTATCCTGGTTGGTCTAAATGCTGGCTATTATGTGGTGACATTTTGCAATCTGATTAGAGAAGAGCTTCTGAGATGCACATGCTCAGTTCTCATATATCCAAGCATTGTGAATAGGACAGATTTATATTCTAAGCCAGGTAGCAACTAACTTTGCGGAATTGTGTAACTAAAAGCTTTGACCAACAAAATCCAAACTCTTGACTTTATTTGCTCAACAGAAATAGAATAAAATAAAGGTGGTTAAGACAGCATGGCACTTAATCAAATTATTTAGTATTATGGCAAACAAGTTTCTTAATACCACTACTTTTTAAACTGCACGTTCTTCGATTTTTTTGGTAATATTTAGAATAATAAAAAAATACTAGAGTTTAAAAATGGTGCTTTCCCAATGCTGCTTAGTATATTGGCAAAGAATTTTGCACCTCAGATTAATTTAACTGAAAATATGGTATCTATTTTCTTTAGCTTTTCGGATGACAGCATCACACCACTGCACAGTAGCCTGCAAGGTTCATAAAATTATTGCAGCTAGTTCTGTGAGCTTGATGGGGCTTTGGGCTGATGTTCAGTTCTCTGTAAGACACGGCAAACCTCTTTGCTTCAAAATGCAGTCTGTGGTGCAGCATGGAGTTTCCTGTGTATGTCAGAAGCCGTTCCAAATGTCTTCTGCTTTTGCATTTTGGCATTCATGATTCACAGTTTTTTGGTAGTGAAAGCTTTTGAGGAAACTGCTGAATGCTTTGGTACTTCAGTTTATCTGCAGCACTGGCATTTGGCAGTGGCTAAGCTGAGTTTTGTGTCTGAGTTGCACATATCTTCTGTTTCTGCTTCTGCAGACCATAGAAGGGAGTCAGTCTGTTTAGTAGAACAAAATGGTAGAATGCTGTAGTATTAAATGTCACAGCGGCATACTTGCTTTCATGTCCACGTGCAAAAGATATAACTTCCCTTTGTATCTGCTTTGAGGTGAGCCTAGGCCTTCCCTAGGGTGGAAACACTGAACCCAAATATAAAGATGATCTGTGTTGTAGAGTAACTTCTTTATCGGGTAGTTTCAAGTGGGCAGCCCTGTTGGTATGTAGTAGAAGAGCAAGATTCAGGTCCAGTAGTACCTGAAAGACAAAGCACGTTTCCAGGCTATGACCTCTCAAGAGTCTTGCTCCAGTCTTACACCCAACTCTTTTCTAAGACAAACTTGGATTCTGGGCCTGAGTTACCATTTCAACCTCTTAGCCTGGAACTACCCCCTGTGTTCTGTATTACCAGCAGCCTCTCTTCCTCTGCAGTTTGTCTTTTTGTGCTTCTATGTTTTTCTCTTAATGCAAACTCGCTATCCGTGCAAGATGCCTGCTCTTCCTGTCAGTTGTGGTTGATGGTGGTGATTGCTACTACACACACTTTTTTCCCTCTGACAACTGCTCTCTGGCTCCAGCGTTGTGTGGGCGAGGAACCGTTCATATCAGTTAAGAGGGCTGTACCAATTCTATTCACTGCTCTTTAATAACAGACTGTCTGACACGGTGTCCATCTTTAATTGTCTGAGATTTGCTTATCCTAAATGTTCTTTTCCCCTGGCTTGCTGGTGTTTCATTTTTATAACAAACTTGCATTTTCATTCAACTTAATGTCCCGTGTGTCCCAGCACCACATGAAAATGATAATAAACTTCCAGGCTCTTAGCAAAGAGTTGGATCTTGTCCGTTGAGCTTTCTTGTTGATCAGTGTTTGCTACAACCATTCAAAACCAACCGTTGAAGCAGATGCAGGCTAATAAATTGAAGTTTAATCCCAACACGATGGCAGTGCTATTGGGGAGTGGCCGGTTTGACACTGCTACCCAGTATGGATGGTCTCCTTGCGAGTTTGGGGAATTAGCACGCAAGGAGAGGCAGCGAGAGGCAGGTAACAGCAGGATCCTCCTCCAGTGTATACCAGAGGACTCTCGAAATGACGAGTCGGGTGTTTCAAATGAAATGATTTATAAAATTAAAAAAAAAAGACGAACAGAGGAACTGCAGTTACCTGTGATGACTGAGGAGGCGTGATGGCTGGATGGGAGCAGCTGTCAGAGCCCTGATTAGTCTGGAATTGGAAAGAGAAGGAAGGGAGATTGGAAGGGTGTGCTACGATTGAATCACGGGCGGGGTTTCTCAAGTGCCTCTATTGTCTGGATCTCTGCACTTCTCTGCAGTGTGGAGGGCTGAAAAGCCAGTCTCACCTCAAGCCTTGCATTCCAGTATTTCTCCATTTCCCATCGAGGATCTGGCAACTGCTTCCTACCCAGCCAGGCTGTTTTGTTGTGTTTAAAATGCACGAGGAGGGAGACTTATGATACTCCATATCGTAAGGCTAGAGGGGACTGCTGTCAACCTGTTCTTGATTGGGTTGCACTCCCCTTGAAGGAACAGGTCTGTAGTCCAGGGGTGCTCCTGAATAAGCAGGTGACGGCTGTGGCCAGAAGTGCCTTTTACCAGCTTTGTCTGGTTAGCCAGCTGTGGCCTTTCCTTGGCTGAGTATGGCGCATGCTCTCGTTACATCTAGATTGGATAACCACAGTGCACTCTGTTCGGGGCTGCCCTCAAAGAGTGCTTGGAAACTTCAGTTGGTACAGAATCTTACAGCCAAGATGTTGCCTGGAGCGGGCTACAGGGACCATATCAGTGCAGTCTTGGCCTTTCTACACTTGCTCCCAATATGTTTCTCAGTACAATTCAAGAAGCTGTGTATGATTTGGGACCAACGTATCAGAAGGACTAGCTACTGACTTATGAAGCTGTCCAACCACAGGGGTCATCTTCTGAGGTCCTGCTTCTGGTGTCCCCACCTTCTGAGGTTAGCTGGGGGGCAACCCAAGAGAGAGCTGCCTTGGCTGTGTCTGTCAAAACTCCTCTGGAACTCCTTCCCCAGGGAGGCCCATCTGTCCCTTTCTGTTGCCATCCTATGACAATGGGGAAAGACTTCTTTGTTCTGTTTGGCAGTCCCTCAGTGATCCCACATTCCTGCCCAATGTTTTAATTGTTTTATGTTTTTGTAGTGTATCTTAGCTCTGGTTTTCATGGTTTTCATGTGTTTTTGTTGCTTTTAAAGTTTTGGTTTCGTTTTCAATTTGTTAACCACTTTGGTGGTTCTTATGCAGGGAGAAAGGCAGAGTATAAATTTTGTAAAAGACTAAAACAATAAAACGCTGCTAAAAATGGCTGCTGGAGGCAGATTGCTGATTTTCAGCAAGTCCCTGTAGCAATTCTGGAACCTCCTCTTGCCTACTTTTCCTTAGCCTTGTAAAAAATTGTGTTGACGCCATTCTGCCTTCCCCCAGCAGCTGCTGGTTAAAATGGGATTTTTATGATATGTGGCAGCAAACCTGATCCACTGGTTCCCTCGCTCTGCAAAGGTAGTTTTCCTTCTAGCAGCAGAACTGTTGCTGCCAACTGTCAATGGCATCTGTTGGAAAGGCGTTGCCGGATTGAATTGGCAGAGTGAACCAGAGGCGGCAGAGTGAACCAGAGGCACCACAGTGGGCATATTGGCGATAGTAGCCCTGGTCTCTGCCTGGGATGTAGCCAGTTCTTCAGTTGCATATTGGGTGACCAGAGAGAGCTGGTATGGTGCAATGGTTAGTGTTGGACTAGGAGGGCCATGTTTGAATTTCTGCTCTAACTGTGGATGTTTGCGGGGTGACCTTGGGCCAGTGGAGATTGTTTTGTCCCTTCTTCCTTTTATCCTAAGCCACTTTTATCCTTAAGCCACTTTGGACCTCCATTGGGGAGGAAGGTGGGGCATAAGGAAAGTAAATAAAATAAATATTCTCATGCGGTGTTGAGCTTTGGAGATGAAATCAGAAGCAGCAAGAGGGTCCATATTCCAGCACAAAGTGGGATGACCGTCTCCACCATTGTCCTCAAATTAATTAATGTTCCTTTGGAGTATCCCCTAGCCCAGCAAAAAGCAGACCCTCTCATGCCCCAAGTTTCTGCATGATCCAGGGGACTTGGGGGAGAGAAGTTGGGAGAAACCACCAGTAGTAGTCAGCTAGCCGTTTGTCGAACCCTGTCTGCAGAGCTACTTTTATAGAGTCCTATTTGTCCAAAGAACTTGTGTACACCTGCTCATGGGATGCCCTTATTGTTAAATAATGAGAGAATATTGCCAGCACGCTTTCCATCAATTCCTAGACATTTAATGATGATGTGGCAGTGGAAGTTTTAAACTATAGAGGAGGTTCAGTCTGCATGTGGAGGCTTCAATGTGCATACGAAATAGGCAGCAGTATCAGACCTGTTGATGAAAGTCTCTTTGTTTTGTGCTAATGGTATAAGGCCTTTTGAAATACTTGAGGAAGCAGTTGAACTAGTCTCTTTAGATTGGTCCGGTGTCTCACCCACCTGGGCTTTGCCATGTGGATGTGTCATTCTGGGTCATGTTGGTGTCTTCTCATCCTTGATCAGCAGCTAATTTTACCATAAGTTCACTTTGCAGCATTAGTGGGAGATGGCAAGCCGTCTGCACTTTGTTCCTTTCTGCTCAGGGTGAGGTGGGAAAATGTGTACGGATTGCTGCATGTGGACAGCAGAGACAGGCATGGAGGGGGGGGGGGACTCCTCATCTTGGCCATTTCCTTCCTCACTCTTTCACATGACCTGCAGCCAGAAATGGTGGATTCTGGCAAGTGGGGGAGGCAGAACTTGTTAGTAGTTATAGACTGGGCGGCATGAGGAAGAAAAAACCATGTACCCCGCCTTGAACCCCTTGAAGGAAGGGGTAGATAAACTGGTATTTGATAGGTGGAAATTTAGATAAGAGTGTGATCTCCACAGTTTCTGATTCCTCCTTCATATTCTGTGCTAAGACAGTAACAACCACAGTTTTCACTACGCCCTTCCTGTACCATTTCCCCAGTTCCTGCTTCTTCTGGGCTGTGGCAGAAAAGCCGTAATTTTCCCCTTGAGTTGCATCACTTGCAGGTGTTACTTTCTTCTTTAACTTGAGTATCTTCTGACACACCCAGATGCGGTTACGCTACTGTAGCCCAAAATTCACAGGACACAGAGGTTAAAAGAATATAATTCATCAGTGTATTGAAATTACCCTGAAGAGCAATTCCGGCATGAGTGACCGGTGGATATTTCTGCTTTCTAGTCTTCCGCTTTGTATATCCATTCAGCAGTGAGTGTTAGATTAGGATTTGGGAATTAATTATTAAAAGTGCAGTCAACCTTCGTAGAGCAGCGAAAAGAACTTTGGTGGTTATGCTTGAAAAGCCGGGGTTCAGATTTGTGCTCAGCAGTGAGATTCATTGGCTGCCCTTGGGCATTAATCAAGATTTTTCGGTCTAATTTCTCATGAGATTGAAGTAAGATTTAGAAAGCAACATGCTTGTTAAATGGAGAAGAAATTATTTCCAGTTACGATTGCTGGGCAAAATTAGAGGCCCTGTGACACCTTTGTCTCTTCTTTGCAGGGTTTTGACCCACCACATCAAAGTGATACCCGGACTATTTATATTGCAAATCGTTTCCCCCAGCATGGCCATTATGTCCCCCAGAAGTTTGCAGATAACAGAATCATCTCCTCCAAGGTAAGGGAACCCTAACTTACCTGCATGAGTACTTAGTCAGGCGTCCCTCATCAGAGTACATTGTGACTTTATACAGGTTAGTCATGCCAGAGCTAGGTAACCTAGCACATTTGAAAAACTCAGAATTCGTGCTATCCCTACTGCTATACTAGTCACACACATACTTTTTTTCAAGAGACCATAAAAAATTCCAATGCGTCAGTTTTCAAGAGCTTTGTTTTTTCAGTGAAATCTTCTACACATTTTATTACAGCACTAGCAAATCATTAAAAAAAGAGTCCATATGCCAGCTGTGTGCTTCTAAACTCATTGGTCTTCAAGTCAAGTTATATACTGAAGTTTTATACTCATAGAAAATATACCAGTTGTCGCTGTTCATACAGCCTGGCAACCACATATCAAGAAGGTTGCAGGTAGCATGTGTGTTCCCATTATACAGGAGTTCCTGGAATGCATGGGTGAGTGATTCCGCACACGTTGGATAATGCATTTCCAATCCTCTTTATAGATCATTTGGAATGGATTTTTTTGTGTGCGGAACAAAAAAATCCACCTCAAACTATTGATAAAGTGCATTGAAAGTGCATTATCCAAATGTGCGGAATCAGCCATTGTAACATCTGAAAGGGACTCTTTTCTAAGCTTTTTTCATAATGCCCGAACATTGGTGTGAAGCATTTCATTTTGGCTTTATGCAACAGTTTGTGTAAATCAATATTGCAGAGTATTTCATAGTTCATCCTAATTCTGAGGTCTGAGCAATGGCTTAATATGTGCCGGTGAGTTTACGCTGTGGCAATAAAATTAAGTGGTTTAACTACAGACTATGATTCCCATTTGAAGTTCATCCATGTAACAGAAATCCTGAGAATGCACAATCTTATCCAAGTTGCATTTCTGTGTTACTGTGCTGACTCTTGTTTAAAAAAGAAGTTGTTTGGCACTTAACTGTGTTTAGATGTCATAAGTGAGTGGTAAAGGGGAATAGACAGAATGCGAACATTATTGATCATCTTCCGACAAGTCCTGGCTAATGTTAGAAAAAGAAGCACATCTCCTGTGGCATCTGGTTAGCACCAGATCTTAAGAACTGAAGGGGCGGAGGGTCTTGAAAGTCCTGGTGTCTGAGCCTGGTGGGGCTTATCATGCACAAATGATACTGAGATGAGAAGTTCATTTCATAATGGGTAAACCAGCTGAATAAGCCTATTTATTACATGTAAAAGGTTTCCGATGTCTTCTTGTATACTATGCCATGGAATTTACCTTGCAACTGTTACACTAACTTCTCTTTTTTTCCCCCTCTTGCAGTATACTGTGTGGAATTTTGTTCCCAAAAACTTATTTGAGCAGTTCAGAAGGGTAGCCAACTTTTATTTTCTTATTATATTTTTGGTTCAGGTAAGTTGAACAAACTCAAGTGACTCTTAAGAATCTTTAATTGAAATATGAGGACTGCAACATGGAAATAAGATGATGGGTTGGGGCTCCCCTCCCCCTTTAAATGTCACGGTATTAGGAGGTTGTGGCTTGGCTTTACTGACTTTTGCACCCATTCCATATGAGCAATGAAGAAAACTGCATGAGACTTCCCGGCAGCAATTACTGGCCAGTGTGAAACAGTGAATATTGTTGGGCTCATATTGTTTGTAGAGGGGGTAGATAAATGCATGCTCAATTCTTACTAAGCCAGGGGCTTAGCTCAGGAGCTGTGGTTCAGTGGTATCGCTTGGCATGCAGAAGGTCCCACATTCAGTCTGACCCAATACTACTCTCTCTAGGTAAATCTGTTTCTCGAAAGGTTGTCTCAAGAATTGTAAAGCACTCTGTGTGGAAAGTATTGTTTTGGTTCAGCATGGACCATGTTGTCCGCTTAGTGCTAAAAATCTTGTTTTTAAAAATTTACGCACTCTATATTGTAACTAATGAATGGGCCTGTATAGAATAGAACTTTGCAAGTGTAAAAACTAACATGGCAAGGATTTGGCTTCAGGACATAAATGCAAGAAGACATGAATTAGTGTCAATGTTGAAGCAGGAAAGGGTATTTTCTTAGCTTGCTTTAATAATCTAATCGGGAGTTCCCATCAATAAGAGCTGCCACTACTGAAACATGAAGGAGGTCCTGTGAGTCTAGGCAGGTTACCTCTCTTAGCAATGTATTAACTAGTCTGAGGGCTCTTTTGTGTGTGCTTGTTAGTTTCCTGATAACCTGGTTAACCTGCTAGAGTTTTTAATGCCACTATCTGGAAGTGTTTAGAAGAGTTCCTGATTTTGCTACTACAGACTAACACGGCTAACTCCTCTGGATCTATGATTTCTAAAGTGTTTCAATTTGGCATCTGGAGATCTTCATTGTTAACATTTAAGAAATGGACACCGTCTGACAACTAGTCCTGAACTTGTTTCTTCCATTTTCAGTCCCATTTAGCTTTGTGCAATTTATAATACAGGAACACAGTTCAGCATTTCATTAGAAGCATAGAGTTGGAAGGGGCCTTACAGACCATCTAGTCCAACTCTGCCCATTGCAGGAACAGCTTAAAGCATCCCTGACAAGTATTCGTCCCGCCGCTCCTTGAAGACTGCCAATGAGGGGGAACCCACCACAGCCCCAGGCAGCCAATTCCCTTACTGGAGTATTCTTGACATGAAGAAGGTTTTTCCTAACATCCAGCCAGTACCTTCCCTCCTGTAGTTTAAACCCAGTGTTTCAAGTTCTGTCTTTTGTTGCCAACAGGAGCAGCTCCCTTTCTTCCCCTAAGTGACAGCCTTTTAAATACTTCCTGGACAGGGATGCGTGTGTGTTTCTTGGCACTTAAAATCATTCTTGGACTAATGGCAAAGGAGTAGGAATGGCTGATAGCATTTGCTGTGCAGCTGAGTTCTGCAAACAGTACTTGCCCCTGGCTGTCAGCTTCAGCTTGGTACCCTTAGTACTCCAGTCAGAAGTAACCTCTGATAAGAGGGTGGCTGGGAAGTACTAGATAGACCTTGCTGCCCAACAGCCTTCATGGACCCCAAGGATGGATTGCTAGAGTTAAACTAATGCACTGTGTGCAACATAGATCTTAGTTTTTGCTATAATAGGCGCTATCTTCAGAAGCGTTGCTACCCCATCTTCCCCGGTGGCTGGTCTTCTGCCTTCTCCTCCTCTTGATTCTTTTATACTCCAGCAGGGCTGTAAGCTGTTTTCCTGGAGTAGGGAATCTAGGACTGCAGTTCTTTGAGGAGAGGTTGAAGGCATAACCATATGGCTCAGGTCTGAAGGGCAGCAGATCTGGAGTTCTGGCTTTCAGTATCTCAGCCAAACTTGCTGAAGGGTCACCAGAGGAAAGCAAGCGATAGTGTCCTCATAAAAAAGGATCTGCATGCCCCTCTCTTGAATATGGTTAGCAGAAATGTATTTTGGATTTGAGCGTTTTATTTGTCTGCAGTATACAGAAATGATCTAATGCTGTATGTTGTCCTGCATTCAATCTCCACGCTGCTCTGTTCCTAGAAGACATTTTGAATGAATAAAATCCTAGTTTAAAACTTTTCATTCCTACTAAAAGAGAAAATAATTCAAAGGATTTTTTTTTAGCATTTCCTCAAATTGTCAACTTTTCAGTATTTTTCTTTTCCTTGGCTGTTCAGAGACCTCTTACAAGTGGCTGGTGGTGGATGATGATATTGGAATACATCTGTGCTTGCCCAAACCTTTCTTTGCAAACTGGTTGTTGAAAAAGTTTTATTTACTTCTCACGCTACATTTGTATCTCTTCCAAACACTGGTCACGTCTGTATCAGGGGCCTCCATATGACCTGCTGGGATTTTTACGTAAGAGATGCCCTAGAAATCCATTTCCTAGGAATTTTAGGGGGGGAAATGGAGAAGAGAGGAAAAGGAAACGAACTGTGACACCTCTAACCGCACCTGGAAAATCAAGTTCTCAATAAATGTGTTTAAAGGCCCTTCTCCCTCCGCCCTCGTTTGAGGTGTAGTCATTCAGCCTGTCTGTACAGGTTAGTATACAGTAATGCTGTCGAGAACTAGATGAGTCATTTTGCCTGGCTTTCCCCTCAACTTGTCATTGTGAGCTTCACAGCTTCTTTTGAAGCCTTTTCCACTCTATAAATAGAACTTGGTAGGAAGGGATTCCTAACACACAGCAGACACCTGCTGGAAAGCGGCGTGCAAATGTCATTATTCGAGCACTATTTAACAGCAGCGTCAATAATGCGCTAGCTTGGCTTGTTTTCTTCCTCTAGTTTGTCAGTGCCCTTGCTGATATAGACCAGAAATTCAGAAATGTAGATTCTGAAATTCAGAAATGTAGATTCTGCTTGCAGATAAGGTTAGGATCAGTACTGGTAGAATGGTAATGGAGCTTAATATTTTTCATATTAAATTATATTATGGTATTTGTTTCTCATAGTCCACTGTTGCCCAGGAGCTCAACATGTAATCATCAGAATAGTCTCCTCCCAACTAGCCGGCTCATAGGGTCAAACCTGCTTAACTTCAGCAGTAGAATTGCATCACAAGCTGACATCTTCCTTCTTCTCGTGTTCCTTAACTATCACTTAACTTTTCTCCCCAAAGCAGGGGAGAAACTGATAAGAAACAGACATATCGGTTGTTTCACTGGCATTCTTTTCATCACCAGCACCCTGGACTGGAGATTTAATCACACATTATGTTCTTTGTAGAGTGAAATAGGTTCAGGATTGTGTTGACAACAGCCACTTTGGCTGCTCATGTGAGTGTGGAATCTACAGTTCTTGGAATGTGGTCCGTAGGAATTGGTCCATGATTTCACTTAAGTTTCTAGCTCCTGTTGATGCATCTTGTAAACCTTTGGTCATAGTTTGACAAGTAGCATGCATGAAGCTGCCTTACTCGACCAGACCATTGGTCCATCGAGGTCTGTATTGTCTACTCAGTCTGGCAGCAGCCCACCCAGGGTCTCAGGTAGAGGTCTTTCACTTGACCTGCGCCCTGAACCTTTAACTGGAGATGCCCAGATTGAACCTGGGACCTTCTGTATGCAAGGTAGAGGCTCTTCCACTGAGCTACAGCCTCTCCCCCAGCTGGGGTCTGGTCTCATCTAAGGACAAAGTTTCAGAGAGTGATCAGTGGTTGTGGTATACAGTTTAATTTGTCTAGCTCTTAAAAGACAAGACTATCATATAATCAGCTTCAAAGCGTGTCTATTTTCTGTTGGTGTTATGCTGGGTACACAATAAGTGTTGGAATTCAGGACAAAAAGATACTTGGCTATGGCTATATTGTGTGAACTTGGTAACTCTGTCTTTTGTAAGCTCCTTCCCCATGGGGTAGTGGGATTGCAGCAACAGTACAGGTGGGGCCATTGGCACGAGTCTGTCTTCCTTAATCATCAGCTGCCCAGGAAGGAGGATGGCCAACAGGTTAATGAAACTTAGGCAACTGTGGCCCTGCCCCTGCAGTTGCTTCATTCTCATACTTCTAAAGAATCTGGAAAACCCAGATGGTGCTGCATGGGACTTGAACTTGCAAACAAATGAATACCTAGCTGCAAATGGGAAGTCTCGTGTGTAAACAAGCTTCAAACTTGTTCCGTGCCAAAGTAGCAAACAGGGCAGCCTGATCTTGTACAAAATAACACAGCTGAATTCCTCAATCAGTGAGACTCCACGATGTCATCTAGATCAGAAAACACTTTGCTGCTTCGTCCTAAACTCTACTCTTTTATGGGAATAGATGCTTATCATTAGAAACCTCTCTTTCCCCACATAATTTGCATAAAAGCTTTTATTCTGGCTTTCTAACGAATGCTTTAAATCATCCTTAAAAGTAATAAATCTCTTAGATTAATGTTAGAATTTCTGGATAATGACTGTTCCAGAGTCTTTCCGGAATCGACGTGGTTTATTCTGCAAGACCACGTTCTTCCTCCAGTGGCAGGGAAAACGAGAAGAATAGAGCTTGTTGATATTTTCCTGCTGCAGGTAGCACTACAACAGTAACGTGCAGGTTGCAAAACAAGCAGTCATGTTGTGAGCAGAAAAGACCTGTTGGTGAGGGATTAAATGATTTCACGTAAGCTTTGTGGAGCTTCAGTCGCTTGGATCATGGCGAAATTCCATTTTGCAGAGGCAGTTCCCTGGGCCATTCTCTCTGTGATGGGAGAGGAAGCTTAAGGGGCCAGTCCCTGGATCTGCTGCTGGATGGGAGGGAGTACCCATTCACTCCCTCCTACAAAGAACACCGAGTAGAGGAAGATGTGGCACACACCCTTCCTTCGTGCCCACAATGTGGGAGGGCTGTGTCTTTCCAAATGTTTGTGAAGCTGTTCTCATATGCTATACAATGTTTGTTTTTAAGAATGTGTTGTTTTTTTAAAAATCGGGCTCAATGTGGACCCTGTCTTCATTCTTCTTTCCCATCTAGCTTATGATAGATACACCCACAAGTCCCGTGACAAGTGGATTGCCATTGTTTTTTGTCATCACTGTGACAGCCATAAAGCAGGTAAGGAGATGTGGAAAACTTGTTGGTGGGACAGAACTGCACAGCGGGTTGGATCCAGCAGAGCGTTTCTACAGATGGGAGCAGGGTGGCCGTTTCTGGTGGTTCTTCCCTCGTGCTGTTCCTGGGGGTCCCCCAGGAGCAGCATCTTGGGGAGCATATTGGGCTGCGGCAGAAAAGGAAGTGGTGCAAAAAAAATGCTGTGATGAAAACTGGTTCCATCAGTTGAAATGTGTGTGGGATCTAAGCTTGTACGTGTGAGATCAGACTTGCTGCTGAAAAATTCTCTGCATGTCCCCTATGTACAGGATTACTAACTCCATATTAGGTCTTTCCCCCCCACCATTCATTTAAATGCACAACATAATGCCACCATGTAAGGTATATAACCCTGACACACTACAGGAAGGATGTCAAAAACTTGCCCTGAAGCTGTCCTTTTCAGCAGCACCCCTGTGCAGTTTTGCCATAATATGTTATTTAATTTCTCAGTCTCTACTCACAAAATAGTGAGGAGAGAGGCTAGAGAAGAAATGCACACGTGAGAGTCAAACTTCCAGGTCATGAACTTCCAGTGCAGCGATGCCCTTTTGATCAGACCAGTGAATTCACCTAGTCCAGCTTCCTGTTCCAGATATATTTTATGCTATGTCCTTCCAGCTGTGATTGTAATGGAGTGTGCTCAGCTTGTTCAGGAGCACAGAGAAGTCCTGGTCTTCTCCACAGCTGCTGTTACAGCTGTTCAGATCTTCATGAATTACAACTGCATTCCTCTGAACTTGAGCTTGTAACTGAAAACATGCATTTAATGTTGCAAGGTTATGGCCACGACTTTTTGTCTAACTGCCATGCACTCATTGACTCCGAGTGACATCCTTAAGTGGATGGTGACAGACCGGCACACAAGTTTTTGTGCTGGGGGACTCTTTATGTTTTTATTATCAGTGCCTCCTCCCCCCATTGTTTCATACTTAGGAGTGACTTCTTTCAGTAGGAAAAGTTTGGTAAAATCGCTTATGGACTGTAGAGGACCACATCATATGTGAAAGTTGCACAAACATAGCCTTAAATATGATACTTTCTTCCGTTGGAGCTGAGCTGCTTGAAGCTATTTTGCCCAAACCATTTTTCTTGCCTGGAGGCTGAGAGCTTGTTTGAGCTCTAGCCTCTTCTGCCCAAAGTGGAGGGCAGTAACTGGCCACCCAACCTGTTTCCCTTCCTCCTGTTTGAGCTGGATGCTTCCTCTGGCCTCGGTTGCAACCTGGGCCTCTGCTTGGCTCAACCAAATTCATGCTGAGGGAAGGCTAGATACGGAGGCCATTTCTTCCAGTTTTCTACAGCTCTTCTCCGTGTCTGCATAGCATGATTACTCAGGCTTCCGTCACGTTCTCTCTATCTCCCTATACCCTGCTGAACTGGTTGTTGCTGCCCTGAATACTTGGTTTTTTATCTGCTGATTTTAATTCTGTTTGGTTGTGTTTAATCTAGCAGTTTGTATGGTGTGATTCATATATAGTTTTTTGGTAACAGTTTTGGGAGCCAAATACGAATGCAGTGCAAAAATTCTTTTAAAAAGTGAAGTAACCATTTTATAATACAAGTGCTGACCCTAAATGTGGCTGGATGTTACATTTTAGCTCCGGGGGAAAGCCCAGAGCTAGGGAAGGTGATACCTTGGCAAAGTTTTTTAAAAGCAAACAAACAGCAAATCTGTATTGTTTTAATCCCCCCCCCTTAAAGGATATTGTGTTCAAGAAAAACAAGTGAATATGGAAAAAGGCAATAGTGGCCTTTCCGCACAAACTGATCTGAAGCACCCCTACAAGTTGTCCTGCTTGTGAACTAGATGTGGCCATGCTGGAGAAGACATGTAGGAATTTGGGTGCTTTAACGGAAATGCCAGTCGAGTTCTGAGGCTGTGCCTCTTGCTGATTGAGTTTGAGTGAGCCACAAACAGCACATGCAATTCTGCTTTTTTTTCCATCTCCCTGTCCTGTCCGAATTAACTCTTCCTCAACCCATTTGGCATCAGATGGGCTGGAAAGTGGTGTTGGCCCTCCTGCCGTTACTTAAGGTGGCAGGAACGCCCGGTTGGGGGCCAGCAGGCTGCCTTCTGGCCTGTTGCTGGGTTGTAGTCTTGGCTAAGTAGCGATTTGTCATGGATCTCAACACACAGGTTGCAGTTTTGCATACTGCAGGATTTGAGTCCAGTGGCATCTTAGAGACCAACAAGATCTTCAGAGTAGGAGCCTTAGAGTCAGCGGCACTCCCTTTTTCAGACACGAGTTTTGCATACTCGTAGTTTGGGAGCAGATACATGTTTTGCAGGCTTTTCTGTAATGCTACGCATCTTTGTGCCTCTCCAGGGTTATGAAGACTGGTTACGGCATAAATCAGACAATGAGGTGAACGGAGCTCCAGTTTACGTCGTTCGCAGTGGTGGCCTTGTAAAAACTAGATCAAAGAACATTCGGGTACGTGCCTCATTTGTGGAAAGCGATTTCACTCATCCCATCAACTTCGGTTTCTAAGTAAAACGTTCATTGCTTATGTGTATTATTTATTTAAAGTGCTTCCACCCTGCTCTTCTCCTCAGAGAGAGTTAATGTAATGTTATGCCAGTCAATCAAATTAGAACTGGAGACAGTATTAATTTAAATGGTTTGGTCTAGCAGGTTTTTTTTTTCAAATGTATTTGCATAAGATTGTTTTGTATGTCTTCTCAGGTAGGGGATATTGTCAGAGTAGCCAAAGATGAAACTTTCCCGGCTGATCTTGTGCTTCTGTCATCCGATAGAGCGAACGGCTCTTGTCACGTCACAACTGCAAGCTTGGATGGAGAAACGAATCTTAAGGTCTGTCTTGTCACCCTTAGCGTATCACAGCTTTCGAAACAGAATTCAGAAACGCGATTTAAGGCCACTTCCTCAAAGAGTTTCTGTAGTGGGAAAACTGGTGGTGGTATTTTTAGTTCCTTTTACGGGTGTATGGGAAGGGGTATGGATCATGTGCAGTGTCTCCAGAAGTACTTCAAAATACTGAAAGTAGCAGTGTGCCTTAAAGCAAGTTGTGCTTCTCCCCTGAAGAGCTGCATGAATTGGAGAGGAATGAATGTTATGCAGTGGGGTCGCATGTTTGTATTTTTCTGAAGTTGTTACTACCACATTTAAGTAGCCCTTGAATATAAAAGTTCTGTGGCACCTTCAGGGCTAATGTATTTAATGTGCGAGAAGCTGTTGTGAACTAGAGGCCTTGAAAGGAAGTCTGCAGCTGTACTTGGCAATCAAGAGAATTGGAGAAAGTGAACTTCTCACCACTATTATTTCTTCATGATTTTATTTATTCATTTAGATATTTATAATCCCAACTTTCACCCTACTGGGGACTTAAAGCAGCTTACAAAAACCAGGGAAAGTATAATTTAAACAAAGAAAAAAACGCCACTCCCGTTTTCAGGCTGCTCCTGGGTCCACTGGATTGGCTCCCTAGAGGCTAGGAGCCGTGTGGCCCATGCCTCTGGCCTCGTCCATGTTAAATACCTACACCGGAAGAGGAACAGAATTTCAGCCCCGGTCTCATACAGCTGCCCCGAAGACTTTTAACCTTCTTCCCCTTGCTTCTTTGATTTTTGTGTTATGGAGTCAAGTGGCAAATAACAGGGGGACGGCAGCTGCACTTGCAATCTTATTTGATGTAAACAGCTGGCATGAATTAGACATCTGTTCTGGTAGACTGTTGCCTGCTCAGCTCCTGGGCAGCCTAAATCCTTGTAAGTTTCCTAGGTAAGCCTTGCTGAAATCAGTGGCCTTACTCCTAAGCGAATGGGCATCATATTGCAGCCCTTGCCGCACTCTCAGATTCCACAGCTCCTTTGCAAAAGCATGCCATTAAAACTTTCCCGCTCATTGTTGCCCAATGGAAAATATTTTGTGTGTGGCTGTCTTTCTCTTTTCCAGACACATGTTGCAGTCTCACAAACAGCAGTATTGCAGTCAGTTGCCAACCTGGACAAACTTGATGCAGTTATAGAATGCCAGCAGCCAGAAGCCGATCTCTACAGGTGTTGTTTTTTTATGCTTGACTTTTAAGAGGACTTCCAAAGCAAACATTTATGTCTATTACAGATCAGCTTACTTTAGAATGAAATCACTTATTTAGAAGGGTTTGTATTATATGGGCTACTTAAAGCTATAAACTTTGAGCAGAGAATTCTCTAATAATAGTACGAGCTCTTTTAATCAGTGAGGGATTTTTTTAACAACAAAAAATTGGTGCAATATAGAGCATGGCAAAACCCAAAGTGTTTGATGTGTCTTTCAGCCACTTCTAGAATTGAATTGCAGAGTAGGACTTAATTCCTCCTCCCTTTCACAAATGAATGGGGTAGAATGATATGTCATCTTCCCTTGTCACTCAGTAGCTTTTACACTGTCCTATGCTGAGATTTTTGCAGAACCAAATCTCAACTGTCTGTGCTGCTTTTCATCTCAGGAATTTTTTTGTTAGCCTGAGGATCTCCCTTCAGAGAAAAACAGCTTGGAGAAATACTAGAGGTAGCTTCTGGGTGGAAAACTGCAAGCATAACCATTGCTTACACATCGTAACGAGTATTGGACATGGGGAAATTTTGTTTCCTTGCAGTGAACTTTAGGGAGAGGGGCGTGGCTCAGTGGCAGAGCATCTGCTTTGCACGCAGTAGATCCCAGGTTCAATCTCCGGCAGCTCCAATTAGAAGAAGTGGGTAGTAGGGGAGGAGAAAGACCACTGCTTCAAACCCTTGGAGGCCCCTTGCCCATCAGAGTAGGCATTACTGACCTAGATAGACCAGTGGTCTAATTCAGTATAGGCAGATTCATGTGGCAGCAAAACTCAAATTTACCAGTTTTCAAGGAATTATATTTCTATTAAAAATGTAACTTTGATTAGTGTTTTTTAAAACACATTTTTCTTGTGTGCCTCTTAGAAGTTTTGTAGGGGTCACCTTATGTTCCCTAATAGGTTAATACTCTTGAGAGGCAAATGATTTGTTGCTTTGTACAATTTCTTAATAGGCCTTGATGAAATCATGCACCAGTATGTCATGGCCAAGGATTAATGGCAGTCTGCAGACAAGATCTTCCTTCTGTTACGCTCGGTTCCTGTGTCATAACCTGTCTAGCTGAAGTAATGATCTTTGTTTTCAGAAGTGTCCTCTTATGATATATGACTTTCTTCCACAGATTTGTCGGAAGAATAACTATAAGCCAACAAATTGAGGAAGTAGTACGGTAAGTTCGGAGCTCTAAGGCAGAGTTTGCATATAACTGCAATTCTCAGAGCAGGGCGAACTGGCAACCAGGCACAGCCCACCAGTTACCTTACGGCAGTTCACTGCAGTCTGGTTTAAATCCCTTGCTTTAGACAGTTGTCTAAAAAGCATTTCACTTATTCCCAAAGAGAAAATATTGCATAGGAGTTTTTTAGTATTCAACAAAATATCCCAATTTTTCCATTTGAAAAATCTGGGCATAAAAACCATGGGGGAGGGGAGTGAATTTTCCCCTTTTCCCGCCTTCCGTAGGCCTTCACATCTGTAGCTGCACTGTACAATTTCTGACTCTGGCTATCTTCCCATCCACATGTTCCCTCACCTTGCTAATCAGAGGAAACCGTACTGTGTGTAAGTGCCATCGAGTTGCAGCCAACTTACGGCAAACCATAAGTTTCCAAGGCAAGAGATGAGCAGAGATAGTATGCCCTATCCCTAGACCTGCCTCTTCATAGCAACCTTGGGCTTCATTGTTGGTCTCCATTCCAAGTAGTGACTAGGGCTGACCCTGCTGAGCTTACGAGATTGGGGGAATTTGGGCCATCTAGGTCAGGGTGAATCGTACTGAGGCTTCTCTAATTAATGGAATGTGAGTGGGTACGAATCAGGCTTTTTTCTGGGGTGGCACCCTCTATTTAGAGCTCCCATCCCAGAAAGCCTGCTGGGCTGACTCCCTTCTTGGTTTCAGGAGGCGGACCAAAGCCTTGCTTTTCAGGAAGGTGTACAGTTTGCCAGGTTAGTTTATTATCTTTGGTGTTTGGATCACGTGGCTTGGCTTACCGCGCTGCAGATCTGGTCCATCATTATTTAAATTGCTTTACATTAGTCTTGGGAGCCTCTCCCAGAGACTTATTGCTGGGCATTGGTGGGACAGAAACATAAAAATAACAGTGGCTCACATCTTTCTTTCCATACGCCAATGACTATAAAATTCTTCCTCTGTTTTATTTAACTCCCGGGTTGCTTACGAATGTTCTGCTGTTAATCTCTGTGAGTTTCAGTAGATTACACGGCAACAAATGTTTTATAACTGAAAGGAGGTTGCTCCAAGCTGTCATTTCTGCTCATTGTGGGTTCAGCCCACAGATGGAGTCCCCTTCTAATGCACCTTCTGCCTGTTCTCCCCATTGACTGCAAACTCCCTGTTATCTCCTCATGCTGTTCCTTTGTAGTCCCTATTTTAGGCTG
Organism: Eublepharis macularius; assembly: GCF_028583425.1. NCBI lineage: Eukaryota > Metazoa > Chordata > Lepidosauria > Squamata > Eublepharidae > Eublepharis > Eublepharis macularius. The sequence continues at coordinate 14,413,695 of NC_072795.1, read as the reverse complement.
CAGTGAGATGGGGAAAGCAAGAAGGCCCTTTTCTGCTTCCATAAATGGGGAAAGCAAGAAGGTCCTTTTCCGCTTCTAGAAATGGAAATTTTCACTGGATCTGAAATTTCCAGTTTAGCAGCAAAGACAAAAGTAACCAGGTTAGCCATGCAAGAACAGCTGGCAAAAACCAAGAAACCTTGAGTGGGAGGAGGTTGGGAGTATTTTTTGGGGTGGAGGCCTTAGCGGACTGAACCTGGCACTTAGTTGCCAGTGAGTTAAACTCTTAAGACGTGTTTTTAAATAATGGTATCTCAAGCCCTGGAGGAGCAATAGTACACAGCACCCCAGTAGTATTTGTTGTCAAAGGCCAGTGCAGGCAGTTTTGGAGGGAAGCTGGACTCATCACGTTTGACCTTCCAAACAGGAATGATCTTAACATGTGCAGGTGGAATTGGGGAAACCCTCAGGTTTTTTTCCTGCTTACTGTGAAGCTGCAAGTCAACAGCAGTAGTTCAGTTGGCTGTGAGCTGTGCATCCCTAAGTGCCAGAAACTAGACTGAAAACAAAGAATCAAGGCATTCCTGCCTTTGTGTTGCTTCTTTTGTGTTCCTCTTTCTTTAAGCTGCTGAGTGCTCCACTCTCCATTTCAGATTCTGTTTTGAGTAACTCTAGGTAAAATAAGGTTGTTTACTTTCATGCTTGACTTTAATATTTCGATAGTTCCCAAAAATGAAAGAGCTGCTGCAAATGGCGCATGCATCTCTCAGTATTAAAAGAACCCAGTTTTGTTTCTGTGGCGCTGTTTGCAGCTGCTTCAAATTCATTAAAGCAATCTGTTTAGAATTTATAGCATCTGGCAGCCCGGGCAATTAAGGAGACCGTCTGCTGCAGTGTTTTCGGCTGTAACCATGGCATTGATCTTTCTTTCCTTCCTTCCAGACCTCTTGGGCCCGAAAGTCTCTTACTTCGAGGAGCAAGATTAAAAAACACTAAAGAAATCTTTGGTTTGTAGTCAAAAAAATATTTGCTCAAAGGTTCTTGCATTAGTGAGCACTGATCAGTCTGAGTCCAGTATTGGGGAGGGGCTTGGAGCAGCAGTTTGGGGCCTTCCTTGACTTGGCCTGCAGAGGTGCTGTTGCCCATCATAACCTAGGAAGCAGCCTTGGCAGTAGTTAACCATGGTGACTTCAGGCCCTGTGAACTCCAGCAGTCATGCCAGGCTCCGTTGTAGCTCCCCTTTGGTCCTACGTCAGGGAAGACAACAGACTTGGGCATTTGGAGCCTGTTGATGCTTAGGGGCAGCTGGTTGTATATGGTAGGAGTAGGAAAGGCTGGAGATTCTGGACATTAAATGGGCCACCTTCCCTATAGCTCAGTCACCCATAAAACACGGCCAGTGTGGCTTTTGACTGCTTCCTACATGATGAGTAGCTGAGGTGGCCGTTGCTTTAATGTAACTGATTGTAACAGCAGAGGTTGATGCAGCTTTTGCGATGAACTGTTGCCATCCAATAGGAATGTCCATCTTTCAAGATGACTACAGAATAATGCAGCGAGAGAACATTAGATAGAATTTAAGATGATTTGGAAGGGATTTCCCCGATCACCTTTTGTTGAATATTGAATTGAAGCACAGACTTAGCATTGAGGACCAACTCGGATAGCAGGAAAAATACTCTCTCAGTTGGTCACAACAGAACGTTGCTAAAATTCAGGTGCTTTGTTGCTGCTGTTGTCTTCTCTCAGCTCCTGAAAATTTGCTTTTGTGGGGGTGGGTTTTTTTTTGTAGGTGTTGCTGTGTACACAGGAATGGAGACCAAGATGGCATTAAATTACAAGAGCAAATCACAGAAGCGATCTGCTGTGGAAAAGTACGTGTGGGGCAGCATTTCATTTAATTATAGCCTGCACTCATGTATTAAAAACCCAGTAAGTCTGTGTGGTGAACTTCAAAACTTGAGGTACTCGGGTAAGAAAGATTTTCTGGAAACAGGGGGAATGCGTTTTGTCTTTTTCCCCGTTAAAATTTTGGAGCAGGACTGAATTTTCTTTCTTTTACTTTTTCCTAATGTGCTAGCCTTCGGTAACACTGGAAAATCTGATTTTTGGTTTCTGTTAAACTCTTTGAGGTGTGTTTATAACCAGGCCTCCTTCGTTGGCTCTCATAATACTTTCCATGTTATCTTTTAGCAAGTGTGTTTGGGTGTGGTGCTCTATGATAAATGCCTTCATTTGCTGGGGTGGGGGTGCACCTTTGAATTCAGGCACTGAATGAAATTTGATGGGGCCAAATTCCTTGGTTGCAGCAGAAAGTAATCTGTGAATTACTTTCATGGAGGGGTTGCAGCTCAGTGGCAGAGCATCGGTTTTGTGTGTGTGGAAGGTCCCAGGTTCAATCCCCGGCATCCCAAGTTCAAAGGATCAGGTAGTAGGTGATACGGAAGACATCCGCCTGATACCTTGGAGAGGTGCTGCCAGTCGGAGTAGATAAAACTGACCTTGATAGACAAGTGGTTGAATTCAGTATGGCAGCTTCGTGAATGTATATTGAGCCCTGGTACACCATAGTTCAAATAACACCTTCATGCCCCCCAAGTCCTCTTGTACCCACATCATTCATGCCCAGTAAAGTGGTACGACATATCTTCCTTCCCTTCTCACCAGATCTAGAAGCACAAGGTCCCTTCTCCTGCCTCTACCTCTGCAGTCTTTCAACGGAAAGGGCAGTTTTGCTATTCTGCAAGCTGGGGATAACCAGAAGCAGATTGGTGGGCGGGGGGAGGGGAGGTATTTGGTGTCAGACATCATCATCATCATCATCATCATCATCATCATCATCATTACTATTACTATTATTATTTAAGCAAAAAGGGGGTACAGAAAAAGGGGACAAGCACATGTGAAACTGTGTGCTACAAGGATTATTAAAATAAAAATTACCAGTGTCATAACCTTTATGGATATTAAAATAGCTGTTGAATATTTTTCCAGAATAAGAAACACATGCAAAGTTCAAACCTATTTCTACTTGTTATTCTAGTAATAATAAAGAGAAAAAAATTGTTAACACTAACATTGCATATTACTTAAGATAACTGATTATCACAACCTTTGAGAGCCTTAAAATAAAGTACTATTAAGAATTCTAACCTATTTCTACTCCATATGTTCATTACCTTTTACTTATACTTTACGTAACTGTAACAATGTTGACTTTTTGCCAATGTTTCAATATTATAAAATCTATTATCTTTATATAACTAATTATCTTACAACCATGTGATCAAATATATCATGATGCAGTCATTTTCAAATCTGCAAAACTAAAGCATCTTATAAATTTTATCTGTTATAGGCAAAGTATTTTCCCCATTTCTCTTCAATTTCTTTAAATGACCTATTTTTGTAATTTGTCAATTTTGCCATCACCGACATTTTGTCCTTCTAAATTTCCCTGGTTGGCATTCTCCTTCTTTCCATTTGCTTGCCATTACCACTCTTGCCGCCGTCAGCAAATACTGAAATAATTCATGTAATGTTCTGTCCACATCGTCTGGTATAATTCCCAGCAGCATGGTCTGGGGTTTCATAGCAAAGTTAATTTTTAAAATCTTCTGAATCTCAGCATGTATATCTTTCCAAATTTGTTTACTTTTTTTACACGTCCACCACATATGAAAGAGAACCATCTGCGTCCTTACATTTCCAGCATAACACTACATATTTCTTGTCCATTTTAAAAATATCTTGTGGTGTAATGTACCATCTAAAAAACATCTTATACCAATTTTCTCTGAGTGTTTAGCTTGCCGTAAATTTTGTGCCCTTGATCCATAAACTTTCCAATTGCTGAAATGTTATTTCTTCTCCAAAATTTTGCATCCATTTTATCATACAAGTTTTATCTTGTTCTGTTTCGGTATCGTATTGAAGTAAAAGTTTGTAAATGTGTCCCAGAAAGCGTTTCTTTTTCTGCGAGATTATCTTCTCAAAATCAGTAAGATCCTTCAATTGAGCTCTATAATCCTTGAGAGCTTCCTTCAGTCTGGAGACCACTTGGAGATATATCAGGTGTCAGACCTAAACTGCTCAGTGTGGAAGTCTCTGTTCATGCTGAGTATTGAATGCCTTGACTAATTTTTAGAAACAGCCGGCATTTGCTTTCTTAAGGGGGGTGAGATACCCTTGCTTATTTATTTATTTAATTATATTTATATTCTGCTCTCCCCACAAACTGGCTCAGAGAAGATCCTACCAGTAAATACAATATAAAAGGTAAAAACAGGTAGCATAACAATAAAACCTACAGCAGTACAATTCCATAAAACACAGCAGCGCACATATTGCACAGATCCCTCAACATCAAAGATCCCGTAGGATGGGGTGGTGCAGCTGCCAGAGACATCGCATTGTGTACATAATCTTTTAGCTGAGCACTTTTAATAAGTGCATTAAATCAGCATCCCCCAATTTTGTGTCTTACAGGTCTATGAATTCCTTTTTGATCATCTATCTAATAATCCTCCTTTTTGAAGCCATCCTAAGTACAATATTGAAATACACCTGGCAGTCTGAAGAAAAATGGGATGAGCCATGGTATAATGAGAAAACCGAACATGAAAGAAACAGCAGTAAGGTAAGAGTGTTGCCTTTTTTATTTTAATGGTGGCGATTCTCCTTTGCAAGGAAAGACTATACCTTAATAGTAGAGTACCTGCTTTGCATGCAGGAGGCCCTGGGTTCTATCCCTGGTATCTTCAAGTTAAGAACCAGAGATAACCATTGTTGGACAAGACCTTCCTCTTTCCAAGACTTTGGGACGCTCCTGCCATTTGGTGTAAACAAGATTGAGTTAGGAGAACCAATGACTTGATGGTATAAGGCGGGTTCTGATGTTGAAGGTAACATTTCATTGTATTCGCCTGATACATTTTTGTTGATGTGTAAGCTTGTTTCTGTCAGCCATTGGTTATAGCTAATAAGGATGAACAGGAAAGATATATCAAAGTGAGCAAAGCAGTTGACACTTTTTTTTTAATCTGAGCAGCAGCTGTCAGCTTCTGTCCTCCTTGTTATTCTTCAAACAACATGATGTAGTTTTAGCTTCTCCCTCTTCAACAATGTATTCCTCTTGTTGCTCCTCTGCATAGAATCCCCTTTCCTGGTTCTTGCTCTCTGCTCACACTTTGTTCAGATTTGGTTTGTAGGTTAGAGGGGCTTCTCGATCATGTCTTGCCCTGGATGGCCAGCTTTTTGGTAGCTGCTGCCCACTCTCGGGAGATGGGAACTTGCCCCCTGTCATTCCTCCCCATGTCACCTTTGGGTTAGGCTGTGGTGTAATGCACTGTGTGCTGCTTCAGAAACTGCAGCTGGTGACAAATACTGCAGCTGAACTGGTGTCAAGTTGGCATAAACCTATCAAGCCTATCCTGAAACAACTGCAGTAGTTATCCAGCATGCCTCGAGGCCTGAGTCTACAGTCTGCTTTGTCTCGGAACACCGTTACCATGTGATTCTCCCTGGAATTTAAAACCAACCAAGGAGGCCCGCTGAAGGCAACAACTTAGAGGCGAGATGGCCCTTTACAAAGTTCAGAGCCATCTCGGTGGAAGGCCATTTCAAGGGCGTCTCTGCTAGAGTTCTGCCCGTGTGTTGTGTTTTGCCTACTGTAGTTCTTATAATAATTTATGTGTTGTGTGATTGTATGCCACTTTGGACTTCCTGTGAAAAACGGGAGATAAATTACCTACATTAACTGTTGCAGTCCTATAATTGCTTCTCCTGGTCCAAAAGAGAATCTCTTTAGCTGCTTTGTTCTTCTTTACCTTGGTACTAAAGTAGGGAGAAGTGGTGGGCAGTAATGTCTTTGCAGAAGCAGTTCCTGCTTTTAGCAGCAAGGGAGTAGTGCCAGTGGCTTAGATGGAAAGTTTCTCGAGTCGATGGAAAGTTTCTCGAGTTCTTGTGTGCATCAAGGCTGTCTTGGGCATCTGTACCTTCGATGAGGTCACAGACTCATTTTGGCTTACTGAGTTTCTGATCCCTTGTAGAACAATGTACGGCACGCTCGATTTTGACTTCTGCCGTGCTCTAGCCCTTGAGCAAATGATGTGATTAAAACGGCCCCTTCTCATTTGAATCCTGCTGTTTACAAGTCAGCCCATAGCGAGAAGTCGTTGCCCTGCTTTTGGTTTTGATTGAGCATTTCTTATAAGAATGACAGTTCTGAAGTTTTCTTCAAAATGATTGGAAGAAGCCGCTGCTGCTTCAGTTTGTTTTTATAGCTGCCCAAAGCTAATGGCCAACATTCTGCATAATTTGCCGTGCACGAGCGAACACCTGTTACATGTACATATGCAAGCTCCAGCTGGTTTGCTAATATCGGTTCTGTCCCTTCCTTTCTCTCTTTCAGATTTTGAGATTTATTTCAGATTTCCTGGCTTTCATGGTGCTGTACAACTTTATCATACCCATTTCGCTTTATGTGACGGTTGAGATGCAGAAATTTCTCGGTTCTTTCTTTATCGGTTGGGATCTGGACCTCTATCATGAAGAAACAAAACAGAAGGCCCAAGTGAATACTTCAGACCTCAATGAAGAACTAGGACAGGTACAAAAAATGGCTTTTAACTGGTGGCTTGCTAAATTCTCCTCATTCTCATTTTGAACATGCTCTCAGAAAACCTTTTATAGCTAATTAGGAGAAAGAGAGATTAGTTGAAGGCTTTCCAGTATCTGCAAGATTTATTTTATTTACTGCATTTACACTCTTGCCTTCCTCCCTAGAGTGACTCACATCATTCTTCCTCTTTTCTCATTTTCTTTCTCTTTAAAACAACCCTGTGAAGTAGGCTAGGTTGAGAGTGTGACTGGCCCGAAGTTCCTCAGCAAGTTTTCATGGCAAAATAATAATATAGCATTCAATTTATATACTGCCCTTCAGGATAACTTAACACCCACTCAGAGCAGTTTACAAAGTATGTTATTATCCCCACAACAAAACCCCCTGAGGTGGGTGGGGCTGAGAGAGCCCTGAAAGAGTTGTGACTGATCCAGGGTCACCCAGCTGGCTTCAAGCAGAGGAGTGGGGATTCAAACCCGGTTCTCAGATTAGAGTCCCACACTCTTAACCACTACACCACACTGGCTCCCAGTGTGTACTTGTTAACAAGAAAAGGGCTGTTTAGTCAGCATTATGTGACTGAGGCAGTGCGTATGAGCAAGTCAATGGCTTGGATTCATCAGAGCTTGTTTGTGGCTGGAAGGATTTCTTCCCACTGAATATGACTTTCTTACCTCCCCCTCCAGCTGTTCCCGAGAGCAGCATTTTTGAGGGGCATTTGAGACTGCAGTGGGAGGGGAAGGGGAGAAAGCCATGCTGCATGGTCAGAAATCTTTCTCTCCCCCGAAAAGCTCCAGAGAATCCAGGCCAATGTGCAGACCATGCAAACACAGAAAAGGTATGCATGTCGGGACAGCCCATGATTCCACGTTTGGAAAATCTCCATTCATTTAAACAAAGCAAAAGCGCAAGCCACTTTCTAGTCCTTTGAGTTGTGAAGATGGCTTGTCATCTTTGAAGCCTGAGAAGGCACCGTAGAATTTCTAGAGGAGGCGATCACTTTCCGGACTTCTGTGGTATTGACTTTGTGATACTTGCTGCTGTAGCATGATGGTTAAGTGGCTGGGCTCCAAGCCAGGACTCTGCTGGTTCGACTCCCGCTACTGCCATGAACTTTGCAGATGGCCTTGGGTAAGCCACTGTTCTCAGCCCCAGCTCCCCAGCTATATTGTGGGGATAATAATAACACCGACTTTGCTCACCGCTCTGAGTGGGGCACTAATCTGTCTAGAATTGCTGCTTGGGTTGTAAGTCTGGACTCTGCTGGTTCAACTCTGACTATTACCATGAGTTCTGCAGGTGGCCTTGGGCAAGCTGCTCCTCTTAGCCCCAGCTCCCCAGGTGTAGCGTGAGGATAATGATGACTTTGTTAACTGCTGTTAGCATCGCATTAATCTGTCCAGAAGAGCAGTAGTTAATTATTCAAAATTGACTTTTTGTTTTCATTCATGGCATCTGCAGACGTACAGCAATGTAATTTGTTTCTCTGGGCTTATAGATGAAGTGTAGAGCACCAAGCTAAGACATGACCGCAAGAGATCTAGAAATGAATTTTTAGTGGGAAAGACCATTATTAGTTGTGCTGCTTTTGAAAACTATTTAAAATCCACTGTGGCTCACATCGTTTTTTTAACTTCTCTCACTTGCCAGGTGGAGTACGTGTTTACAGACAAAACCGGGACATTAACGGAAAACGAGATGCAATTTCAGCAGTGTTCCATTAACGGTGTCAAGTACCGTGAGATCAATGGCAAACTGGTTCCGGAAGGACTGATTGAGGACATTCCAGATGGAATAAGACCTGGTCTGGTAAGGTTCTCCCCCTCCCCCATTTTTCTACTCAGCTAGGTTAATTAAAGGTTTGTGGAACCTTTAGTTTGAATGACTTAATGTACTTCAAGTATTATAGAAGTCCTTATAGAGGTATAATAGAGAAAATCCTGAATTAATTGCCGATAAACTCAAGTGTGGATAGTAGACCTGCAACCAACGAGCTTGTGTAGAAAACTGAGAAGTAAAATTCTGCCCAATTCCATGGTGCTTATTCCCAAATAGGTATTGCATTGGGTTGCGGTTGGATAGCTCAATTCTCTGTTTGTCTAGAAGTGAGTCTTACCTAATATCAGCACAATTTTTTTAAAAACTGAGCATACCATTTCAACCTTTGTGAGTGTTGCCCTGCTCTGATTACATTGTCTTCTGCTTTTGTAATTCCATTTTTTGCACTGCTTGACATAATCACATCTGAACTTCTTTGCACTCTCTCTTATTTTTGTTATCCTGGTTCTGTTGCTTTGCTTATTAGATCTCATGCTTTTGATTGCATTGTTTTATACTGTGTAGTCCACCTTAAGTCTCAGTGAGAGAAGCGGCCTATAAATAAAACAGACAAGGCATGTGTCTTGCTGACCACTTGATTTTATGAAAAGTTGCCATATATAAGACTAAGGTATGCATCTTTACAGAGGCTAGTAGCACTCAGTTTGCTGTAACTGCACCGTTTGAGTGGCGGGATATTTTATTGTGTAGTTTTTGAAAAATTGGCAGCAAACAAATACCCTGGTCTTAAGATACACAATGCTGTGAATTAGATGGCCCAGGTTAGCCTGATCTCAGAAACTAAGCTGGGTTGGCCCTAGTTGGTACTTGGACAAGAAACCACCAAGGAAGCCTAGGGTGGCAGAGGCAGGGAATGGCAGACCACCACTCAACATCTTTTGCCTTGAGAACCCCATGGATTGCTGTAAACTGCTTGCAACTTGATAGCAAAAAAAAAAAGATGTAAAATAAGAATGGAAGTCATTCTGCCACTTGCTAGGAAACTGCCTACCCCATTTTTTTCTCCTGCCATTTCTCCTACCCATTTTTTTTCTCACGCCTTCCGCCCTGAGCCCGCCAGTTTGGGGAGGGCGGAATAGAAATAGAAAGTAAATAAATAAAAAATAAAATAATTTAACAATGAGCATACCTACATTTTAAAGCAGCCTGTTTCCTTAGTGAGAAACAAATATTGCTTGACCGATTTTGTTAATCTTAGTAATAGTTCCCTTTAACTTTGTTTTTAAAAAACAGGCACAAGAGGAGGGACTCTTCCTGAAAGCTGTTTCTCTCTGTCATACAGTGCAGATCAATAATGACCAAGCTGATGGCATCTGCGACAATCCTTGGCATACCAACAGCATATCTTCTCAGCTGGAGTACTATGCCTCTTCCCCAGATGAAAAAGCTTTAGTCGAAGCGGCCTGCAGGTGAGAATTAACACTTGGGGTCTGCGCATTGTTCTGTAGGCAGAAATGGCAACCAGGGTGGGTAGAGGCTTTGCATCTTAGTCTCGGAGTTTAGAGATGCTCTAGGAATCTGGGAGCCAGGAGTTAATCATGCATGAAAATCCTGGGCTGTTTCACCCCTGCTAGATTTCTGTGTAATCATCTTACAATACAATTGGGGTATGGCTCATTGGCACAAGAGGCGCGGTTGTAACTGAAGTCCCGTTGACAGGTTGAGCAGCCGTTGTGCCGAGTGGATTGCATCCAGGCATACAAGCCCCACCCCCACCAAGATCTCTGCAGTATTACTACATAAAATTTAATAACACACATTACCCCGTCTGCGGTGAGATGAGAAAGTTAGCCTCGCTCAGAAGTTGGTTGGTTCGCAATTCCCCTGGTTGCTGGAGGAGGAGTCCACTTGGAACCACCAAGGCCCATTTATTCTTTGTGTGAAAGGGTTTTTTTTCTTTTTCAAATTTGTAGGATTGGTGTGGTGTTTACTGGAACAGACGGGGAAAGTATGGAGATCAAAAGCCTTGGACATCCAGAAAGGTAAAAAATCCTTATACTGTTAACATTCTGTGTTTCATGAAACTGGCACGATTTTTCTTACTGAGTTAAGGGCGAGGCTTGTTTGATGTATCAAAATGAGTAAAAGTCCATAGCATAGCAAAAGGCAGTTTTGAGCCACTCATGCTATGTTTCAGTGAAGGGCTGAACTTTAGAAAGAGGTGTTTTGGTTTTGTAACAGCTCAGTTTTCAATCCCTTGCATACAAGGGGTGTGAAAGACTTCTGCCTAAAGTCACACCGAACGAGTGCCCAGGTTAGATGAGGACCGATTAGACTATGGGCTTGGAGCTGTTATGCTCTCTATATATCCTGACTTTTACTGTCCTATCCCACTCTCATTCTGCCCTTCCTCCATGGGTGATTTATATGGTGTTACAGCTATTCTGCCTCTTACCAACCCTGTGAGACAAGCTAAGCTGAGTGATGGGAGATGCAGGCCTTCAGGTGCCTGCTTCCCACCCCAGTTGCTCTCTCTCCCCACCTACAGCCATGAACCCAGATTGAATAACGGACAAGCTGCTTTCTGCTCACCAGGCCCTGATCTCCAGCAGTCTGGCTAGTTTCACTATAGAGTCAAATTGCTGAGGTCCAGGCCAAGCAGAGGAGGAAGCTGCCGCCCCCGAGCTCAACGCTATTGGTGGGAAGGGGCCCTTCCTAATACTTCGTCCTCCACCACATTGATTCATCATAAACTTCCAACTTGGATACATCTCTCCGGGCTTGTCACTTCCAGGAGAGTTTCGGGCAACAGTAACTGAACTTGGTTTATTAACTGTCACTTGAACTGGTCATAGCTACGGGGGTTCCAGCTTCCAGAATCTAGCTCATGAATGAATTACCTGCTTAGGAGAACATGGAGGACACTTCTGATTTTTCAAAGATGTATATCAATAGGATATATTGTTAGGATAAGCTGAAGAGATGAGTGTGCTCTCTAACCCAAATGTTAGGCAGGTTTGAAAAAGAAAAGGTGAAGACTAGATAGAAGGGGAGAGCAGGGGGGCAAGGGCTGCATTAAGAAACTGGTTTGCCCAGGTGCCTGTCCTTAAATATCCTCAGCAAACCCCTCCCTCCCATGCGGGATGAATGCTGTGAGGTGCTGCCTCGGCTCTTCAAGCTTTCGGCCTCTGAGCTGGGAGGGGCTTCTGTCTGGCACCGCAGGGCTCGGTGTGGGTAACTTGCAAAGTCTTCTCTCGTAGTTCTGTCAGTTTAACTTGTGATTCAGCATCTTTATCATATGTACTGGGGGAGCAGAAGAAAGCGTAATCTTTATTTTTTTTTCCAAAAAAAAGGTACAAATTGCTACATGTCTTGGAGTTTGATCCTTGTCGCAGAAGAATGAGTGTCATCGTAGAGAGCCCATCAGGTAAGGGCTGATAGAGGGTTTTTTAAACAAAGTTTTATCCCACTTCTTCACTAAAAGGATCCTGCCTCAGCTTCCTTAAATGCACCCCTTTCCCACTGAGAGTGAGTGAATTTGTCTTTAGCTGTAGATCGTAATATTTTTTTCCTTTAAAACTGTTTCTCTACAGGTGACAAGCTGCTATTCACCAAAGGAGCAGAATCTGCCATTCTTCCTTACAGTACAAGAGGAGAAATAGAAAAAACAAGAATTCACGTGGATGAGTTTGCTTTGGTATGTGAACATTACTGCTTTTAAGCCTGAGAACCAATTAGTGGGGGCGGGGGGGAGAGATCAGGTTTGTTGAATGTTGGGGTTAAGAGCTGATGCATACCTGGAATCTGAAGATCCATGCAAGATCCTCTGGAAGCATATAGATTCACAAGTGGCTGGAGTTATGTAGTTGAGGAAATAAGCGCATTACACATGCTTTCAGGGTGAGCCACATCTTCTTGATGCTTGGCGTGTCCTTGGCCATCTCGGCTTCCGTGGTGGCAGCAGCTTGATGCAGTGCCACCATTTCAGAATGGCAGCCTAGTCTTGGAGCTGAGTTTGTAGGTCATGTGAACGTAATTTCATGGAGGTAGTTTCAGGTGGGTAGCCATGATGGTCTTGTAGTAGAAGAGCAAGGTTCAGGTCCAGTAGCACCTTAAAGACCAGCTAGATTTCCAGGGCATGTGCTTTTAAGTATCTGATGAAGGGAGCTTTGATTCTCAAAAGCAATCTAGTTAAGCGGTTAAGAGTGTCGGACTAGAGACGTGCGTTCAGATCCACCCTTTGCCGTGGAAGCTTGCTGGGATTGTGTTACGTTGTTCCAAGAGCCTACGGGGTTGCGACATTTCACCAGCCTCATCGTGTACTCACTTTTCTGTTACCGCTTGCTTGTCTTGCCCCCTGAGTTTCCCAAGCCAGTCCAGGATCAAGAGCAGAAGGACCCTAGGGAAAAATCTGCACCCACCCCTAGCCAGGTGGTTCCTTGTAATGTGAAATGCTGCCTTATTCCATCAACAAGAATACACAGGGCTGGCACCAGTGGTTGTACAGGGTGCTGCTTTCCCCCACCCTCCAGTTCAGCCTGCGTCCTGCGTCCTGAAACCATTCCATTGTTTTGTTCTGGTCGTCATATATGGTGACTGCTGGCGGAGGGCCAGTTGGGATTTTTTTTTAAATTGCTTGCTCAGTTTGCTTTGACATCTTCCATGTTTATATGTAAACGCAATCTGTTGCTAATTAAAACTTGATTAGAACCATACTGAAGTACTCCAGAGATTGCCACGATTAGTCCTTAAAAGGAACTATAAGATGCGAAGGTTCCTTCCTTACTGAAGCAGTCGTAGATCCTCTGGGACTTGCAGGTGAAGATGGAGGTCACCTCGCAGAATTACGTGCAGGGACCATTTTGCTGAGAGTTCACTCTTCTCCCTCTTAAGATGGCAGACTTCGCAACCTTGTGTTGCCCTCCTGACTACATTTTTGCAAGCCTGTTGTTTTCAGCAGGTGGGGAAGGTTTCTGTAGCACAATACAGTTCTCTTCCCAATCTGATTACTACTTAAGACTGCCTGTCTCCCGCCTCTGGGACATTAAACCAGAATGGTCCACCTTTCTGTGCAACGGCCACGTCCAGTTCCTCTATTGTGAGTCAGGTGTTACTTGAATAAGTCTTCAAAGGGTGTGAGTCTTGCTTTTTTATTTATTCATTTATACCCCACTTTTCACCCCAATGAGGACCCAAAGTGACTGCATGGACCCTTCTTTCTTCTACACTCTCCCCTTTTGTGCAGCATAATAATTGGTCCCTTCACTTTTGTGACAAGCTCATAATAGGCTTTTGCGTTCAGACTGGCAAACAGTGGTTTTGAATTTATAATTACAACAACAACAACATTCAATTTATAGACTGCCCTTCAGGACAACTTAATGCCCACTCAGAGTGGTTTACAAAGTATGTCATTATTATCCCCACAACAAAACACCCTGTGAGGTGGGTGGGGCTGAGAGAGCTCTGAGAAAGCTGTGACTGACCCAAGGTCACCCAGCTGGCTTCAAGTGAAGGAGTGGGGAATCAAACCCGGCTCTCCAAATTAGAGTCCCGTGCTCTTAACCACTATACCAGACTGGCTCTCATGCTAACCAGGATTCTGAATCAAGATTAAACCACTGCTTAAAGTCCTGCTTTGTCAGGAATATGCAAACCCTTGTTTGTCTTTTGCGCCCAAACTGGAACACCAAAGTGGAAATGACTTCCTTGTGGAAGCAGAGCTCACACCATCAAGTTTCTTGGTGTTATCCATGAGCTGACTTTACATCTGAACCATGTCATTGTGCCCAGCGTACTGCATCTGTCCTCCTCTCTTCCTGCCCTTGGCCCAAGGTGGAAGGAACAGAACGGTCAAAATGACCATGTTGATGTTGGAATTCTGCCTTAGAAGTGATGTTAGGGTTTCTTAATTGTCTTCATTTAGCTCTGCAGTGGGTCCCTTCATCAGACTAAATTTCCTGCCAATGTCCCATCTAATGGTTAGTCTTTTTTTGCTCTCTTCACAGAAAGGGTTAAGGACGCTCTGTGTAGCCTACAGAAAATTCACACCCGAGGAGTACAAGGAGGTAGACCAGCGCCTTTATGAGGCAAAAACTGCCTTGCAGCAAAGGGAAGAGCGGTTGACGGAGGCATTTAACTTTATAGAGAAAGACCTGGAATTACTTGGAGCTACAGGAGTGGAAGACAAGTAGGTGCTGTTTATATCGGGGCGGAATATATCTACATATACTTGTTTCCTTTCACTGCCCGATAGGTGCTTGTTCACACAAAATAGTCTGGAGAAAGAACCCCGGGTTTTACAACAGCTGCTTTTCCCCTTTCTCCACCACCACACGCCTTGAATATCACATGACACTGGCTTTGTGCACAGAGCCCGAATGAAATGATATTTCTCCTGGTGGAAAGCACAAATCGGGCCTTTTCCTTTTTGGCTGGGTCTGCAAAGCACACTGTTCTTAAAGCTGCTGTGTCACATGTTTCCAGACCTTAGGGGAGGGAATGATTGTGCAATCCCTCTAGCACAAAGGGAAGAGAGCTTTGTGGAGAGGGCTGTGGCTCAGTGACAGAGCTCCTGCCTTACACACAGAATGTCCCAGGTTTGATCCCCGGTCTCTCCAGCTGTACAAGTCATTGCTATGCCTGAAATTACAGAAAGGGGTTTGGCAGGCTGCTGCCTTTATGAAACAAGCTAACATCTGTGCTTTGCATCAGAATGCATGCCAGGGGGCCCAGGAAAAGGTTGCTGTGGGGTGGGGCCTGCCAGGGCTCCGCCCAGTGACAGCCAACCTGACCCTGCCCTAGATAAATGAGCAGGCAGAATCCTCCTTGGGGGTTTGCCCTCTGCAGTAACAGGTGTGAGCATTCTGCCAGTGGTTTGATGGTCATGTATGATACTGCACACAAGTCTTTTTTTTTTCCTGGAAAAAAGTTGTTACTTTTCAAGATGTACCTGAATACAGAGAATGTTTTGATGCAGAGGCCCTAGATGACGAATCCATGTGCAAACATGCAGGTCTGTGTGCATGCTGAGAGACTGGGATGAATGTTGACCGTCGCCTCTTAGCCAGGAGATCAGATAAGTCCTGACTGGCTAAAAGGTCAGTCACGGCATCAAGAGAGAGGAAATCAGTCGAGTTCCTCGTAACGTTGTCTGGCAACGTTGTCTTGCTAACGTTCTTTGTAACGTTGTCTTGCTCCCCTGCAGACTCCAAGATAAAGTGCAAGAAACCATCGAAGCCCTCAGGCTGGCAGGTATAAAAGTGTGGGTGCTCACTGGTGACAAGCACGAAACGGCGGTCAGCGTCAGCTTATCCTGCGGGCACTTCCACAGAACCATGAACATCATGGAGCTTGTGCAGCACAAGTCGGACAGTAGCTGTGCAGAGCAGCTAACGCAGCTAGCCAGGAGGTAACAAGCTTGACTTACCTGCTCGTAACATTCCTTTAAAGAACACAACCCTTGAGTTAATTTGCCAAACTCGTTGCTTAGCAAGGGGAGGCCATTGAATGCCTCTGGTCTGCACGTCTGTTTGAGAACCGATGTGATGTGATGTTCGGGGCTCTTCTAGGCTCTGGGAGGATCAGATTCACATTCCCACGCTGCCTTGGGAGCTTGCTAGCTGACCTTGGGCCAGTCACACACTCTCTGCTTCACCTACCTCACAGGGCTGTTGTGAGGATAAAATAGAGGAGAGGATACTGATATAAGCTGTTTTGAGTCCCCATTGAGGAGAAGGGCATGAAGTAAATAAAACATTTGACTGCTCTGTTTTTGTTAAGTATTGTATGGACTTTCCAAAATTGTAATTCATTCCCAGAAATGACCCCTCTTCCCTTCCTTACCAGAATAAAGGATGACCACGTAATCCAGCACGGGCTGGTGGTGGATGGGACCAGTCTCTCCCTTGCACTCCGGCAACACGAGAAGCTCTTCATGGAGGTCTGTCGAAAATGCTCAGCAGTGCTGTGCTGCCGCATGGCACCTCTGCAGAAGGCAAAGGTAACTTGTTCTAGAGTTTCTCCAGTGATATCGACGGGGGAATTTTGCTGCTGTCATCTGCCCCCGTGACTTTTACATTTCCTGCTTTGGGGGGATTTTTTTCAGCATTGACTTGTGTGGCGGAACGGGCGCTGGCTCTCAGTCCGGGCAACTGAGCCGCCGTCAATGGGCTGCTAGCCCCGCTATCCGCCTCCCACCGTCCCTGGTGGGCGTGGCTCACACTCTTCGTCGCTGCCACCACTCACTGATTTGTACACCGCCTGACTGAGGGGCAGTGAGACCCCTCTGGCTGAATTTCCCTACTGGGAAGTGAATTCCCCAATCTTTGGGTGAGCC
Organism: Eublepharis macularius; assembly: GCF_028583425.1. Lineage (NCBI taxonomy): Eukaryota > Metazoa > Chordata > Lepidosauria > Squamata > Eublepharidae > Eublepharis > Eublepharis macularius. Next base: position 14,396,977 of record NC_072795.1, on the reverse strand, counting down.
CTGGAGAATTGGCAACCCACCAAGGTCTGGCCTGATCAGCTTCTCCTGGGCTCCCTCCCTTCCTGTAGCGTGCCAAGTGGGGGAGCTTACGTAGTCAGAGCACCACAAGGTCCTTTATATTCCAAAAAAGTATAATTTAATAACTATATTCAGAGCACTATATACAAAACAGGTAAAGGCACAACACATAGGGGTAGACCCCCCTTTTCAGAACCCCTGGGGCAGAAAATTAAACAGAAGAGAACCGCCCTCTGCTTTCCCTACCACACTGTTCCCTACTCTGCCTTAAGGGGGTGGGGGGTCTCAGGGGAGGTTCCCCCTTCCTTTCCTCTCTGCTGCCTTCCAGGCCCTCCACATTTAGGGCCTAGGCACCCGGGTTTCACCCAGCAGCGGGAGCCTCTCCTCCTTCAACCAAGAAGGTGACTCACTTCCCCTCAGGATCGGCTATTTAGGCTCCACCCCTTATTTTTCCCGCACTTTCTTGGCCCCGGGGCAGCTGGGAGTTGTAGTCCAGGAATCAAATCAAATTTATTATTATGGTCCTAGACCAGCAAAAGAATTACAGGAACGATCAGTGTTACAAAGATAAACTAGAGAATACAGATTAAAAGATACCTCAGTAACATAATAGATTGCATTGCCTTGCATTGCCTTAAAATATTTAAAATATTAAAAAATTTTAAAATACTTAAAATTTAAATTTCAGCATAAGAACCAGGTACCATAAAGCCATAAGACAAAACTGTCTTTAGTGGGTAGTGAACGAACTCCTTTATTGCCATCCAGCCAAACTTAGCAACCTTATGTGTTATGTCCTGGGTTCTATCCGAGAGCATTTTTGAAAGTAGAAAAGCTCTATGTCTACCTGGATGGGCAGAAAGTATAGGCCTTATGTAAACTTCTCGTACTTGCATGTGTATTTTACAGTCAAATATGACATGTTCTAGTGATTCTATTTTCCCATCACCACATGGACACAGGCGTTCTTCCAGCGGCATTCTTTTGTATCTGCCTTCCAGTACAGCTGATGGAAGAGCATCCCAACGCATTAGCGTAAAGGTTCTCCTGTGTTCATGACTGGCAAGATTGAAAAGATAAGGCATGGGGGTTAGCCTAACCATGGGGTCAGGATCAACAGTAACTCCTTGAATCTGTTTAAGTCGTGTTGTCTCTCGACCTCTGTTATTCTCTGCTTAATGGCCTTTTTGGCTTGATTATAACCCATACTGAGCAATAATTGCTGTGATAAGCCATAGGAGGCTAGTTTACTATCTATCTTGCTAGTCCAATGGTGTACAATGATCAGTTAGCATTAGATTTACAAGTCCTGTAGGGAAAAAGGTTAACTTTAACCAGTGAAGAATTGCTGCGATCCATAATCTGACCTCTACTGTTATCAGGCCTGTGTCCAGTCGGATTGCAGCATTTATAGTACAAGGGGGGACCTGAAAAATACCTCTCAGAAATTTTGACTGTGTTATTTCCATCGGGGTACAGTTGGATTTAATACTAAGCAGAGCTCCATACGTTAATTGAGCTAATGATTTTGCAGAGAATAACTTGAGCGCAGCTGTCAGGCATCTACCTCCCTTGGTCCAAAAGAATGTTTGAATTGCTCCAGCAGACTTTTGAGCACTCAAGGCAACATGGGCAATATTTGCATTGCACGACCCAGTCACCTGGAAGACCACACCCAAATACTTAAAGCATCGTACTTGCTCTATGCGGACTGAGTTCAGGTTCCATGAATAAGTTCTGGGTCTCTGGGCAAAGACCATTATCTTTGTTTTAGCATAGTTGAGCTCTAGAGTGTTATCCCGGCAATACTGCATAAATGAGCGCAAAGCTCTCCTCAGACCTATAGGAGTCCTGGAGAGTATGACTGCGTCATCAGCATACAGAAGCACAGGTATATGCCTGTTCCCAACTTTCGGGAGATGGAAGTCTGGATTGTAGTCCAGGAAGAAGGGCGTCCCACACCAAGACTCCTGCAGGCCCCTCCCTGGCCCTACAGCCCATTAAACCTCACGGGGAACTTTTTTTTTCCTTTTAAGACAGATTAACTGCTAGCAGCACTCATTTCACCCTTGGCAACCATTTCGTTACAACTTGCGTGCCGGGAAATCCCTCAGGTGTGTTTCATAATAGGTGCACTGGTCTGATACAATACTAAGGCCTTTGAGGACTCAGCCACCCAGTGTAAATGGAGAACATGTGCCTCATGAGATCCTAATTAGTATTACTGACTATGGGGCTAGGGAAGAGTTAAATTCCTTAGGACGCAGTCGCAAAGTTCATTTATGAAAAATAAATGCAAAAGTCGTGCTGACTTTTGAGCCAGTGCCCTTGGCTGGAATGGAATAAAACTGTTGGAGCTGGTTGCAAAGCAGTTAATCTTCCAGAAAGATTATTCTATCAATTTCTGACAAAGAGAGCTGTGGCTCTCGAAAGCTTATGCTCCAATAAAGTTGGTTAGTCTTAAAGGTCCTACTGGACTCTTTACTATTTATCAATTTCTGGCAAGAGTTCTCCGGAGCAATTATACCTAGCATGAATTCTATAAAGGGGTGACTAGACACATGTAAGAGCCTTGAAGCAAGCAGCACTTTGATAACTTGGGTGGGAGTGGGACTTAGTGGTCAAGCATCTGCCTTGCATGCACCAGGTCCAGAGAACAATCCCCATCATCTCTCATTAAAAGAATCGGCTCAGAGGTGATGTGAAAGACCTCCTCCTGGGACCCTGGAGAGCGGCTGCCCATCGGAGTAGATAGAACCGACTTGATAGACCAGCGGTCTGAATCAGTCCAAGGGAGCTTCATGGAGTCAGCTGCACCCCCTTCTGTGGAGTCTCTTCTCTTTTTAGGGGGAAACAGCAGCTTGGCTAGGTGAGCTGATCTTGGTGCATTTTAGGACACCAGAGGGTATGTGAAACACCAGCTTAATTTTCTCTGCCGACTTGGATAACGGTTAGGATTTGAAAAGGAGAGAGAAGCTTGAGTAGCTCAGAATTTAAGTGACCGGGCTTCTTGGGTTGGGTTTGTTTTGATTTGATTTTAAAAAGTGTGTTTCTTTTACAGGTCGTGCGACTACTAAAAACATCTCCAGAGAAACCAATCACATTAGCTGTTGGTGACGGGGCTAATGACGTGAGCATGATACAAGAAGCCCACGTGGGCATAGGTGAGGGACTTCAAGTCGCCTTTGCCATCTGCATCGATATGGCATAGCGAGCTTCTAGTTCTGGCTGAATTTTAAACAGACCAGCAGATGGGTGTCTGTTGCATCTAGGAGAGGCTTGGGCGGGAAACCCCAGGCACTGGTATGCAGCTGCTTCCCCCTGTTACAGTAACAAAGAAAGTCATTGGATGAGTGTTGGTAAATGACCGTGCGCACGCAAAGTACTTCCTTCACACCGAAGAGGTTAAATAGAGCGCTGTATTGTATGTGGGGTTCCAGAATGGGCATTGTTGGCTTCTTGGGGAGAGGCCGTCGCTCAGTGATAGAGCATCTGCTTAGCTTGCAGGATGTCCTGGTTCAGACCACGATGTCTCCAGTTAAAAGGATCAGGCAGCTGATGCTGTGAAATCCTTCTGCCTAAGACCCTGGCGCAGAGTGGTAAGCTGCAGTACTGCAGTCCAAGCTCTGCTCATGACCTGAGTTCAATCCTGGCGGAAGCTGGGTTCAGGTAGCCGGCTCAAGGGTGACTCAGCCTTCCATCCTTCTGAGGTCGGTAAAATGAGTACCCAGTTTCCTGGGGGTCAAGTGTAGATGACTGGGGAAGGCAATGGCAAACCACCCCGTAACAAAAAGTCTGCCCAGAAAACGTCATGATGCGACGTCCCCCCATGGGTCAGTAATGACTCAGTGTTTGCACAGGGGACTACCTTTACCTTTACCTAAGGCCCTGAAGAGCCATCGCCAGCCTCAGTAGACCATACTTGTCCTGATGGGCCAATGGTCTGATTCAGTATAAGGCACTGTCGTGCATTTTGATGAAATCCCAGGCATGTTCTAGCCCCATCGGACTTTGTGTCGGATGGCAATACCTGTAGTATCATGCATAAACTTTGGACAAAGTGGCTGTAGAACTTTTTTCAAAGATAAATTACCACCTCTGACCTGCATTGAAATCCATGAAAGTAACACAGTAAGTGTTGGCCTACTTGGTAATCATTTGTGACCTTAATTTTTTTTTAAAGCTAGTTTGGAAGGTCGCCCCTTCTTATCTCTGCTAACCAGGCAAATGGCTATTTGGAAACCTTCATTGTGTAATTCCATTACATAAACCAATTACTTTGTTTATATTGCACGAGCCACTTTGAGACTCCGCAAGAAAGTCGGGTTATAAATTAAACAAATAAATACATTCCAGACTGAGTTCATTTTTTCCATTCTCAAGAATGCAGGGTTAATAACTTTGACATACCAGGAGTATTTAAAAGTATTCTTATTTTATCTTTCTATATATATTACAGGAATCATGGGCAAAGAAGGAAGACAAGCTGTAAGAAACAGTGACTATGCAATAGCAAGATTTAAATTCCTTTCCAAGCTACTTTTTGCCCATGGCCATCTTTATTATATTAGAATAGCAACCCTTGTACAGTACTTTTTTTATAAGGTAAGTTTCTTTGGATTGTCCCGGGAGACCCCTTTTAGCTCCTGGTGTTTGGCTTTAATACTAAATCTTCAGAATGAACTGCCACATGATAGAAAGAAGCACATGGTCTGGTATGAAACTCCTGATTTTCCCCTTCCAAAGTTGCCTCTGGCTGTCCAAGATGGTGTCTGCATTTGAGCGCTGTTATATGCAATTTTTAACATAGCATGAGTCTTTGCCAGCTGGAGCAACCCCATTTCCCAGGAAGACTTATATGTAACTTCCTATATCTCTTCTCGGTGGCTGAGAGTTCAGGGCAGTGCAGGGAATTCTCATACTCTTGTTCTGCTCTGGGACAACTACCTTCCCTGTTGTGTACTGGAGCAAACCATGATCTTACGTGACTCGTGGTTTGCAGACCCATTTGAAATACCTGTTTGACTCCCTAGTTTCACTCACTGATTTAAGTGAAAACTGCGGGTTGGTTGGTTCTCGTGATCGGAAAACATAGTTAACACAAAGGGTAACATGAAGTTCTAGAGGCGGGGTGGGAAGAAGAACATATTCCTGATCTGCATTGTGGTTTCCACAAAGCATTTGTGTTTCGTACACTACACAAAAGCTTCGGTTACCTAAAATTCTTCAACTGGTTATGGCAGCATTTTATTTTGCTGCATCTTACATCACCGCCCAAGCCTTCAAAGTGTATCTTAATTTAAATTCAGCAAATATTCTTTAACAGATACATTGTATCTTACTGCTCACATTCTGGATGTGACAGCACTCAAAATATGTGTGTGAAGGATTATTGCTTTTCCCCCTGTAATTTCTTTTCAGGTTATGTGTTGGTTTGTAATAATGTAAATGTAGAGATCTTTTTTTTCCTGAACTGAATGTATTTTGTCACTAACTTGCATTCTCCCTTTTTGTTTTCCAGAATGTGTGCTTTATTACACCACAATTTTTATATCAATTCTATTGTTTGTTTTCACAACAAGTACGTATTTAGTTGACTTATTTTTCCCCCTCCCCTACCACACAGTTATAGGTGGGTTATGAAAGGAAAAAATAAATAAATGAACTCCCTAGAGAAGGTGCAACCCACAAAAAAACAATAAAAGACGTGCTATTGGAATATATTGTAACTGAAATTTAATGGCAGCTATTGGTTGCCATTAAATACTGTATTCCAGCAGCAGTAATATTCTTAGTAAGTCACTTCCTTCCCCTCCCCCCTTTTTTATTTTGAAATATTAAAGACCAGTAGATTGTGATAGATTCCTCCCCCCATGATTTATCTTTTAAAGCTGTTATGTTTGACAGACCTAGTCTGTTTTTTATGGGAAAGCGTTTCATTTTCATGGGATTGGAGGTGAAAATAACCTCAGAGGTCATTTAAGGACTTGGCCCTGCTGAGTGGGCGAAAGTGATACCTATCTTTGGATCCACTCGTTTAGGCATCACTGTTTTTCCCTTCCTCCAAGGCACTGGGCACAGTTAGAAATGAGAGAAGGGGTAGATTTTCTAGGGGACGTGTGTATCTTTTTTTCTCTGGGGCCCCAATACCACATTTATGCTTAGAAAGGAATATTCTTCCGGATCGTATTAACAGCTCTGGAACTCTTTAGGCTGTTTGATACGAGTTTTCCTGCTCTGAGCCGTCTCAGCGGTTACTTGCATTCAAGCACTTGCCCGCACTGGCCGGTTGTATTTCCTAGTACATTTGCAGCATGGGTAGTGAGAGTATTTGTATTCCATCACTCCTTCCATCCAAACAGCCTGTGTGCTGGGTTAGGTTAGGGCGACCCTCCTGCGACTGTGTTTGCCATGCAGGGACAGATACATACGGTGTTTCCTGCTGGGTATGGAAGAACGTCTAAACTTCAGTTTATACGCTGTCTGGAAGTATGGCTGGCGTCTGAGAGCGGTGTAGCCAAATGTGGGATGGCTAAGTAGGATCTCGGCCCTTATTTTCTATATACAAACCAAGTTCCTTGAATTGACATGATTATGGAAATGGTATAATGTAAAAAGAGCTAGAGGGAACCTTAAACGGCCTCCTCACCTTTTCCCACAAGCTGAAGTCCCAGGACCTTAAGCTCAGTGTGCTCGCTTTGCTGTCTTTGTGATAAATCTGATCCTGAAGTGACGTGGCAAGAGTACAGCAGCATGAGAAAAAATACTAACAATAGATGAGTTTTTAAATAAAAATTAAGCTCAGGCTTCAGAAAACTATAGAATTAAAAATTGTCACATCCGAAGTCAATGGTGTTTTAATCTAGAATGGGTGGATATGTAGTTTGCATTTCCGTGTACCGTAATGGCTTCAGTACTTGCAAAACACATAGGGTTGCATCTTTTCCTTTTATTCCCTTAGAAGCTCATTGATTCATAAATCTTGGGCAGTGAAAAATACTTATCCCCCCCACAGTCCATGCCTCCAAAAAATAAGGAATATGTATACTTGGATTGACGTTGCTCGGATCACATACAACATATATTCTGTGTTAGCTTTATTGGATTGAATCTTGGCGCGTAGTAAAGGTCTTTGGCCATAACAAATGAAATTTCACTCATGCATTTGCTGCTTTTAACTAACCGTTTTGACTAGAAGTCCTTCCTTTCAACTTAGGCATCTAAACACTATTAATGTACCTCCTTCTTCCCATTTCAGACTCTGTATGACAGTGTATACCTGACTTTATACAACATTTGTTTCACTTCCCTGCCAGTCCTCATGTACAGTCTTTTTGAACAGCATGTGCACCCTCATGTACTGCAGAGCAAGCCAGCGCTCTACCGGTAAGCGTGCTTTTTGTGTGTGTGCTGTCCTCAAACGATAGCTGTTCATTTTTCCAAAAAGAGCTTCTTCGGAAGCGCCCTGCTGTTGACTTTCCTTAGGGTTATCCTGCCATGGCTGTCTCTGCATAAGCACTTGACTTACTTTTTTTAAATCTGAGGTTGGACAGAGTGTTGGGTGGACCAAGTGTTATAGCCATTTGCATGCAGAAAGACCCCGGTACCCTCACAGATAGGACTAGGAAAGTCCTTTTTGGAGAGGTTCTGGCAGTCAGAATATAATAGCAACAATAACTGTGCTTATATACCGCTCTTCTGAACAGATTAGTGCCCCACTCAGAGTGGTGAACAAAGTTAGAGCGGGACCACAAGTGACGCCTGACACAGCTTGGACACTTGCCAGCTTCCCTCAAGTTTTGATGGGAAATGTAGGCAGCTTGGCAGAATGTTGGACAAGTGACAGTTGAAAAGTCCATTGGACAGCAGTCAGAGAGCGAAGCTGCAAGACCAGGACGCCTACATTTCCCATCAAAACTTGAGGGAAGCTGACAAGTGTCCAACCTGTGTCAGGCGTCACTTGTGGTCCCGCTCTCAGTGTCATTATTATCCCCCCAGTACAGCTGTAGAGCAGGGCTGTGAGGAGCGGTTTACCCGAAGCTAGCTGCTGAGCTCATGGCAGGAGCAGGATTCAAATTAGCGGAGTGCTGATTCGCAGCCCAACCACTTAACTGCTATGCTACAGCAGCTCTCAGTAAGCAATACCAGACTTGTTCCAGAAGGCCTTCAGTTTGACTGTTTGATGGCACTGTGTTGTCTTTCATAGTATCCTGTGTTTGGTTTTTGTAATGATTTTTATGCTTCATGATACTTGTTGCCTCAGGGATCCTGTGTTGGGTTCCAGCCAGCGCAAAAATAGACTAAAATAAATGCCCCAAGGGTCGAGCTCTGTGTAAGGCAGCCATTTGTTCAGAAGATCGGTTTTGTGCGGCGCTTCAAGCACAGCGTCCATGCTGGAGAACATTAGAAATTGGCCCTCTTTTTCTTCCCAAGAACATAGAGCAATCTTTCTTCCATAGGCTGAGGCACAGAACAGGCAAAATATAATATTCGGAACCCAGCATGGTCTTAGTCGGGCCTGGGGGTTGATTCACAGCGAAAGATTAAAATGGATTTTGGTTGCTGCCTTGTGTTGTTGAGCTGGCTGCCTCAGTAGTCTCGTGTGGTGAGAGGTATCAGTTACAGCTGTTCCCACTTAAGCTCTGAAAACTGGGGAGACGGGGGGCAGATGAAAACTGAAGTAAGGTTAGGTTAATTTAAGATATGGCCCAGAGAAGGCCTTGGGGACTGACTTGTTGCCATTTGGAGCGGATGAATTTGATATAACAGAGGCCACAAAGGAAATAAAACCCTCTGTGGTGGTTAAGGAGTTTCAGAACTTGAAATATGCCACTTGCTCTGTTGGAAGTTTTTTTTTTTAACGTCTGCAAATGTTTCAAGCAAACCGAGCCTGCTTTGACAATGAATAGATGAACTAATGGAAAACCAGAAAAGGTTGTAATTCCTCTGGAATGATGAAAAGTTTGAATGAAAACATTCACCTCTTGCACCCAGGTTTTATGTCCAACTAGTAACAAAGCCCGTTGTGGAAAAAAATACAACAGGCTCTAGAGAGGGGAGGGCAGGCAGGCGGGCATTGCTGCCTCCTTCTCTGTGACTGATCCCAGCCTGGTGAAGGGGGGGCAGGCATTGCCTCCTGCTCTGCTGATCCCAGCTGAGTGAAGTGGGGGGCAGGCATTGCCACCTGCTCCATTCTTGATCCAGGCTAGATGAAGGGGGGAGTGGGCATTGCCTCCTGCTCCGTGCCTGATCCCAGCCAACTGAAGGCGGGGGGGTGGGCATTGCCACCTGCTCTGCTCCTGATACCAGCTCAATGAAAGGGGGGAGCAGGCATTGCTGCTTGCTCCAGTCCTGATCCCTGCTGGGTGAAGGCGGGGGGGGGCAGGCATTGCCACCTGCTCTGTGCCTGATCCCGGCCTGGGCTTCCCATCGTGGTGCACTCTCTGCTTCATCTGGGCTTCCCTCCACGGCAGCGCCCTCTGGAGGCACACCAGGGTAGGAGATGAGTTGTCAGGAATACGGTTTGCCTTCCATATAGTAGGATGTCACCACCACATGCTGGGAGAGAGAGGTGCACCCGTAACTTTGCATCCGCTAAGAAACTGCTGTTACTCTGACAGTGCAATCTAATGCAGAGCTACTCCCTTCTGAGCCCACCGCAGTTGTTGGTCTTAGCTTGGAGTACTTCTGAGTAGGATTGCACCGTGAATCTCATAAATACATATTCCTTGGAATACGTACTAGTATACAGTGGAATGATTTTTGGCTGTACATTCTGTGCGCTTATTTCCATACGAACCCGTGGATGCAAGCAATTGGCTGGCTGGCTTGCCTAAATGATCCGATGATAGTAATTTGTGACACATTGGTGGGGGGAACCGTGCAAACACTTCCCTTAACTGAGCACCTGAAAGAGATGCTTGCTTGACGCAAGGGACCGGGTGAACGAGTGATTGCACGGTTGCACATAAACTTATCAAAAGATGCTGTGAGCTGCAGTGGTGATTGCAAGTAATAATAATAACCATGTTTGATTTATGTACCGCCCTTCAGGACAACATAACGCCCACTCAGAATGGTTTACAAAGTGTGTTGTTATCTTCATGACAATCATCCTGTGAGGTGGGTGGGGCTGAGAGAGCTCCAAGAAGCTGCGACTGGCCTGAGATCACCCAGCTGGCTTGATGCAGAGGGGTGGGGAATCAAACTTCTCTATCCGGATTAGAGTCCTGCTACTCTTAACCACTAGGCAAAACTACTTAAGGAAGAAGAAACAGTTCTGATGTAGGAATGTTCATGACCTCGTACTATCTTTTTCTCTCTACAGAGACATTAGTAAAAATGCCCACTTGGGGTATAAGCCTTTCCTTTACTGGACGTTCTTGGGATTTGCTCATGCATTTGTGTTCTTCTATGGCTCGTACCTTCTGATGGGCGAAGACACTTCTTTGCTGGGAAACGGCCAGGTAAGGTAGATTGCAGATGCTGAAATCATCTGTAGCCATTTCACGATGGTATGTTATGTCGTGCTGCTCAGTGCATGGTAGACAACAAACATTGCTGACAGAAGTGTTGTAAACCTCTAAATGCTTTGAGTTACTAAACCTGATTTTTATGCAGAGTTAAAGTAGAACTGACATCTTCAACAGCTGTTGAGGCTTACATACCTTAGATTAGTATCCAAAAGTGTCAGGTTTGAGCCATGCAAAAATGAGGAGAATACTTAGGTGGGGAAAATGTGTCAAACACCCTTCCTGTGTCAAGTCATGGGGGCTGCCGTCTTGCCACGGCAGGCTTTCTCATCTGATACTTCCAGTAGTTAGGAAATGTATTAAAGCACAGGTAGCTTTCCCAGCCTGCGAAGCAGCATGGCCATGCGTGTCTGCCTTGATGGGGCATTGATGTTAATGCTTAATAAGACTTGCACAGTGGTTTGAAGGTGTCCAGAGTGCTTCATAAAGCATGCTTGTGATCCTTACAACACACTCTATAAGGTCAGTATTACCCTCCCAGTGCAAAGGAGTGTAGTGAGAGGGATGTTTGAGAGAGAGCGGCACCCGACGCTGCCTTGTGGGTTCATGAAAGTCAAGGATCGAAACAGACATCTCTGCTAGAGAAGAGTTCCTACATTGCTGTTTCTTTCGTCCATGCGGAAATAGAGTTGCAGTAGATGAGTTGGAGCGGGAGCATCCTAGAATATTGTTAGATTTTATTAGATTTTTGCTCCAAGGAGCTCACAGTAGTATGATCCCCTCCCACTCAGGGTTATCCCTCTCAGCCCTAAAGCACGTGGTATTGCACCCATACACATGTCCAAAATATCTGGGGTGGCATGAAAATTCTGCTCTAAGCTCCAATGAAAAGAAAATTTGGTTCTCCATCTTCCTAACTCCATTTTGGCTAGAAAGTTATACAATCACTTAACCATGAATTTTTACCCCAGTGGAGTATTCAAAGAAAGAAGGAACAAGCTGTGTGTGTAAATGTATCTTTACAGCAATGACTGCTGTAAAAGTGTACTTGGAACTTTATCTTCTAGTCTTAATTTTCCCCCCTCTTTTCATGCCGTTCATGTCGTCAGATATTGAAACCTAACAGGCAAATGGTAAGAGTCTGTGCTGAAAATAACAAACATGGAAGATGCCAGATACAGTATTTTGTATCTGTTGAAGAATGCAGCATCCATTCTTCCTTCAACGTTTTTTTTTTCCAAAAATAAATGGTGGCATAGCTTACGTATGGGATGAATTTCTTTAGGTGTGTGGGGTGTGCGCTCTCGCAATAATTCATATCGCCTCAACCTTTTATCATTCGTTTTTCTGGAATAGGCCTCTGTTTTTTTCTTAAGCCTATTCAGGTTATTTTTAAAGTGCCCTTCAGTTTATCTGGCTAAGAAGGTCCTCCTTTATAGTTAAGAAATACAGAGCACACAGCAGTGAATTGAACTGCTTAAGAGAAGCAGCATTCGCTTTCCGTTGTAGCTGATTCTGAATTCTTCCCACCGTAAAGTACTGGAATAATATCACCATAGCAACCAGCAGCAATAAACGGTGCCTCCTAGCTTACTAGAGAAAGATTTTCTGTGTTGAAGCATTAGATAAGCTGTCGATTATCCATTATATGGATGGGACCCAAATGCCCGGCCTTTATTGGGAATCTAAACATTCTAGTTGTCAACCCTAGGGATCCTCAGTTGTCCTGCTTGACAGTCAATTGGGAGATGGGGACAGGCAGTCCAAAGTGGCTTCTGGAAGGCAGGCTTGCAGTGTATTTACAGGAATACAAACCTGGGTGTGGAAGATACATCCAGGCGCGTTCAGATGGCCTTAGGGTTTCTAGAGCTGGCCCGTATGTGGGGACCTGATTAGCATTCAAGTCCATTCTCCTTGCTGCTTAATAATCAGGAATTTTAACAAGAGTTGTAAATGGATCTTAAAGTCCATCTTGCCTTTCCAGTTGCAAATGGCTGAAGGCCTCAGTAGTGACCTTGGAGTTGGCTCAGATGTGTATACACATTGCATGATTTCTTCAGGACTGGCAGCTTAAATGTGGGAACTGCCTCCAGTGAAAGCATTTCACCCTGGGTGGTATGTAAGGAAGCGATGGCTCATTTCACACACCCACATCATTATGTGATGAGCCTGCATGTGTGAACCAGCCCTCCATCCTGCCCACTTGTTGTGCATGGGGTTAATTGATCCATGCAAAGCATCTGCTTTAAAAGAGGGAGAGGGAGGTTAAAAGAGGTTAAAATTGGCTGCAGATCTGCATGCATAGAGTCATGCATGGTTGATGCAGCATTTGAATTCCTAAGAACTTAAAATGTTCTTTCGAAACCTAAAGGGGAACTTTAACTGCCATGTACCTGGAAATCACTGCTGGAAAAAGGAGGCATAGTCAGGTGGCAGTGCATTGGGGAAAATATCTCAAATTCTGCAAAAATTAAAACATCTGGTGCAGAATAAAGATGGCAAGCTGTGTCCGAGCAACACACTAGAACAGATGTTCTCTGGACTCAGTACACTCTGGAGTTTTTTCGTAGAAAAAAAATTTCAGTTTTACCACCATCACCACCCCAGTTCCGTGAGCCTTGAAATAGCGTTGTCTTAAACGTTCTAAAAAAAATAAAACCACCATTATTTTTGAATTTCGGAGTCCAGGGCTTGCAAAATCCAAGCCCACACATGATGCTGCATTGAAAGAAAAATACGGCAACCCATAATTAGAGGCTAATCGCTTTCTTGCTGCAGTAGAGTATATATGGCAGACTTCATTAGCTTCCTATTTATGTATAAATAGCTGTTGAGTAACGTTTTCCTAGAACCTTGTTTTTGCTGGGGTCTTAAAACTTCTTCTTCTCCATTTCTGGTTTTGTGCATTCAACTGTAGAGGAAGATCGCTTGGTCCATTCGGGATGTCAGTTTTGTCACTCTCATTTGGACGGCCACGTTTCGTCTTTTGCCGGCTGCTTTCCTGTCTTGCTTTAATGACCTGTACTAAACAGACATGGGAGCCTGCCGCATTCCTGAGCTTCCAGTAGCACTAGCTTCATTAGTGTAGCTGCACTAGCTAGCTTAGCTTGCCTTAGCAATTAAACAGTTAAACTTTTCCAGTGTAAACTCATCAATGCTTTTTTACCTCTCTTAGATGTATGGAAATTGGACATTTGGTACTCTGGTCTTCACAGTTATGGTGATAACTGTTACGATAAAGGTATAGTCATACTGTTCCCTTCTGTGCTATGTATCATTGCTTTGCGTTGTCATAAATTACAGTAAACGAAGCCTTCATGACTGGTTCCAGTCTTTCCTTTTATTAATAAGCTCTCTTGACGTAAGATCTTAAGAGTAATGGTCCCAGTGATAGTCTGACTTTAGTTCAAGTGAAAGAATGATTTTCAAACTTAAATTACAGCTGGGCTGTACTGTTGTCAGTTTCTTTTTTTATGCTCAAAACTCCTGTTTAAGTGACTGCTTTTGCATAGGGTGTATATTTTTTCCCTATGAAAATCTGGTATTTTTGAGGCTTTTTCCAACCTTGGAGCCATGAAGTTCAGGAGAGCCCATAAAGAACATGTTAATTAGAAGAACTGTAGACCCCAATTACTGGCAGAAGCTTTTCAGCCTAATTCCAAAGGGGTTAGTTCAGGAAAGATTCCCCTACTCAAGCCTCAGACGAAATTTTCCACCAGTTGTGAGGGAGATGTAATTTCCACCTGTTCTCCTCAATCAGTATTTTGGGGAGTTTAATGGGCTCCAGTGGGAAGGGGAGGCAGCTGATGGAAATGCCTTCCGTTAGTGGAACACTGAGTCTGGATCCAACCCTATAAGAGCTTGTGAAGTGTAACTCAGAAAGCTCTGCAGTCCAACTGAGCTGCTTCCTTATATACAGCTTTCGGCCCTGTCCCTGTTCTGGAAGATTATTATTTTACCAAGCTGTGGCCCGTCGTTTGATCCAGGCTTATAAGTTTTGCTTAAACTGGTCAAATGTCAGCCCTGATAGTCTTCAAGGTTTTCTGAGACGCTTCAGAACGCACAAAATAGTTTCTGAACACACAGTGCGTATACAAGTGGCAGCATCCAGCATGGTTAAAATGATGCGTGTTAAATTGAATGTGTAAATTTCTGAGCATCCTCTGACTTAATATATTTTCATAGTGGACTCCAGTACTGCAAAAATAACGTACGCTACTTAAATATCTCTGCTGTGCTAATGGAATTTCTCATTTTTATGTATGTGTTTAGATGGCATTAGAGACGCACTTCTGGACTTGGATTAATCATTTTGTTACCTGGGGCTCCATTGTGTTTTACTTTGTATTCTCCTTGTTCTATGGGGGGATTATATGGTAAGCATGTCTTCTGTATGCGTTATACAGTGTAATGAAGTTTCCTAATACCTGACCATGACAACAAATCCCATAAATCTGTGTAATTCGATGGGCAGAGGAAAGCATATTTTGTAGGTGCATTGTGGTTGTGGCAGGGATGCGCTTACGTTCAAAGCCGTCCTGGCGACTTTAACCTTCTGACCTGGCAGCTGTTGCTGATGCTTCTGTCTCGTGCTATAAGTGAAGCCCCAGTCCTTAAACAAGGGAAGGCAAAGCTGACCGCAGGATCGTTGCCAGAGCTTGACTGGACAGCCAGACATAGCCTTTAAGACAGCCTAAGTGGGATGCCAGAACCATTTTGGGTTTTTCATACCCATTAAATTAAATTCATTTTTTTCCCTTGTACAGGCTACCTTTTTAGAGATAAAAATGAGGACACTCTTGTCCAGTTACAGCAACCAGTTTCCACTCCCTGGATCATTGTCTGAGGCCCTCTTCCTGTCATTACTTACAGCTGAAAAGATCAATAATAACATGTTTTGCCCTGGTGTCCTAAGCAGAGTGTTTAGTACCCTGACCCTATTGGTTTTACTTTTTAAATTGAAACAGGCTTAGAATCATAGGGCTGGAAGGGACCTGCAGGGTCATCTAGTCCAACCCCTTGCATAATGCAGGAAATTCACAACTACCTCCCCCCACACACACACCCCCAGTGACCTCTGCTACATACCCAGAAGATGGCTAAAAACCTCCAGGATCCCTGGTCAAACTGGCCTGGAGAAAATTGCTTCCTGACCCCAAAGTGGTGATCAGCATTACCCTGGGTGTGTAAGAAAGGGCTCTGAGAACCAAGCACTGATGTAACCCTTCCTGTCCTCCCTCTTTTGATCAGCCCAGGTTTACAGACTAAGCATTGCTGTCAGATGGCCATCTAGCCTCTGCTTTAAAACCTCCAAAGGAGGAGATGTTTAATGACATGTTTAATCTTACAGTGGATCTGCTTATGCTTTCAGAGGTTGAATGCATTAACGGACTTAACATTTACTGTCTGGACAGGCAGTGGGGATGAGATAGGGGGAGAAAAAGGACTGCTGTCCCCTGGGGTGCATCATACGTAATAGAGTCAGCCTGTGTAATGAGAGCCAGTTTGGTGTAGTGGTTAAGAGCACGAGACTCTAATCTGGAGAACTGGGTTTGATTCCCCGTTCCTCTACTTGAAGCCAGCCAGCTGGCTGGCCTTGGGTCAGTCACAGCTTCTAGCTCTTTCAGCCCCACCCACCTCACAGGGTGGTGTTTGTTGTAGGAATAATAATAACATACTTTGTAAACCACTCTGAGTGGGCATTACGTTGTCCTGAAGGGCGGTGTATAAATCAAATATTATAATTATATATCCACACACATCACTGTGGTTTAATTTCTAAAGAAGCAGATGAGAAGGCTGAAACCCAAGCACATGCGCACTAACGGCTTTTAAAAAGCTATCCCCAAAAGATAAATATAGGAGCTGGAGCTTAATTTTTTTTTAAGGTATTACTGTTCATTAACCTCTTTCCTTGTTCTATCTTCCAGGCCATTTTTGCACACCCAAGACATGTACTTCGTCTTTGTCCAGCTGCTGTCCAGTGGGTCTGCTTGGTTTGCCATAATCATCATAGTTGTCACGTGTTTGTTTCTCGATGTTGTGAAAAAAGTGCTGCACAGACACCTGCAGCCCACAAGTACAGAAAAGGCCCAGGTAATGTGCTCTTACACGCGCTACCTTTAGCACACCGAGGAGAGTTCAGTAAAGAGCTCTCTGGAAATTTGCTAGATTTCCTGTCTGTGTTGATCAGAAATCATGTTGTTAAGCTTCTAGAATGGCGTTATGTGTATAAAAATAGAAATGCTTTATATTTTTACAGGGCAGGCTTTTTAAAAAATGATAAAACGGCAATTTCTCTGTCTCTGACCACATTGTACAGGAAGATACTCTTGTTGCCAAAGATGAAAGCTTCAGAGCCAAAAATAAATCTTTCCTTATTGAGACCTTGTGAATTTTAGTGGGGATAGAAACGTGCACAAACGACTTGAATGCATAGAGCACACTCTGGCCGCGCTACCACCTACTGTTAGTGGCGAACAGATCAGCCCAGCTCCTCTCTGGGAACGGTCTGGTAACGAAAGCCTTGGATGGTTCCCAACACTGCGTTGGTGAATGCGGAGAGATCTAGGGGGTGTTGCCCGAAAAGAACAGTGTAGGGAGGGCGTGATGCTCTAAGCTGCCTCTTGTAGTCTCTGTGGACTTATCACAGATACGAAGAGGAATTCCTAGTGTGTCGCTCTGTGGCTATTTTTTTTCTCCTGCTCCTCAATTCCTTGGGGTTGGGCAGGTTGGAAATTGGTGCCGGGGACTGGTTAATTCTCCACCCTGGGTGAGTAAATGGGGATGCTAGCTGTAGAGCATAATCACCGGAGCACCTGGGAGTACTGAAAAGTAACAAGAGAAGCTCCTTTTCGATGGCTTCGCTCTTCCCTAAATGCCACTCCACTGCTTGACACCTGGAGGCCATTCCATTCACTCACTGTTCACCTTCCCTTCCTCGGTTAATTTTTTCCAAAATTGTGTGTTGCGGGAAGAGCTTTGGGGAGCACTTTGACGGGAAATGAGGCGATTGGGTCTATTTTGGATCAGGCCGCACCCCAAACAGGCTGGGGTCTGTCTGAAATTAAGGGGAGAGCGACACCTACCTGGCGTTTCCAGATGTGCTGCATCATTTCTCACTGTGCCAGCTTTCCTATTGCTATTGGGCAGCTGAAAATGGTGGCTTTGTCTTTCACATCTGTATTCCAGTGGCTTGGAGGGGAGCAGGGCTTGCTTTGTTGAAGTTGTGCTGGTGGCCACTGGTGCTCGTCAGGGCTTGCTCCTTTCACCAGTCAGCGCCATGAATTGTGACACTCCAGCAGCAGAGGGGAACCAGCCGGCACCGAGAGTCCTAGGATCAGGGCATCAGCATCATAGTACATTTCTGAAAACACAAAACCCCCAAGTGTTTCTTCTGTGTTCCAGTTTGAGGTCAGGGAACCATTTTCATCAGAGTCTGTTAACAGTTTGAAAACTGGCCTGCAGCTAGGCCTCTTCTGCATACACACGCCGGGGCGTGCATGCTCTGATGCACGCTTACACATGTGAACATCCTCCTTCAGACAGTACGCTGGAGCATAATTTCCCCCACTCAGCAGACAGCAGCTGCAATGGATGTTGTGGAAACCTATCCCCAAGCAAGCAAGCAGCCCAAGAGGGTGAGGTGGAGCCATTTCCTCTTCTCGTAGTTTGTTCTCCCGCGGAGTGAATGGCATCAGGAACCTTTTGCCAAGTTGCCCGTCTTTGGCCAATGAGGGCCCCAGCAGCGGTGGAATCAGTCCATGTTCAGCATGCAGCAGTGCCTTGAAGTACTCCCCGGGGCTGTTTGGAATCTGCATTAATCCTTTTCCCTCCTCAGCAACATTCTTTACACATTCTTTTTTTAATGAACAGGAGGCTTTAATGGTAGAGAGAATGTTCTGTTGTCTGATCCTGATTACTTGCAATGCTCCTTTTTAGTTACAGATTCATGTACTGAAGGAGCTCTAGTATCTAGTACGATTTGCGACCAGTGGCACCTTACAGACCAGCAAGCTTTTCGGGGTGTAACCTTTGAGTCAGAAGAAGTGAGCTGTGACTCTCAAAAGCTTACACTCTGAGCATTTTGGTGGCCTCTAAGGTGCCACTGGACTCCAATCCTGCTGTTCTACTGCAGCCCAACATGGCTGCCCACCTAAAACTACCCTCATCCAGCGTTTCAGTGTCAGCCCAGTCATTCATGCATTGCTTGTCTTGAACGAGTCATGTGGAGGGGTTATGCCTTTTGCACCTCGAGAAATTGTCACTAGCGGTTTCTGCGCTTTTGGTGTTCAGGGAGTGTGTAGGTGCGTGTTTTCTCCTCCTTTATATGGTAAGCTGCCTAACCAGCCTTTGTGGGCCATTTTGGATCTTTCTGCAAGTGTCCAGTCCCTAATACTGTTCGCAGTAAGATTGCTGAAACAGCAGGGGGTGTTGCAAATTGCACTAGTTGTCTCTTTCGGGGCCTTCATGGTCATCTAGTAACTCCACAGCAATGTCAGTCGGTAATGAGCATCTTACTTAAGCTGCTGGTGTGGTTTTCAGTCATGTCTTTTGGGGATAAATAGGATCACCTTAAAATCCATTTCTCTCTTGTAGGTCTCATCCAAGAACGCCTTGTTGGAGTAACTTGGGGGATTGTTTTTGCACAAGGATGTCAACTACATTCTGTGGGCTTGAATGGATTCCCTAGTGTTACTTCTGCATGGTTGCAGAGACACCTCCAATATAACTGGCTTTTATAAGACAAAAGTCAATGACTTTCCTTTTAAAGGGGGCCATGGCTCAGTGGTAGAGCATGTGCCTGGCATGCAGAAGGTCCCCGGTTCAATCCCCAGCATCTCCAGCTAAAAGGATCAGGTAGTAGGTGATGTGAAAGACCTCAGCCTGAGACTCTGGAGAGCCCCTGCCAAGTCTGAGCAGACAGTACTGTCTTTGGTGGGCCAGGTCCAATGCAGTCTAAGGCAGCTTCTTGCACTTCGGGCTGTTTCCAACAGAAAGACCCTGTGGCCGCTGTGTTTTTGGCCCCCATCCATGATACCGGTGGCTCATTCCATCCTTATAATCTATAATGTCACCTTTTTAAATGCTACCTTTTTAGTGCAAGGCGATGTACAATAAAACGACCAGTGTAATGCCTAGTTACCATTGAGGTGGTGAACCTGCAGTCTAGGCTGTGCAGCTTCCCTTGACTGTATGTTTCTCCACTCAAAATAGTTCCTTCCAAGTAGAGAACTGGCCAGTACGAGGGAAGGCTAGGCTTAGCACCCTTCTTCCTGACCTGTATGTTCATATAGCGGGAATCTTTTGTACATGAAGCATTCTGTCATGCTGTGCTCCCACCACGCATCAGTAACCTGAACTATAGCAGCCCAAATACAAGTTATTTATAATAATAATAACATTCGATTTATATACTGCCCTTCAGGATGACTTAACACCCACTCAGAGCGGTTTATAAAGTATGTCATTATTATCCCCACAACAGAACGCCCTGTGAGGTGGGTGGGGCTGAGAGAGCTCCTAGAAGCTGTGACTGACCCAAGGTCACCCAGCTGGCTTCAAGCGGAGGAGAAGGGAATCAAACCCGGTTCTCCAGATTAGAGTCCCACGCTCTTACCTACACCAAACTGGCTCTTATAATCTTATAATCTGAGTAGGCCTGCATTTTTAAGAACAGATTCTCTAAGGCACTTAAAATCAAATATATTCACTTGGAATTCCTGCAGAGAGAGGCTGTTGCCTCAATTGCAGACCTTGGCTTTTTAAAAATCCAACATAGTTTTAATGCTGAGTTAGAGAAGACTGCATTTTAATACACCATTATTTGACTAAATAAATCAAGCTTCGTTTTAGCAGGGAGTACTGAAAGTCTAATTAAATGACAAGAGAATGAAGTCCGTGATTGTATCCCTTTTGACAGAACAGCCATGGGTCAGTTCCATGCAGATTTGGCTCTTGAGACAAACAGATCCCAGGGGGCTGCCGTGTCAGTCTTCTGCACCGTAAACAATCATAAACTTTCCTTAAATCAGAGCGCATTTTGTCAGAGGAAACACGTAGTCTTCTTGTTCCCCGAGTGATGTTAAATCAGCCACGTGAACAAACACTCCCTATAACTACCAAGGTGCTATCCTATCTGAATGCCTTGGGTCATGTGAAAGAGCCTTTTATTATGTAGTAGCTTTGTTATAGCAGTTCTCATCAAATATTATTCTTTAGAGGTAAGTCATTTTACTTAACCAGGGTTTGTCATACAGGTATAAATGCAAATTGGCCAAATGCTAAAGCCCGTAGATGAAACCATTCTATAAATGGAAGTGCAAGGTGCAACAGTTTACAGAACAGAACTGTGGGATCCACCCCGTAATGTCATCACTCACTGAAATACCTTTTTGATTTTTGAGGTTGGGGATTCCACTTTAAGTCTGTGCTCCAGATGTTTTCTGAAATGCCTCATTTCCCTAATTCCTCATCATATTTTTGTGCATCCGTGAAATGTTCATTTTTTGTTCCAGTGGGCAGCAAAACCTCAGTTCTGATTGGATTTCACTGTTGCCATGGAACATCTTGCTGTTGATTCGCACTCTCTCACATGGGAAGAAATGACCAGTAATCACATGATAAAAATGCTAGTTTCAGTGAAAATTTAAGAACACGATACTGTAGGGTTGGAGAAGAGATGCAACTTAAGTTTTGGTACTTCTGTTCTTCCCCCACCCTCCTTCCTTCCTCCTAAATATCCAGGTGAAAGATGGTTTAAAATGTGACTCTGAAGACTGAATGCCATGGATAGCGTTAGGGACTGACTTGCTTAGTCTCCTATGTGTAGGGGCGCTGGTTTTCAACACAGTTTCAAAAATAATAATGATTACGATTGTGACTTAGGAGGCCACATTCTGCAAATTCGCTCCATGTTCCTCACAACAGATGCAGGTACTTACAGTGCAATCCCTAAGCAAAGTTACTCCAGTCTAAGCCCATCGATTCCAGTGGGCTTAGACTGGCGTAACTGTACTCAGGATTGCACTCTTTATTTGTTAGACTGTAAACACAAGTATTTAACTTGTACCAAATCATTACTTACTCTGCTGGGAGAGATGCTGTTTGTCTTGCAAATTATAACGTGGAGGTAGAAAAAAGAAGAGCTCAAGAGCCTTGGAAGGGGCTATAAGCCCCGGATCTCTAAGGGCAAAGGGATCAAAAAACTGTGCAGTGTCACACTGCCTCCCATTGGCTACTGCAAGTCCCATCTAGATTCCTTCTATTACTGAGTGTTACCAGCCTCTCCCCGCCCACAACCGTACGGGCTAGAAACTTTTCTCTCTTTACAAACGAGAGCCACTTGGGAGTCAGATGCATATGTCCAATCCCCGCCCTTGTGTGCTCAGAAACCAGTGTCCCTGTGCATATGTGCTGCCTATGAGATTTTTTGTCCCGGTGTTTTTAAACAATGTTTGTCTATAATGATCCTGTCCTGCGTCTTGCTTTAAAAGAAAAAAGTAACAGCTTCTCACTGACCTGTGTGTGTTCCATCCCTTTTGTCCACTTATAGATGTACTCCAGCAGAGTGGCTTTAAGTGACGAATGCATCGCACTGCAGCCATTGTCCAGGGCAACGAGTCAGCTGAGCAGAATTAGGTAGAGTAGGAGGGGGCAGTTCCTCCTCAACTTCTATGCATGCTCAAGGTCAGCTAACCGGCTCCGAAAGAGAGAGAGAGAAAAGGAGGAAAAGGCATGTGCGCTAGTGTGGACTTAAGGGCAGTAACAGCGGTGCAATGTGTTACTTTTCTGATAGCTTCCCCCACCCTGCCACCCTCTCCAGTTTTGTTCTGTGTTTGCAGACCCCAACGTAGCATGTGTCCTTAATTTTTGGATAGTTCTAATGGGGTGGGGCAGGGAGAGAGATTCCCAGCATGGGGATCCGTGTGACAGAATCCACGTTTGCTCCCTGCTCCTGTTAGGCAAAACCACTAAAACGTGCAAGCATGCCCCCAGCGCTTCTGCTTAACTTAACCATCCATGGCATTGACAGCGCTTTCTGCATGTCGGACAGCAGCAGCCCCAGCAAAGGAAGCCATTGTGGGTTGATTACTTTGCTTTCTGCTAATTTGATTGTGACTTGTACGTGGGGGAGGGGAAACAAACCTTCTTGTGCCTGCTAATGTTCTACGTACCTTTGTGCGGTTTTGTATGTGCAACGGCAGTTACTATGGATTGTAATCAGGGCCCCTATTTCTACATATTACTTAATGTGCTTGAAGTCAACAGGTGAAATTCCAGAAGGAAATGAGAATACGTGTGGGTAATCTTTACATAATGCAGAAAGCCGGATTGAGGGGCTGGCATCCAACCTACACGTCTGTTCTAATTTCAGGTCCCCACACCCTTCAATAATCCTGAATTGTTATTGAACCACTTGTATCCTTCGCTGTCTGCCAATCCTGGGTTCTTGAAGCAGGTTTTATGACTTTAAGCTAGTATAGGAGAAGATTTGGAGTGGTATACAGTCCAGACAACCTGCACAAACCATCAGCTTTGCTGTAGGTAAACATACTCTTTCCAGTCTGTGAGATCTGGGTTTTCAGATGCCCCTGTCTCTCTGGCCTGTTGAATACTATCCACTTAGAGCCAAGCAAGCGTCAACACGACCTTTCAGAACTTAAGGCATTCAAATGACGCTTGGAAAGAGAGTGTGGATTTTGGCTCCGAGGCTGCCTTGCTCAACATGCACCCTGTTTTTGAGATCTTGAGGATCTTGGAAGCACCAAATCTCTTTTTACCCCGTCTCAAGATTTCTGAGTCAGTAACCCGTCGTAGTGAATATCAGCAGTTACTGGTTCTTCCCAGCCTTGTGGGGAAAGTCAGGCAACTGGTGTAGACCAGCAACGGCCAAGAACTACCGTGCGCCTTTACCAAACGGCCGGCTCTTGCTCCATTTCCTCTATCTCCCATTAAAATGTTTCTTCACTAAGGTATGCTTATGAATGCCCACGTCATCGGCCCGGTGACATACATGATCATCTTTGACATTTAGTAGCGGATGGTCTGATTTCTCATGTGTTCAGGGAATACCCAGGATGCGGACATCTTCACGATATATCAACAATGTGTTAACAAAGAAGTGAAGAAAAGTCTAATCGGCAAGCTAGAACAGTGGGTTTCCGGATGTTGGTGTGCTGTTCTTCTCAGCAGTTGTTTGCGAGGTCCCTGTTTCCATCATTCTAAGCAGGTGCTAGTACGGGCTGAAACCTTTCTGTTAAGGGAGCATTCATAACAAACTTGCGTTTCAGATTGCTGGCCCGTCTAGAGTAGTGTTGTCTATTGACGGACTATAGAGAAGGCCAGAGTGGATGGAAATGTTTCATTAAAGTATATATATACTTGGATCAAATGGCTTTTGAAGGCAATTGTGTATTTTAATATTTTTGAATGAAATTAAGTAGTACTATAAAAGCCTGAAGAGAAGCTTCTTCCTTTATAATTGTGAACCTGCCATGGTAAATCAGAGTCTCTCTACACGAGACGTCTTACACAGAGATGCTCAACTGTAGGGAAACACAGTGTTAGCCAGGAAGCGTTGTTCAAAAAGACAGAGCCGGCAGAGATCACTCCTCAGAGGGTTTGTTAATTTCATCTTCACCTCCAGGAAGGGGAGGTGAAATTAACAGAGCCTTCCTAAGGCAAAGATGAAATTAACAAACCCTCTAAGGAGCGATCTCCATCAGCTCTTGTCTTTTTAAACTACACTTCCTGGATAACATTGTGTCTCCCTACACTTGAGCATCCCTGTGTAAGGTGTCTCATGTAGAGAGTCTCTCAGTAAAAGACAAATGGGAGACTTTTTTCTGCCCCTTCGTCCACCTGTTTTTCTCCCATTTTTCCCACCTTCATGAAGCTTCCCTTCCTCTTCCCCAAGTTTCTATCCCTCTCCCACCCACCACCCTGAGTTTTAAAATGGAACCACTGAGACCTTGCAAGGTAGTTTTATGAGCTCTCATCATCACTTCTAAACTTCTGTTATATTGGCCTTCTTTTAATCTGACTTTTCCATCCTATCTCTAGGCGGTCTTATTGTGCAGATATTTTGATCTGCTCATGGCAAATAGATTTCTGACTGAAAATGAGGTGATGGAGTCAGAAGCTAAAGATGCTTGGTGCTTCTTCAGAATTATTAGCCAGGGTCAGAAATTCCTACCTCTCTTCCTTACCGATTTCCAAACTCATTAAAAAGACTATTGCAAAAAAAAAATACATCTTGTGCTTTTTTTTACATAGAAAGATGCTCTAAAAAGACTCAAGTATATGAAAATGTTTTAATTGAACAGCCTTAAGGTTGGTTATGTTGCTTTCTTCAGCTGTTTAAGCTGACAGTATTGCTGCAGTTGTACTTCAGAGAGCCCTCTGGTTAAAGGACCATCCATTTAAAAAAATGGCTAGGCAGGGCCAATCCTGGCTTCTTCAGAGCTGGAAGCAGAGCCCTTTAAACTCAGCGGGGTAGCAGTCAGCGTTTTCTCTCCACCATCATTTTATCCTTGCAACATTCCTGTAAAGTAGATAAGAGAACAACCATCCCAAATTTAGGAGTGAACTGCCGTAGAGCTACCTCTGAAGAGCAGGGATTTGAACACGGGTGTCCGTGGTCAAGGTGTGGCGCTGACTACTCCCCCAGTCCCAAGCTTCTACAGCCTTTGAGCAGTTCCATCTGGACTCCGGTAGATCCTTTCCACAGATTCCACAGGAGCTGTGACTGGCACCTCCATTGCAGGCCTCCTGGTGCTCTTTGAAGTCTTACCCATTCCGGAAGGGTTGGGGGCTGGAGGGACTTGATGCTTGTACCTATAGTTTCTTTCATTTGCAAGGGAACTTAATTTATACTCTGGCAATGTATTTAATTGTGTCATTACTATTTGTAAATTGCCTTAGGTGTGTTAAACAGAAGGCCAACATAAATCTTTGAAACTGACCGTACTAAATCACACAGTGTAATAATCTGCCTTGAATCTCAGCGAGGAAAGGTGGGCTATAAATGAGAAATAAAATCAAAATCTGCTGAACAAATTCAGAAACGGCCCCCGTTCTCCCCCTCTTCTCTCAAACATCGTTAGTCAGATATCCTTGTGTGCATAGTCTTCTGTTGTAGATCCAGAGGAGTTAGCCGTGTTAGTCTGTAGTAGCAAAATTGAAGAGAGTCCAGTAGCACCTTTAAGACTAACCAACTTTACTGTAGCATAAGCTACAGATGTGTGACGCATCTGACGAAGAGAACTGCGATTCTCGAAAGCTTATGCTACAGTAAAGTTGGTTAGTCTTAAAGGTGCTACTGGACTCTTTTCGGTCTTCTGCTGTAGAAATTGTAAGACAAATGTGCTTATCCCCTGTCAAATAATGCTACCATTAATTAATTTAATTAATTAGTTAAAATGTAGGAGAGGAGAATGATGTAAGCTGCTTTGGCATCCCCATTGGGGAGGAAAGCAGGATATAAATGAAGTAAAATAAACATTTTAAAAAATGACATTAGCGCTGAGCAAAGATTGGCACTGCTTCACTTCTCCGGTAACTGTCTCAAGTGGATTAGAGGACCACAATTGGTCCGAAACTCAAGGACATGCCCAGAGTGGTTCAGCACAATTCTCAAATAAACCACTTAAATATCTCTATTAAAGTTCTTTCTCAGAAACTGGTATTTCACTACTCCGTATGCAAACGTGTGGGTGCATCGTGCCTCAAGGGAAGTGGGATTCAGCCTCGCGTGTTAGCGGATTGTGGTGCTTTTTGAGATCTCTTGCTTTTTCTGTCCCCTAGAAGGAAGAGGAAAAGGGCTCCGTCAGCTCAGCATAGCGTTTTGCTGAAGGCAGGCCCAGAGGGGAGGGCAGTAGGTCGCTGCTGACTGCTGCTGTTAGGCGGGGCCGGGGAGTGCCTCTGTGCCCTAGGTAGTACTCTGGCTCTCTCGATTGTCTAGACCATCACGGATCCATCTCTGGTCCCCCTCTGTCCTGCACTTCCTTTGTGGTGTACTTTGACGTGTTGGCATGCTTCCTCTTTTTTGTGCTTTGTTAACAAGCGAGATCACTAACTCTTTCGTGTTGGGTTTATTTATTTTTTCAGTTCCATTACATGGAAGGCCTCATATCAGATCTCATATTGCTACCCAAATGTTTTTGATGTTTTCTCAAAAGTATCCTATAAGTGTGCTAGACTTTAGGGACTGTGATATCAACAGACTCTCTTCTGCTGTCAGGTGCCCAAAGATGGGGGTGGGAAGATGAGACCCCCTTGCCTGAGATCTAATAAGGCCCTGTACACCAAGAGAAACGCTCCTGTGGGAGCAGCCTGTTATTTTCTACCCTGACCCTTCTCTTCCGGTGGTCTGGAACCACAGAGAGTAATTGGGCAGTGGCAATGAAATGCCTGGGCATGTGCCCCCCAGGCTCATAACATCACACACAGCACTTTGAATTGGCACCCTAATGCCCGTTGCTTCTTTGCAGAAGATACCTATTCCGGCAGTGCCTTAAATTCTGTATACTTACAGTGCTCGAGTCAAAATGTGGTATATTTAGTCAGGGACTTGGGTGGTAAAGACAAAGCCAAAGGCATGAGAAGCACATGAAATCAGGCAGTGCACTGAGGCCAGGAAGGCTCCTTGCACGTTTAAAACCTAGTACCTGGCCTTGAGCTCAGAAGCTCAGAGACCCCTTAATTCAGCAGGTGCGTCCTCGCTGCTGGAAGCATTTCCCACTTTTAATACATTTCCCCTGGCTATGGGGAAAACAAAGTTCTTCTCTCTGATGGTCTTTTCTACGGCATAGCACTTTGGAAACCAGAGGAGTTGGTCCAGCCAGTGGCATCGCTGTACTTGGCTGTCAATAATGACTGTTAGGGGTGGTGCTAAAGTGACCGGGGAGGATGGCCAAAATAAAATCTGATTTTTCAAAGGTGTTTTCTTACTTTAAAAAAAGAAGAAGATGCTGCTTCTCTGGGCCTCCTTACAAGCAGCTACCCAGGCAGTCCTGTGCTTTTAGGGAGAGGTGAAAAGGGGGAACTTTTTGGATCCCCACTCATGACACGGGGCTCGAGAAAGCATTGCTCTTGTACGTACTTTTTTGCTTTTTCCCTGGTAACTCTAGATTTGAGAATGGTATAATCACTTCCTACATGGTATAATCATTTTCCTACATCAGGCACAGCTGGGCTCGTTTTGTGGGGAAATACTCCCATCGTAATTATCAGGAGGCATGCAGTTTCTCTCTTGAGGACCCAGAGGAGTTAGCTGTGTGAGTCTGTAGTCACAGAAAAGTAAAGAGTCCAGTAGCACCTTTAAGACTAACCAGCTTTATTGTAGCATAAGCTTTTGAGAACCACAGATCTCTTCGTCAGATGAGACAAAGCATCTGACAAAGACAGCTGTGGTTCTCGAAAGCTTATGCTATAATAAAGTTGGTTAGTCTTAAAGGTGCTTCTTGACTCTTCTCTTGAGGACAAGAGTAACCAACTTCTAAGGAGCGAGAACAATGAATTTTCAAGTCCGGCGACAATCAGTAGAGATTCCCTCTTCCCAGAAGACCATATAAATGTATCTGATAATTTACAACTGGGCCTTATATATGCAAGCCTGTCATTCATTTTCAACTCCTTTCAAAAGCAGCTCAGAACTTCTTGGAGATGGCATTTGGCATTGCCAGATGTACGTTCAATAGATGGCATATATGTGCAACATAAATGATGTCTCTCAGTGAAAAGGTGTCATGCTAGGCAGAAGGAGCTCCATCCTGGATATATAACAATGTTAAACAGGAGGTCTGTTCTTAAAATCCCAACGCTAAGAGGCAGTTGATGCGCTCATGGTGTGTGGGAGGAACTGTGGCTAATCTTAAATAGGAGGTCATCTCCAAGGAGCACTGAGAGCCAGGAAGATTTTTCCGTGCCTGAGAATCCTGCACAGCAGCTGCCAATCAGAGTAGACAGAACTGACCTAAAGAAGAAAACAGATTTCCCTTTTCTAAAGAGGTTGGGTTATGTATGCATTTTCAATCCCTCCTGTGGAGCTCGGGGAGGCATGTAAAAATTCACTTATTTTTACAACTCCCCTGCAAGGTAGGTTAGTTACAGCATGACAGACTAGCCCAAAGTCACCCAGAACGCATCACAGGAGAGCGGCCCCTTTAATCTGGGTCTCCCAAATCCTAATCCAAGGTGCCTAATCCTCCACACTAAACTCACTTTCTCTTTTGTCACAACCTGCCTTGATACCTTCTGCGGAATAGCCCCGATCTGATGCAGCAAATTCGGATTTGAAGTTTCACTTGTCTCTTTTCTTGTTAACTTTTGATTAATCCAAATCACCCAAAGGGGTGCTGCTAATCCACTGTCCCCTGGTGGGGCGGGGCATGGGTATTGGCCAGGTATGGCTTGGAGCCAGTCTGTCATTCCTCATGCGGAAGGTGTCTTCTGCTGGCGAGGGAGCTGTCTCGCACAGTGCGCTTCAGCACTGGAGGAGAAAAATGAAGAGGTTCCTCGTGTAACCTGCAGAGAACTGTTCTAGCACCTACCCAATGCGGCATTGCCCAGACTCTGATGTTTTTTCATATAGAGGTGCCCAAGTTCGATCCTTGGCAGTGCCACTTTAAAAATCTTGGATAGTTGGTGTTGAAGGGGGAGGGGAAAAAATCACCTCTGCCCAGGATCCCAGAGAGGCAATCGGAACAAGACGGCACAAAGCCAGATGACCAGCATAAGGTTTGAGTCCAGTAGCATGTCAGAGACCAACGAGACGTCTAGAACATGCGCTTTCGAGAGTCGAGCTCCCTTTGCCACTTGAGGAGAGGATCTTGACTCTCAAAAGCGGATGCCCAGGAAATCTTTAAGGCGCAACTGGACTCGAATCTTGCCGTTCTACTGTAGACCAACACGGCTACCCACAGAAACATGTTAATGGTCTATTAGTTTTTGTTAGGGTGTACTACCTGTCTTGGTGGTTCTCCCTGGAGAAAAATCACTGTGTATTGGAAGTCATAGGCCCAGCCTCCAAATCTGTGTATTACTAACATGCTAAGTAACTTGAGTTGAGCAGCACCCATTTGGAACAGGAATCTGAGACCACCCTGTAAGGTGGAACCTTCCATACCTCTTTTTGAGCCTGAGAATCTTGTCTCTCTACCAGCCCAATATAGTGACTTCTCCCAAGAAGTTAGAGTTTTTGCTCTGCCCAGCTATTGGTCTAGGAGACTACCAAGGTAGTTATTTGCAAGCTAGAGTTATCCATGTAGCTATGCCGTGTCTCCCCTAACACCTGGGACTATGGCTGGATATTCCAGCTTGAAAACCAACCAAGGTACACACTACTGCTTGGTAAATGTAATCCCTGCAGTGGAAAAGGCACTTCCAGTGCTTATCGTAATAGAAAAAGAGCACTCCAGTACTAGAGCGATGACGTTCATTGCTGTCCTAACAAGTATTTGAGGCGTGCAAGGACATTCAGATACTAATTCAAGCATGCAAGTAATTGTTGCTTATTCCTTACTAACTTAACAAAAAATCCTTAAGTGTTTCCCTTTGTACTAGCCAGTTTCATACTAACTGATAAGCCACCTTCCTTTTCCTTCACTACAGCTTTGAATATTCCGCTGCTGTTTGTCTCCCCTGGGTATTATTGGATATTGTTAATTTTACCTGCCTTATTTCCAGAGAGAAACATGCTTCTTCCTTGCCTTGCTCTGCCTTTGGTTAATTAAACTCCCCACTGGAATTAGGGCCATTCCATGCAAAATATAACGGTAGTTACTATGTATTGCTTTTTGTGCTATATGCTTACTGCAGAGAGCTTAACTAGCATAGCGTACTGGTGCTGATAAAAGTTTTTTTTTAATCTGTCCGTTTTTCAATATACTGTGTTCAGTGGTGAAGAGACCCAGTATTCTAAAGCAGTAGTCTTCAACCTTCATCAGCTCACGGCAGGAAGACACATGACATCACAGTCATGTGACAGGAACCAGAGGAGACTTCCTTTATGAATGAATGTGGTGCTTTCCATGGTCATAGATCCAGAGGAGTTAGCCGTGTTAGCCTGTAGTAGCAAAATCGAAGAGTCCAATAGCACCTTTAAGACTATCCAACTTTACTGTAGCATAAGCTTTGGAGAGCCACGGCTCTCTTTGTCGGATGCATCTGATGAAGAGAACTGTGGTTCTTGAAAGCTTATGCTACAGTAAAGTTGGTTAGTCTTAAAGGTGCTACTGGACTTTTTACTATTTTATGAATGAAGAATCCTCTCCACTACTGACTATGTCGTGCATCTGTCAGCATTCATGTGAAGAGAGACTGAAGGCACGACACCCTTGCTCTCTTTAGATGTCCACTAATCGCACATCCTTATATAAAGTAGCCAGAAAAAATTATGACAGCTCCGTAGAAGCATTCATTGCAACCAGGGCTTTTTTTCTGGGAAAAGAGGTGGTAGAACTCAGTGGGTTGCCCTCGGAGAAAATGGTCACATGGCTGGTGGCCCCGCCCCCTGATCTCCAGACAGAGGGGAGTTTAGATTGCCCTCCGCGCCGCAGTGCGGAGGGCAATCTAAACTCCCCTCTGTTTGGAGATCAGGGGGCGGGGCCACCAGCCATGTGACCATTTTTAAGAGGTGCCGGAACTCCCTTCCACTGCATTCCAGCTGAAAAAAAGCCCTGATTGCAACCAACCTGATGGTCCCAATCAATGGGTTGAAAATCATTGTTCTAAAGGGAACTCAGGTTTGGAAAGAGCGCCATGTTGCACCTTACTTTTGAGTCATTCCTGCTAACTCGGGGAATGTGCAGTGAACAGCTATCATCTCCCAGGCCAGGCCTGTCTCTCACACATATGGATACAGAGAAAGATTTCAAATCTGCAGTGATGTGTATGAGCATTTCTATGTTTTTGGCATGTCAACAACACTATCATTGGGTTATGCAAAGCTTGGGTGGCTCAGGCACCACAACCCATCATACAGATGCTTCCATCCATATCAAGATGGCTGCTCTCAATTTGTTTATGGAAAGTGTTCGCTGATGAGCAGCCATCTTGCTGCGCGACTGCGACTGCACATATGTGCAAGAGGGCTCCCCTATTCCAGCCCAGAAATCTCCCGCTACGTTGTCACTACATTTAAAAAAATGGATGGCATTTGGTGTCTCACAGTTCAGGCAGCATCAGAAGTTGGACAGAGGCCATGCAGGATTGATGCCAGGTACATTCTTCTGTACTTCCTGTTTGCCTTTCCTCCTCGTTGATGCTGCCATAGCAGTGAGTCAGAACCCATTGAGTGGTCTAAACAAGGCCACAATTGACTTGGAGAGCAAGTACTGGAAACGGAGGAAAGAAAACACGTCAGATGAATGAGCGGCTTGTGCTAGGCAGATGAGAAGATGGACGTAGTCCTATGCAGTTAATAACACCGCATAAGATTGCTTGGTAAATCTAGTTAACATAGTGCTAAGAAATAGTTAGGCTTGTGTCTGAATCCCAAAACGATTCCATTTTTATGCTGCCGTTCTCCCAAAGCGTGCAAGGCGGTACCTCTCGGGCTCCCTCTAGTACATTCATTTCGTTGTTGCATCTCAGCTTCTTTGCCAAAGAGGGTACTTGAGTGAATGGGGAGGTGGCCGGATTCTGACCCCCCCCCTCCCTCGCCATTGCTGCAGCATCGTTTGTAAGCTTTACGAAATAGAACTGGCCAAGGCAGCAGGTATGCCCAGTCGGCAAGGAGGATGCATGTAGGCTGGGAGATCCTGCATCAGTGCTCCTGCGATTTGTGTTGCTTTTTCAACCAAACATCAGCTCTGTTGGGGGAAAGGAGAAAAGCCAGTGCCTCCTGCTAACATACTCTTTTCCTTCCCTGCCCTCCACCCTTAGCTTACTGAGACAGGCACAGGTCTCAGCTGCTTGGACTCCATGTGTTGCTTCTCAGATGGGGAAACAGCGTGCGCATCTCTTAGAAGAATGTTGGAAGGAGTAACGGGAAGATGCAGCCCGACACGGGTCAACAGGTGTGGAATTTCTCTCAATTGCCTTTGCTGCAGACGATTCTCCTATAAACTGGAACATGACGAGCCTGCAGCTATAGATGTCTAGCAAACCGGCGGCCAGTCTTGCTTAATTAATGGCGTGCCACCCATAGCGCTCTTTTGGGATCTTAAAGAAAAAATCAGTATGCATGCTTTGGGAGAGTGCTTTTGTTGGGGAGAAAAGAAGGGAGATGTCTTCGTTTTGTTTTGTTTTGCATTTTCTTTTTCCCAAAGGCTTGTTGAATTAATTGCTTTCTTGTGGTGTCTCCTCTCTAATCCAGCGGTAGTGACTTTGACATATGCATGAAGCTTCATGCAAGCAGAGGCTCCCTTGTTCTCTCCAGCATCAGCCGGTGGCCCGTGTGTGCCAACGATTGGAATGGGTAGCTTCTGCTTGCGCACAACTTCATGCATGTGCCGCAGCCCTGTGGAGCTTCACATCACATCTTTTTGCGTGTGCATACACAAATGAAGTTTCTCTCCATCTGTTTTGCAGCTCCTCCTTTTCCTTAAAATTTGACCACTGCCTATTTTATTCTCCTGATTAACCTCTCTGGGCTTCACAAATCGGAAGAATATCCACAGACCGGCCATTGATTGATCCATATATATGCAGTAATCATTCACGCTGGAGCTTCTGCTCCTGACATTAAAAGGTTGTGTTTTCTCCCCCGAACTATAACTCCCTTGGCAAAAGGAAAGTTTTTAGGGTTTTTTGCTTTGAGGGATTTTTTTTGTTATTCATTGGCAGTGTGAAACATTTTTAAAAGAATATAGAATAGTACTTTTATATGCTTTCTTAAAATAATAAAAAAACCTAGACGGAGCCAAAGCCTCTCAAAGTTTTGACAAAAAAAATAAGTCAGGGCTTTTGTACTTCTGCTAATTTCTGAGTGCCATTCCTAAATAAGTGCTATGTGTAGACAACTAAAGATAAATAAAGAACCCTCCCTTCCGAAAAAGCTTTGACAAATATCTCTGACAAGTACAGTTGTCCCCGGGCAATTTTACAATCTGCAGAGCTGAATACTCGCACTTGCTGGGACTGGTGCGGGAGTGATAGAGAGCCAAAAAAAACCCAAAAATATTTGAGTGATTAAGCAAATTGCCTTTGGCATTTTATGCCTGAAATGACTCTGATTGACAGCTGCACGCTGTGTATTTCTCGTTCTCTTCAGAGGACTGAGAGGTGCTCTCAAGAGGTCTGCCAAGAACACTTTTTGGCCATCTTGTGCCAGCGCTCTGAAAGCACAGGTGGATAGGGCAAGTGTTCAGCTGATACAAGGGCAACAAAGAGAGCCCCTTCAACTAACTGAAGCTCAGATGTGTCTGAATCCAAAGCCGGGTGTGGTATCTGCACACACCGCTATTCTAAAGTTCATTCTGAGATGCCGATCCAGTGGGATTCCAGCAGAGGATTGGAAAACCCAGTCGATTAAGACTGTCCATTATAAGGTTAAGGGCTGCAGCATCCATTATGTGATCAAAAACAATTATTGGGTCCGTTGTGCCGACACTTGTCTGTCCTGATTTTACTCTTCTGTGCTGACTTTGTCCTCTGTGGTTCTTTTCCCTATTTTGTCTTTTAAAAAGAAAAGCAGGCATGGATGTCTAAAATAAAAGTTTTCCTAGACTTTTTTTTTTTTTTTAAGAAGAAGATGGTTTTGGTTGGTCTGACACTACTAACCTTGCTGTACTAATTGACGATCAAGTATATTTTCACCTCTTGGTTATTTTCAGCAAAAGGCCTTCTATTTTGACGAGCGGAGAACACGTGGAAGGAGGGCACGTAGAGTGCAGGGGTACTTGCAGGGGGGAGGTTCATCTTGTACAGTGTTCAGAGATGCATGTCACACGCACACCGTGTTGCAGGCTGGTTGTCAGTATCAGTTGAGCTACCAAGTGTCAGGAGTGGAGGGTAAGTTTGGATCTTTCCCCCATAAAGCCTCCGAGTGCTGTGTTGTTCTTTTACCCACAGCAGCAAATGCCAGCAGCTCACTTGTGTGTGAGAAAGCGAAGAAACAACATTTTGAAGAATCATTGGAGTGGGGGGCCAACGCCCTCTTCGGCCTCCAATGACTCCAGTGGCAGACCGCCGAGTCTGATCTCGTCTGCCTGCCCCGGGTTCCATTTCTTGATCATGATAGAGCATGGAAGAATGTTGAGAAGCGACTTTGGTAAACGGGTGGGGGGGTCCCCACAAGGAATCATGAAAGGAAGAGAGTCAGGACTTTGGGGAAAAAACACACTGTCTTCCCTTCTAGTATACTTAGGGTTGCCAACCTGCAGGTGGTAGCTGAGAATTGCAGCTGGTCTCCAGGCCACAGAGGTCAGTTCCCTTGGAGAAAATGGTTGCTTTGAAGGGTGGACTTTGTGACATTAGATCGTGCTGAGGCCCCTCCCCAAACCCTGCCCTCTCAAGAGTGCAGCCTCCAAATCTCCAGGAATTTCCCAATCTGCAGTTGGCAACCCTAAATGTACTGTAATATGCTTGATCAGGTCAATTTCCTCTCCTCTGTCCTCTGTTTTCCTCCCCCCCTCCCCAAGAGATTAGACTACAACTGTTTTTTTTTTCTACTATGCATAGCAAAAGGTAAGTAAAATAATCTGTGTAATGTTCAGTTTTGGCTGGAGTTCTGATGGCTTTGGCTTTTCTTTGTGAGGCGTTTTTAAGTCTGATGTGCTTTTGAAGTCTCATATTTGGCAGAACATTTTCAGGCTTATTGATTGTCTTAATTGCTTGTTTCATTAAAAAGGGAAACCATATACTGAACCTAGCAAAGGTTGTCCTAACGGTATAGACAGAGTACTGATGGTTTGGGGCCAGCTTTAGTTTTGTCAAAAGATGTGCAAGGTTTAGAGTTGCACAGCAGTCTTTAAAAATATAAGGAGTGCCTGCCAGATGAGACCAGTGGTCTATCTAATTCAGCATCCTCTCTCCCATGGGACAACCAGGTGCCTTTGAAGGCCTACAGCAGGGGCATAGTGGGCCAAGCTTCTCTTCGTTGCTGTCCCCAGCAACTAGCATCCAGAGGTCTACTTCCTGTGAATGCGAAGGGTCCCATTCAGGCATCATGGCTGTTAACCATAGCAGGGCGCCCTCTCCCATGCCATGCTGAAGTGCTGAGAAATGTGGAGCCTGCAGCTTCTCTCTCACATGATGGTGAAGGAATGATAGTTAGAGAAGGGAACTGGGTGCGCTGGGAAGCCATCTTGTCAGGACTCCAGCTGTCACCCTACCAACCAAGAGCCAATCAGGGTCCAACTGTCTAATTTGCGTTTTCAGCCATGTGAAAACTAGGGAGTGGAGATAGAAGCTCTGAGAGCCAGTCTCTCGAAGTCGAACCTCTAGGGAACAGACTGACCTGCAGGTCGAAGGAAAGAGCAAGAGTCCAGTAGCACCTATAAGACTAACAAAATTTTGGTAAGGTTTGAGCTTTCATGTGCTACAGCTCAATTCTTCAGAATGGTCACCCATCTCGGCCTGCAGGTGTTTGAATCACCAGTGCCAGCCGGAACCTGGGCTTGCAAACACACCACTGAACCAAAGTCCAGCCATTCTTAGTAAAATCCTGGCCTTAACTGGCAACTTCCATACATAGATGCAGAGGAGTTAGCTATGTTAGTCTGTAGTAGCAAAATCAAAGAGTCCAGTAGCACCTTTAAGAGTAACCAACTTTATTGTAGCATAAGCTTTCGAGAATCACAGTTCTCTTTGTCAGATGCATTTGACGAAGCCTCACACTAGCCAATTAATCTCCATACCAAGAGGAGATGTTTACATTTACTAGCAAAGGAATGTTTTGGTTACATCCCTCTCTCTCCCCCCTTAACTGCATCTTCTCTCTCCTCCCCTTCTCCCCCCTCCTCTTCTATATTTGACCAGTTTCTGTACCATGCATCTGACGAAGAGAACTTGATTCTCGAAAGCTTATGCTACAATAAAATCGGTTAGTCTTAAAGGTGCTACTGGACTCTTTTTGATTTTACAATAAAGTTGGTTAGTCTTAAAGGTGCTACTGGACTCTTTTTGATTTAACTTACATACAGGTACCCAGAGTCAAAGGTGTGCATACAGAATTCTTTCTAGCGCATGCTAGGTCCTCATGCGTATACTCTCATTGGATCCTTTCATGGAAACAAATGAGAAAACTATTTTGGATGAGAAGCTTGTTGCATCATTGGATCAGGGCAACAGGGTTTGAATCCGGTTGAGTTACGTTAGATTTGGGCTGAGAACTTAAGAGCCTACCCCTCCACAAAAGTTGTGTCTGTTGTCATATGGAATACATTTTCCAACTCTTCACTGCTGACAGTGCGGAAGAAAAGGTCTTTGCTTCGATAGCATGACTAGGGAAAGCATCCGATTTCCACCACATGGTTCCACCATGGTCCCAGCCTCAACTGCAGTATAAACAGACATGGATCAGGGGAAGGCTACAGTGCAGTCGCCCCAGGTCTGAGGTCGAACAAGCCAAGTGCTCTGGCCCAGTCCTTCAGCATACATCTGCGATGGGCTAAGAAGTCGTATTACTACCTGTGTATTTCCTGCCCTTAATGTTCTGTCAGATATGCAGACTGGTATCCAAAATCAGTACTTGGGGGTGGCCTGGATGGAAACTCTGATTTTATCAAAAGGTATGTAAATGCTTGGAGCAGAGGGACGATAGATTTGCTTCTTGAAATCTTGCTTATGTTCTCAAAATGCTTTTTGCAGGAGGCTGTTCTTCTGATTTCCAAGCCAAAGACCTTGCATGGCTTTTCTAACTTGCCAAAATATGTTGCTCACTTGTCTTCCATCAAACTGTTTGTCATTACATCAGTCACTAGAATGTTGTTGTCGGGTCACATTTTTTCATTAATGATACATGTCCATTGTTATGCGCTCAGCAGATTTCAGGCAGGTGGGACCAAGGAGGGAGATACTTTCCTTCCATGATTCTTTATTTTCTGTTTTGGTCCCAAACGTTTGCTTTCGCCTCAGTTCTCCAGTTGCACTTGTTTGCAACCTGCTCCTAAAACATCCCTGGCACAATCCAACATGCATGTTTAACCCATTAAGCAGAGTTTTTTGCACACGCTTCCATGAGAAGAAAATGTTCAGAGCACCATGGAAATGCTCTGTGTGGAAACTTGTGCACATACAGAGCTCTAGATCACGGCAACAATCTCAGAGTAATTTCCTTCTGAAAGTAGTCTCACCTACATAGCCATGATCATGCAGTATGGATGCTCCGAATGCACCCCAAAACTACATTGGAGTCACCCTTCTCTACATTTGCGTGCATATGTACTCCACAGACCACTGAATTGTGTTTGGAATATCAAGGGCATCAAACTAAGGAGAGGGCTCTTGATCAGACCCTCCCTCCCCCCCCTTTTAATCTTCTTAACACTTTTATCACAGCAAAATACAGGCTTTTAGTCAGCAAAACTTCTCTCTTATTGTTGTTTAGATCATGGAGCTCTTCGGAACCATTCTATACCACCGACCGAAGCATCTTGACTCTATCCACAATGGACTCGGTCACATGTTGAGACTTTTCTCAGTGTCTTGTGGGAACGACATGTTGCTCACACCTCTGGCCTTGCTCACGAGCAGGCTCCGAGGCACATCCCCTTTTTGGCAAATGTAGCAAACGTGAGAAGGGCACCGTAACCAATGGAAACAACCCATTTTCCCCAAAAGGGTTTAGAGAAGATTGAGATGGAAGATGCTTAGATGCCTATTTTCTCAGGGTTGCCGTGCCAACAGCCTGAATGGGATGACTGACATTTTGTTTGAAATGTCCCTGTAAGGCAAGGTCCAAGGCATCCCATTCAAAAACTGCAGATTGGAAAGTCCCCAGCTCATAACAATCAACTTTGGAAAAGCCATTTATTGAAGTAGCCCAGGAGACCTGCGGACGCGCTTGCTTTTCCAGGGCCAAATCAACCAAGAACAGTGTATTAGATTTCCAAAAAAAGAGAGGGAGATGCACTGCTGTCCAAATATTCAGTAGCTGATGTGAAGATAATCGAGATCACGATGAATTAATACCAGGATTCTTAAAATCTGCGGGGAATTAGGAATTGAATTAGGAAATTAATATTCTTCACTGAGAGGTTTTGATCAGAGTGAAATACCAAGAAGCCAAGTTGAATTAATTCTAATCCTGCTTTCCAAGCTTGTGTCATTTTAAAATTGCATTGGCCTTTTTTGGGGAGAAGGATCTTTGTATATCTTTTATTTTTCTGAATATATTTATTTAACTGGACTGGACTTTTGGTGAGCGCTCTCATGCTACTCTCCTTGTTTTTTGTCCAGGATTGCAAAAATGAATCACAAACTGTGTACAAATTAAGCCCACGTGGCTCAGAGCTGCCTAAGAGTTCAGATTACAAAATATGGCCCTCAGGCAAGAGAGTCTCTTTCCGGGCACCCAAAACTGATTGCCTGTGGACGTGCACTAAATGTTCCCTATTTTTAACCCATCTCTCTCTGATGATGCTTGTTAAAAGAAGATGCGTGACATGACAGCCTAGCCTCCCATTTCCCGGCTGCCCCCACCCTACCACTTCATGGGCTGCCGTTTGCGAGGGGCAGGGAAATTGGAGCCTGATGACATCACTTCCCATGTCTTCTTTCATTGGACGTTCTCCAGCAGCCATGCATCCCTCATAGCGCTATTATTTGAGAGTCCTTCCTTCCAATTCTGAGGGCAGCTTTTCTAACAGTGCATGTAATTCCTTCCCAAACTGGGCTCACTTGCACATCATAGAATCTCCAGGACTGGGTCATGTGTGCGAAGTCTGCCACTTTTGGGAAGGAGTTAGTTTTTCACAGGGCTTTTTTTTTTCTTCAGGAGAAGGAATAATTCAGTTCGCTTAAACCCTGAGCCCTGCACAATACTTCCATTCCTCCTGCACATGCTCAGACTCTCTTGGGCAGCTCCTCTTCATGGCTTCATAAGAAAACTTCCCACTCAGTTGTGTCCCTGGGGGTCCGATATAAGCTGCATCGCATCACTTACTTGGCTTCTCCCCTCCCACTCCAATGTCATTTTTTTTCCTAAAAGCCCATTTCTCCATATCATCAATCGCTCATCCGTCAATATTGTTGCCATGTTTGTTTGTTTCAATTTTTTTTTCAAGCAAACTTGCAAGGAAAAGCACCAGGCTTGGAAAATAACCCAGCTCCAAGCATTTGTTCAAATCCACATCTTATAATCGGGGGATGTGTGTGGTGTTCACTGTTTGTTAAAAGAATCAGGAAGTAGAATTTTTGTGTGTGCTAGAGATGCACAGTTCTTATTGGTAGGTGATTGATCTTTTCGGTTTTTTTTAAACTTCCCATCTCTCTCCCCCTCTCTCCTCCCCTCCTTAGTGTATGTAAGGGGACAGAAGACGCGTGCATTTAAACACGGTCAGGAGGAATATAAGAATCCGTCTGAGGCAGGTATCACTTTCTGAGAGAAATCAAATACAATGGAAGGGTTTGTTTCATTGTAGCGTTGATCTTTATATGATAAACAGAGCACAGGTCAAATGGAAGCTGAGCAAATATATTTTGTATCGGACTACTAATACTTCCATAATTTCTTCTTTTTTCCAAAAAAAAAAAAAGGATGTGTTCTTTGGTAACTCTGTTTTGTTTTAGGTTCAGTCATAGGCAGCATTATGGGCAGAGCAAAAGGAATAATTGAACTCAGTGCCTAATTAATGAATTATAATATAGTGGGCCCAGTTGTGGTTACTCTTGCGCCAAGCCAAGAAAAAAGAAGTGGGCTGCTGCTTCCCGCATTACTGTTTTCTCAGAGATGGGATGGATTCCATAAGTCACTCTTAAGGCAAGCCTAAGAGATTTTTACACTGATTAGAAATTTAAGTTGTGGCAAGTTGCCTGGTTTCATTTGGCAGTACAGCACTCAAAAGTTTCTGTAGGATTCCCGGCCCAAAGCTGTAGGGGAGCCTAATGTGCATATGATGTTTCATCAATGTGCAGGATCACTGTGGGCGCATTTCACACAAGGAACTTGTCAGTGGTAAAGCCTGTGGTTGCCTCAAGCCGCATGTTCCGACTAGAGAGCTCCATTCTTCCAAGGAGCTCATCGTGGTGTACATAGTTACCACAGCCTCATTTTATCTTCACAACCATGTTTGGTTGGTCATGACTGGCGCAGGGGACTGGCCCAAGGTCTCATCCAGTGAGCATCACAGTAAAATGTACCTACATGTCCCTAGTCCTAGATGGATGCTCTAACCACCCACTGGGTCTGCTTGCATGGTTCAGATTGCAGCACTGCTCGATTGGGTGGCAGGGAGTTTAAGCGGCTCAGGAACTCCCCCCCCACCTCTGCAAAAAGTAATATGAGAAATAGCTCCATCTTTTCTATCCAAATGGGCCCCGATATGGATTGGCTTTATTGTCTCTGAATAGCTGGATATGGGGTTTTTTTTCTGGATGGTAAAATCTGCTCTTCCTGTCCATCCCTGCGCAAAATGTTGTGGCAGCCCCACACTTACGTTGTGGCAGCTGCTTTGAACATCACATATGGATACTGGCTTTTGCGCCTTCTGATCCTACTGTATCTTTCACTAACATGCTTGGATTTCCTTCTGCTGCTGCAAACGCTGTGCTTCACAGATTCTGTAAGCAGAATGCAAGTTCTGTAAGATATACCTTGTTGTAGGTGATGCAAGTTGCAAGGAAAGGGGCATTCCCCCCCCCTCTTCTAACAGTAGAATACAGTTGCTCATAAAGACTGCTCAAGGCACAATCCCGAGTGAGTTTTGGTGTACTAAAGCCCCACTGAAATAAACTAGACTTAAAATTCCCCCCAAAGATCACTCTTTGAGTAGGACCCAAAAACCTGTTTGTATTCTATGCAGAAAGAGACCTGCCTTTCCTCTGGAATACAGTTGCACTGCGACCCTGGAAGTAATTGCCATGTGAAAGGCAGTTTGTAGCCAGGGACACGTCAGGTGTGACCACTTCCTGCAAGCGGCTGCATCCCTAGGGCGGCTGGGGTCGTTTCATATGGAGTGGTACGTAGGCAGCTGCCCTGGCCCCCTTTGTTGTGTCCATTGGCTTTACTGCTAAACATGTATACAGCATCTTGATGGGAAATGATTAGGATAGATCTGCTTGCATAGTTAGCCCCCTTCGTCCAGTATGGGATACTAAAGGAACCCATAGCATGGTGGAACATGTTCATGAGGCTGTCCTTCACATGGGACTTCACTTCAAGAGGGAGAGCAGATGTTCATACTAAAGGAGTGCCCGTAAAGGTTTGCTTGGAGTCACAACAGCAGCAGTGTTGTAGATTTACAGTACTTACTCTTTTTTAAATTCTATATTTTATTTTGACCATGTGTGTTGTAAATGCATTGAACTGTCATAACCTTCAACCAATATTGGAGCAGAAAGGCATCTGTGGTTAAAAACCACACAGGTGTGTGTGTTGATGTTCAACAAAGTAAAATGTGATTGCTTTTGAGATTCCTTGTAGCCCCGATCCCCAGAAAATTAGTCCGACATATGTATCCTCCTGAAATTAATGGGACAAGTTTGTCACAACTCATGCCCCATTCCTTTCAGTGAAACCCAACTTAAGTGTCTGTGATTGGGCCAAATATGTTCTCAGAGAATCAGCAGCCTCGCTTAGACTATGAGCGGTTTACACCCATTGCTTTCAAAAGGAATCGTCATCTTAGAGGGACCTTGTTTAGTGGAATGAAAGATGAACACCCTTCATTCTTCAAGCAGCCAAGAAAACTTTTTATTTTTCAAATGAAGATTTCTTCAGATATACGAGAGACATTATTCGTACAGCGCCAAAGAGTGTGCTTCATAAAAATGTGCTTGATTTATATATTGGTGTAAAGAAACCACGAGCCAGCATGGAGATCTTCCCCTTCTGAAGCCAAGCAGGGCCGAGGTGCTGCAGTCAGTCACCTTCTGAAAAAGGCCCTGAATGACACAGTTGCGGGGAGACACCAAACACGACTTGTGTGAGCTGTTTTAATTCAGAACTTTGCAAGTTAGGTGTTGTAGGAGCATTGCCAAGTGGAAACCTTAGCAATAATTGATACCAAGAACTTCTTGACCGCGGGCACTGTGGCCGCCTCTGACATCCTTTTTAGATCTTCTGTGGAAGTTTAATACAGCGTGCTTGTTGTACAGCTCTGTCAATAAGATGTCTACAAACATTTATGGAAATTATATTTATTGAATAAAACTTTTGACTTTTAACTGGCTTAAGTTCTTTCTTGGCTAAGAATGGTACGACTGATTTACTTTGCATGCCCTGAGCTTTCTGCAGAGCCGAGAATGCCTCTGCCGGCTTCATCCAGTTCAGCCCTTGCAGGCGTGTGTGTGTCTGCGCAGCAGGCCAAATGGCCCAGGTCCAGTTGATTGACACTTCCATCAAAAGCACATGCACCGAAAGTAATGCTGTGTCCTAGATAGCACCCCACTTGGGAGACACCATCTGGTTTCTGTCCCAGTTCTTGAGTTTGCAAGCAAAATGCCTGCAGATCTCCTTAGCTGGATTGGGGCAAACAGGTTTCTGCATTTCAACGGGTTTATAACTGGTCTTAAAGGAAGAAATTGACTACATCCACTTGAAACATATAAAACAGGTGTGTGAAGCAAAAGCCCTCAGTACGTTGAGAACTTCCTTCTTAGGTTACAGGAGGAGGCTCTTCCTGGTTTAGCTAAGGCTTTGGGCTTTTAAACTTCTGCCTTGCAAACCCTGCTCTTCAGTTTCACAGGAAAATGCCTTGTACTGAAACAGACCCTTCGTCTATCAAGGTCAATCTTGTCTACTTAGACTGGCAGCCGCTCTCCAGTGTCTCAAGCAGAGGTTGTTCACATCACCTCCTACCCAATCCTGTTAACTGGAACAGTTGCTCTGATCCTCAGCCCTTCTCCACTTTCTCTTAAGAGCACAGTGTAGCAATGATGGGCAAGATATTTTTCTTCAGAAGAGTCAACCAAGGAGGGCACTAGCAGTCAAAGCAGGTGTTGTGCAGTTACACGAGCCTCGCTTCAACAGCTGCCGTATTCAGTGGAGTTGCAGGGTTTGGCACACACCACCTGCCTGAAAAGCAGATAGAAACAGGTGCCAGTCCCTACGCAACTGATCTGATTCTGTGACAAGGCAGCTGCTTGGCAGCCATGCAGCTCTCTGCAACAAATGTGAATGATTTCACTGCATTCAAGGTATACAAATAAATTACCTTTGCACTTCCAAAGGTGAAAAGCTGAGGGAGGTGTCGGTTTTAATTCAAGACGAAATATACTTAGACAAGC
This sequence comes from Eublepharis macularius, assembly GCF_028583425.1. Classification (NCBI taxonomy): domain Eukaryota; kingdom Metazoa; phylum Chordata; class Lepidosauria; order Squamata; family Eublepharidae; genus Eublepharis; species Eublepharis macularius. Next base: position 14,353,151 of record NC_072795.1, on the reverse strand, counting down.
CAAAGGGAAGAGAGAAATGATCACTCATTTTTTTGAGATGCCTTCACAGTAATCTCCCCCTGCTCTGCAAAACTCATTAAATGCTGTTGACATGTGATTATTTGGGGACATGTCACAATCAGCCACTTCCCTAGCCATTGGAGAGTAGAGATGAGTCCCATCCACCCTTCTGATTATCTCTCTGCATGCAGTTACCTAGAATAGGATCCAGGCTGGGTTAAACGGAGCACTTTCTGTTATTTTTTGGCATATTAAAAGCAGTCTGGCACTCTGTGTTACACTAATTACATGTACAATAACAACAGACTGCAGTGCCAAAATGCACACAACCTGTAGAACAATCACCCCTTACCTAATGGAAGGGTGAACCTTCCTACTTTTGGGGGACTGGGAGGTATTTTACTGGGTGACAGAAGCTCAGATATGCAAGGCACACTCGATGCATGTAAGAGAAATAAACCTCCACCTCTGAGCATGTAAAAGGCAGCCTGTTTTCACAGGTTACATGTTGAACAGTGCAACATGACTGTATAAATAGTGCCACACAGGGGCTGGGGCCTGTTGTGCGGCACAAATAATGGGCAGATACATAGATGGGACAGCCAGTGACATATGAAATGAAAGCCAATCCAAAACACTTGGACTGCAGTTCATACAAGAACGCTCACACCATCATGGATGCAGTCCGTCATGCTGTGGAAAAATTAATGTGAACTGGCACACAAAGCTAATGTGCCTTTGATGTGTTGCGTGTGACTTTGAGGAGCTTCTCGGCTTGTTCACCCCCTCCAAACACACACCATTGTCCTGACCTGTTTGCTTGAAGCTTGATTAAAATTACAATACTCATATAATGTGCATCTCACACACTTATTCACATTTTGAGCATACAGTATATAGTTGAAGGTTACGTGCCAAAACACGACGTTTCACATCCATGAAAGTGTCAGAAGAATGAGTATTGTGTGACAAAATCTGGCTTGATAAGTGGTGCTGACTACACCACTGCCCACAAGTTCCTAAGCAACAGCATAAGTATATGCAGTGGACTTGCTTCTATGGCGAAGAGGATTTGGTAGCAGGACACTTTAGGCTCCCCACACAAACATATACTACCTCACCCTTCACAAGAGCCGGTTAAGAGCAGTGGGACTCTAATCTGGAGGACCCCACTCCTCTGCTTGAAGCCAGCTGAGTGACCTCAGGTCAGTCACATCTTCTCGGAGCTCTCTGTCCCAACCACCTCACAGGGTGATTGTTTTTTTTAAAAAATTTTTATTGGTGAGTACATAGAGTATTATTAAATACACAAATTCCCCATCTTATCTAAATTATATCAGCCCCCACCCTTTCCCCCCCTCCTTATTGACTTCCAACAGCTTTCCAACCCCTAACCCATCTTATTATTTAAATTACTCTTAACTATAATTTTTCTAAATCTTATATATATTGTATCACTTATTCTAAGCATATTCAAATTCTTCTATATCTCCAATTTTCTAATATATCAATCTACATTTCACTGTTTCAACTATTTTTAATACAATTTTTATTACTAATATTAGATTAATTAATAACTAAATTTCCCCATTAATGGTAAAGTTACTTTTCTCTCCCCTTTGTAAAGTCACATATTAATAATTCTCAAACTGCCACAGTTCTCCTTTCGCATCCCATTTTTTTTCTAGATATTGTTTCAGCTTCTCCCAGTCTGCAATGTATTCTCCTGGATCAAGATCTTTCAGTTTTCTTGTCATTTTGTCCATTTCTGCCATATACAACAATTTATAAATCCAATCTTCTATAGTTGGTATTTCTTGCACTTTCCATTTCTGCGCGTACAAGTCTTGCTGCTGTAATCATGTAAAATAACAATGTTCTATGCTGTTTTGGAACATCTTCCATTCCCAAGTTCAGTAGCAGCAATTCTGGGTTCTTATTTATTTGGGTTTGCAACACCTCATTAATTATTTTAATTATATCTCCCCAGTATTGCTTAGCTACCTCACAAGTCCACCACATATGATACGATCCTTTGTGTTTTTTACATTTCCAGCATTTGTCTGACATATTTGCATTTCCAAGCGTAATCTTCTTAGGCGTTAAATACCACCTATACATCATTTTATAAACATTCTCTTTAATATTGGTACAAGTTGAAGTCTTCAAAGTATTTTTCCACAAATATTCCCATGATTCCATTGTTATTTCTTTATGAAAATTTATTGCCCATTTCACCATCTGGACTTTTGACTGTCTCGTCTTCCGTATGCCATTTTAGAAGTATTTTATATATTTTCGAAATGTCTTTTTTACCTTCTTGTAAAATCACTTCTTCTAGCTCCGAGTTTTTCAGTCTTATTCCTCCACTTAAACAGTCCAAGTTGTAAAGATCCCTGATTTGCCTATATTGAAACCATCCATATTGAGGAGATAACTCTTCTTGTGTCTTTATTTTTAATATTCTATGTTCCATCGACGTTATCTCTTTATAAGTTAAACATTGTTGTTCATTATAAACAGCTCTCGGGTCTATTACTTCATATGGTACCACCATCACAGGGTGATTGTTGTGGGGATAATTATGACATACTTGTAAACCGCTTTGAGTGGGTGTTAAGTTCTCCTGAAGGGTGGTATATAAATTGAATGGTATTGTGTTGTTGTTATTGTTACAACAGTGACCTCTGTCAAAATGATTTGGTGCACCAATTTTCTACATCTGCCTGGAGTTTAGCATGATTTAGGAAAAACGGCAAGAGTCCAGTAGCACCTATAAGACTAACAAAATTAGCGGTAGGGTATGAGCTTTCGTGAGCCACAGCTCACTTCTTCAGATACCATGTCCTTTGGTATCTGAAGAAGTGAGCTGTGGCTCACGAAAGCTCATACCCTACCACTAATTTTGTTAGTCTTATAGGTGCTACTGGACTCTTGCTCTTTTCCACTGCTATAGACAGTCTAACACGGCTACCCATCTTAATCAATCTTTAGGAATAACTAATACTGTAAGTGGCCTTTTACCTCCTGTAGCCCTTCGCCACTTGCCACACTGAGGCCATTGCCAAGGAAGTATGCTCAGCTCAAAATAGCAATAGAGCACAGATTAGCCAAGAACAGGTTGGGGAATCTCTGCTGTCAAGAACACTGTGGGCTCATCGGCATAACAAATGCCTCAGTTCCTCTGAGCTCTCTGCATGCCTTGACATTAAAATCAATGCAGAAATGACCTGTCTTCTTCATGCATTCGCTATGCTTCTTCATCCACAGAAACACCCTGACTAATTGGAGGATCTCAATTCCTCCCCTGCAATAATTCTGGGTAAATCATACCTGCACAGCCAACTGTGGAGAGTGCCCTCAAGTCATAGCTGATTTATGGCGACCCCCTGGTGGGGTTTTCATGGCAACAGATTAACAGAGGTGCCGTTGCCTGGCTCTGCAACCCTGGCCTTCTATTGGAGGAATCCCATCCAAGTACTAACCAAGGTTGATCATGCTTAGCTTCTGAGATCTGACAAGATCAGGCTCACCCGGGCTATCCCAGTTAGGGCAAACTGACCACCTTCTAAAGAGGTACATGTTTAATTCTCTATTGCTTTTCTCCCCAGTGGAAACTTAAAGCAGCATACAAAAACAATTTAAACAAACAAATAGGGGAGGGACACAAAACTCCAGACCTTGAGCTGATCCTGGATCCGTTGGCCCAGCTCATATCAAGAGTGCAGGCTGACAGCCAAAAGCAAAGAGCCCCTTTGGTTTCATCCTTTGGTTCCTGCCTGTGGCCATGCCCTGTATCAAAGAAGCTCTGCCCAGATCTTGTTCACCTGGCCGAGGGATGCTTCTAACCATCTTCCTGGAAAGTTGGGATTCCTCAGACAGATCTTGACTGGTAGCCAGCCCCCCCGCCCCCGACACACACATCACACACAAACAGTTCAATGCTGAAAGCATTGCCAAAAAGGGAAAGCTGATAAAGGTATTAATCACAATCACAAAGCTGAAGCAAAGGCAAATAATAAACATGGCTGCAAGGCCTGAGCCTAGTGAGATCAGAGCATCCTTTACTGCTGGCCGTGCTCAGAGGTACAAAGAGTCCTTGTGCAGCCAAACAGCAGGATTTGAGTCCAGCGGCACCTCAGAGACCAACAAGATTTTCAGGTATGAGCTTTCAAGAGTCTCAGCTCCCTTCTTCAGATATACCCTGAAAATCCTGTTGGTCTCTTAAGGTGCCACTGGACTCAAATCCCGGCTACCCGCCTAAAACTACCCTCTTGCAAGCAGGGGCTCAGGCTCCCAAGTAGTTTATCTCCACCCTCCAGTTCACCCCAGGATGAAGTGAGTGCTTTGTCACAGACTAGCTGCCATGTATAAAACTGACCCCCATACACACCCAAAAGATTTGTTACAGGATTCACACCAACACTGACTTAAAATTATTTCTCCATGGCATCTGAAGAAGGGAGTTCCAACTCAGAAAAGTTCATGGCTGGAATAAATGTTAAGTCTTTAAGGTGCCGCTGGACTTTTGTTCTATTTCACATAGGCAGGGCCAAGCTTTGGGTTGTGTGAAACCAGTCCAAGGCTTTGCTAGGTCGGAAAGAGAAGACAGAAAGCCAAGCAGAGCTCAGTTTCCATGGCAAGAAAAATGGTATTTTCATTGTGCATGAGTACATGGCTGGTACACTATGGTTTCCTGTAAGAATCCATATGCAAATGGTGGGTAATAAAACTCCAGGAGAGCTGTGCTTTTTGGCATTTGCAAGTGGGCGTGACACCTCTTGAATAATACAGTACCTATGACAGGATAAAAACTGAAACGAGATCTAATCTAGGCAATTTCTGGGCTGAGGTGCCACTTGCATCAAGAGACCTGGGGACACAGCCTGGATAAAATAACGGAGGTAGGCACATCCCTCCATTCAAGTTTATTCTGTGACCGAGCCAAGCGCAACCCTCTGTACAGTGCACTTTAGCATAAATCACTGGAAAACAATCATTGTATAAACAAAATCCCTGGCAGTGCTCCGCTCCCCGGTAGATGAATGTGGCTCATGTAGTGCTTTTCATTCATCAGCAAACATAGCTTGCACCATTTGGATAAAATAGGAGGGCAGAATACCAGAAGGATGGGAATACAGATATAGCAGGCTAAGCAAATTACACTGTTGTGTTGTGTGGTGGAACAGGCGCTGGCTCTCAGTCCGGGCAACTGAGCCGCCATCAATGGCCTGCTAGCCCCGCTATCCACCTCCCACCGTCCCTGGTGGGCGTGGCTCACACTCTCCGTCGCTGCCACCACTCAGTGATTTGTACACCACCTGACTGAGGGGCAGAGAGACCCCTCTGGCTAAATTTCCATACTGGGAAGTGAATTACCCAATCTTCGGTTGGGCCCTGGAGAATTGGCAACCCACCAAGATCTAGCCTTATCAGTTTCTCCTGTGCTCCCTCCTTTCTTGTAGCGTGCCAAGTGGGAGAGGTTATGTAGACAGAGCACCACAAGGTTCTTTATATTCAAAAAGTATAATTTAATAACTATATACAGAGCACTTGCACACAAAGCAGGTAAAGGCATAACACGTAGGGGTAGACCCCCCTTTTCAGAACCCCTAGGGCAGAAAATTAAACAGAAGAGAACCGCCCTCTGCTTTCCCTACCACACTGTTCCCTACTCTGCCTTAAGGGGGTGGGGGGTCTCAGGGGAGGTTCCCCCTTTCCTCTCTGCTGCCTCCCAGGCCCTCCACATTTAGGGCCTAGGCACCCGGGTTTCACCCAGCAGTGGGAGCCTCTCCTTCTCCAACCAAGGCGACTGACTCCCCCTCAGGATGGGCTGGGTATTTCTGTGGAGGCTGCTCTACCTCTTATTTTTCCCGCACTTTCTTGGCCCGGGGCAGCTGGAAGCTGTAGTCAAGGAAGAAGGGCGTCTCATACCAAGACTCCTGCAGGCCCCTCCCTGGCACTACATCCCATTAAACCTCATGGGGAACATTTTTTTCCCCTTTAAGACAGATTAACTGCCACCAGCACTCATTTCACCCTTGGTAACCATTTCGTTACATGTTGTATTACTCATATTACCTTGGGGATATGCCCACATGGGGAGCCAAGAAGAAGCTGACATTATTCCACGGAATATCCTCGCATCTGGAGAATTGTCTCTGGCGACTGCTAAAGATTGGTTTCAGTCACCTATTTAGTGACAGCAGTTGCAGTTTAGGAAATGGAAACCAGAGTCAGCGTGTCGGCGTGATCAAAGTATCAGACAAGCATCTTGGAGACCCTAATTTAAGTCCCCACTCCGCCACAAAAGTTCACTGAGTGACCGGGACCAGCCACAGACCCTCATCCTAACATAGCTCACAGGGTGGTGGTCGTGAGGATAAAATGAAAGAACAGTGATGGTAAGCTACTTGGGTTTCCCATTGAGGAAAAAAGGGGTGTTAAATATCTAAATAAAGTTTCAGGTGGGTAGCCGTGTTGGTCTGTAGCAGAACAAGATTTGAGTCCAGTAGCATCTTAGAGACCAACTAGATTTCTACGGTGTGTGCTTTCAAGAGTCACAGCTCCCTTCATCAGGACCTAAGCATCTACAGTACTACTAATTTCATTTTTCCATTTTTTTCCACTTGGAAGTCTGGCTATTCTTCCCATGTATCAAGAATCTAAGGACCACTACCACATTCCATTTTTAGGTGTATGCATTTTAAGTATACTTCTTAAATGAAACGTATGAATGTAGTAAATGCATGCACCGTGTAGGAACACTTGCTATGAAGCTGCGAGTAGCTGAACACCCATCAGTGACGAATGCAGATCTGCTTCAGTGCAATGTGTGAAGTCATCCGAAACTGACCTGCACATCTCTTGAGAGAGTCTACAGAAATGTCAAACTCTGCTTTTAAAAACAAAAGATGAATGACTAAAGTTGTTTTTTAAAAAGCTTTTTTAAGTTATATTAAATTTTAAAACATTCATCAGACAGATAATAAGACAGTTTTGAAGAAATAAGTTACTTTATTTAACAGGTCGTTCAAAAGAATCATAATGCTCCAGCTTTGGACCAGCCGCATTAAACATGGAGATGCCACATTCCTCTCCCACCCGCCAATATTAAGGTATTTTAGACCAATGGGCCATGGATGGAAATAAGAATATCTACATGGTCCAACTGCAATCTTCCTGTTTCATGGTGAAAAAGGATGATGTTAGCAGTTTACAACTCTCGTGTATGCCTCCTTGCCATGAATTTAAAAAAAAAAACTTTTAACTGAAATAATTCAATACAAGGTTCGACCAGGACAACTGGGCTTGTACTTTATTGCCTGTGGTTCATAAGAGGGAGTTTTGTAAAAAGTTACAGTTCAACCTACAAAATGATGCGGATCACGTGGCAGAAATTAAAACCATGATTCCCAAATGCCCTGGATATTTCTAAATCTACATTTTAGTATAAAAAAAATATTCATTTTTTTATTTTTAAAGCATCCACTCATCTTTATTTCCTAATATTTGGCAAAAGGAAAATTATTTATGTAAGGAAAGTTACTGTTAGATCAAACCTTGGCCGTTTTCATACGTCTGACCAGCCATGCAAAATCACGCAAAACTTCCACAACGATGGTGTCTTCCTGGCGCAATTTCCCATCAGAGTCATGATAGGAAATGGTGCCAGGAAGACGCCGTCGTTCCCAGCGGTTTGCACGATTTCTTAGCGGCCGGTAAGACGTGTGAAAACGGCCCTTGAGTTGTTTTCATGAATAGTAAAATCAAATAGGTAACGATTTGTAACTTTTAAACAAAAAAATCTCTCTCATGCACACGCACACGTGCGCGCGCGCACACACACACACACACACACAAGCAGGCATTTAGGTTCAGAAACAAACCATCGTTAAACCAAGTGTTTCTGCTACTGGGCACAACCCAACTAAGCGCTGCTTCAAGTGTGCTCAGCCCCCGGAAGGGAAGGGGCAGGCCAGCTTGCGCCTGACAGGCTGAACCTTTACTCCCCGGAGATGCAATCACACAAAATAACCTTCGTTTCTCTGCTATTTAAGACAGCAATGCTTTATGTAAATGCTGTTTTATAATTACACAGTAATTATAAATTGTGTAGTACCAAACTGATGGCAAAATCCATTTTGTTGAAAAGGCCTCAACGTTGCAAAAGAAATAATCTATTTTAAAAAAACAAAAACAGCACGGCGTGTATGCCCCAACTCTACGACTTCTGCACAGGGGCAGAGTTAAGTACGTTTCATTTAAAGGGGGAAAAAATACTAAGAACACCAACACAAAAAAATAGCACAGCATACATCAATGAATCGGTCTGGAAAAACTGTACCCAAATTTCCTTAAGACAGAAACTAGCGCACACACACACACACACCTTGTAAAGTTTTCATAATTCAAGTCTCCACTGATATTTACACAAGAGAGAGAGAAAAAACACTGAAAGCAGGAAAGCAAATATATTTGTCTGACACTCCCAGCAGCAGAAGAGATTCCCAATGTTACGCAATTCTAAGTTTTGCCAAAAAGGCACTGCTGGGAAGAGGGGAGGGGTCGTTCCGACCACTTTGATTTACAGAAGGGTTTTTTAAAAAGTATTAAGCAGTTAATACCTACTCCCCCCCCCCCAAGTTATTCTAGTATGTGTATTAAAGCGCGTTTTTAATTTCAAGGATAAATGAGACGTCAGACATTGAGACACCATGAAATAGGCAGAGCCTGAACATCTCATTCTTAATTATTAGAATGGATTTTTCAACGCCTCGAAAGGGAAATTTGTCTTTGCTCACGGAGTTCCATGACATTATAGCAGAAGGCATTTTTCAAGTGCTATCTAATAAAACCCCCCAAAATGAGCAAGTACAGGCTTGTACTTGGGCATATACAGACCCAGTAGAGATCTAACAGACCTTGAACTCTGAATCATACAGAGACCCCTGGGGCTTCCCTCTCCTCTCCTCTTCTCAGCACTGCATCTATTCCAGGGTTAAAACTACAGACAGCTCTGACTTAATTCTGCTTTCAATCTGCTTCAATCTTTGGATTGAATTCTGCTTAATTCTGCTTTCAATCTTTGATGGAAAGCTAGCGATGAATCAAGATTCTCCTTGGGGTAGACATAATGGTACTTGTGATAATGCTGAAAAGAGAAGAAGGAATATATGCAGAAGCCCACAGGGCAGTCCACGTAACTTATGGTTCCCAAGAAATGTTCTGCATCAAGTCAGAGCACGATCGAGCCAAAGTTAAGCACATTTTTAAGTTACGAATAGCTCGGCTAAACTGTCAGGTCCATTTTTAACTCTCTCCCACTGAAATAAACTGGACTCTTCAAAGTGCTCAGCGCTTTGGCTGGATTGTGCTCGACATAGTTTATACTCGCTTGGAAAAAATGTACCCTTCCACTCTGACCCATCACAAACAGGGACTCCAACGCTGGCAAGAACACTGTATGTGCATTCACCTCTGTTGCCAACAGGGATGTGACCAGAACAGCTCTGCTCTTGCCGGGAAGGATCCACATGTGCACTAGAGCTCCCTCGGAGCTTTGGGTCAGGGCAGCAATGCCTCCATCTGGCAGCCAGTGATCTGCATTTTGTTTGATAAATGCCGATAAATGGCATTGTCCATTACGGCAGTACCGCTAGCGTCACCAACACTGGTATTATGTGGCTCAGCCCATTAACTGTAGAAGAGCTTTGTATCGCACTCATCATTATTCCAATCCAACAATCAAAACCCTTCCCTGGCTTTAACAGGGAATTCGAGTACGCATTTAGTATTGTATTCAAGTTTTAACATTTCAGTAGAACTTAAAGCGGGGGGAGAGGGAGAGAAGATGGTCTAGACAAAGAGCTGAGGTTCACGATACCACAGAGTTTTATTGGGCAACGCTTAAGAGCCAGTGGTGAGCAACTTATGACCTGCACTTGAGATGAAACTGGCTAGTCCTCATTTGGCTGCCGCCGCCTTCGCTAGAAGTCGCAAACAACATTTCAGCTCGGGCCATAGCCTGCTCTGCCTATTTTGAGGCAACCACTGAAAAAGGACAGACGCAGCAGAGTTAGGTAAACGAAAGTGGATAAACCAACCAATCTCAAGAGGGCCAACGGGGGGGGGGGGGGGCGGGGGGGGAGTCCTGATTCCCTGAAGAGGCTGCCAACCTCTGACCTAAGACAATCGAATTGCACAGCAAGCCAAAGTCTCCTCCTGGAAGCTTCGGGAGACCTCACCGGTCCTGTACGCCTACTGACCTTGATGGCCGCAGGCACCCTCAGTTCCAGCCAGCCTCCCTTTCGTACTGTTAATGCAGTATTATAAAGAACAACGGCAGCAGGGGGACTGGCAGCCACTGGGAACCACAGAAAAGGAAACGGCCAGCAATGGCCAGCAATAAGAGGCAGAAACTGAACAAGTTATTTAGGATCCAGCTATTGGAGGCCAGGGCCCCCAGAGGGCGATGCGGCTTGTCATATTAGGCACCCAGTGTTTCTGACTATGGTATTCAAACAGGGGCACTGTTACGTGCACAGTATCTGTGCTGTGTTTTCAACAGTGTTTTTCATGGATACAATTAAACTTCAGTCAAGCACCTATTTAGCCTGATATGGAGAGGAAGGGGGGAAGGAAGAAGCCAGCCTTTTGTCAGGACATCCTTACATTTGCGTTAAACAAACAACAACAACAACAAAAACCCCTCACCGTTCACTTTGACAGCACTGGCTCTAAGAGACCAGCTCCAACATCCTCAACCACATCACTCTCGGAAGGCGTTCTCCAACAGCAGAGTCTTTGCAGCCAGCCCAGAAGCACGTTATGTCAGAAGAGCTTTTTCTTTAAAACAACAGCGCAAAATAAAGCAAAAACAAATGGGATGAGATACGGATCTGTGGAAATCTTATGCCAAAGGTGTTTGCTTGATGAAGACAGGGTGTGCTTAACGTGGAACCAGAAATTTCAAAAGAATGACCACCCAACACAATTTAAGGTTTATGGAAATGATGAGGGTGCGCCATTTAAAAAAAAAATCCACACTGCTGGAGTTTTTAAATATGCAAAGACTGGCCCAGGCTACGAGAGAAGCCCAAGGCAGCCGCAGTCTGATATGGTCCAAGGTAGATCCTTAAAAGGTTTGCCTCAACCCTCCGTCGTTGCTTCTTGAGGATTGGTCTTCAGTCCTGTTCAGTCCAGCCAGCAGAAATTGACTGTGCAATTTTTCCTCATTATTTTTATTTGTACAGACTATGTACATTCAAGAAGGTTCGTTTAGCACTACACTGTCGTACTTTTTATCCCGGCAATTTGAGGGCGTGCAAATTCCACAAAGTCGTCGATAAGAACTGGCCATGCCCCTGGAAGGAGAAAGGCAGACGCATTAATACGGCTCACAAAAAACGTTTCACAAAACCGAGAACTGGAAACCTTCAGGTCAGGAGGAAAGTATCAGGAAAGAGGAACGACACACAGTACACTCCAAGTGCTTCGTGGACACATCATCTCAAGTATCTTCATAACAGGTTTGCTGGCGAGACCAGTGCAAACCATCAGCAAGGGTAAAACATTCCCCAATAAAAGCAGAAGGCAGTGGAACTTAAAACCTGCCTAACAATGACAACCCACATATGCGGAGAGGGGTACAGCAGCTGGCCTAAGGCTAGCAACCAACCTGGGGCAGGGGAGTACTCGAGAAGTTTTTCACTCACACTCGCTCATTACCACAGAATATATCATCAGTCATCAACATTTAAGATGATTCCTATTAAAAGCCACAAGGACCCGACGCCCACCCCACCCCGGTCACTCAGTGTTCCTTTCTATCACATTTTTAATCCCATCTTTACTCCAAGGAGCTCTAGGCAGCATACACATTTCTCCCCTTCTCCTATATAGATCCTCACAACAACTTTACAAGGTAGGCTATGCTGAGAGAGAGAGAGTGTCTTGTCTATGGCCATCCAGTGAGTTTCATGACTCAATGGAGATTCGAACATGGATCTCCCAGTCCTGATAAATGCTACCTCCAACCAGTCTCTCTGATACATAGTTTTCTAAAATATCTCCATATGTCTGTGTTATTTATTGGAATAAAAATATTTTTGTTGTGTGCTCAAATCCATTCCCCCCTCTCACTTTGGAAATGTCAAAAGGCAGGTTTAAAAAAATTCTAAAGAAAGAAAATAAATAACGCAAAATGGATTAAGTGATGGTAAAATACTCATTTTTAACATACCAAGACTTTAAAAAAATAATAATCGCAGAGCACAGAGTCACAGAGAGCACCCTTTTGGACAAGAAGCTGTCTAGCTGAAGCAGAGTATCTGGCCTTGTATTCCAGAAGATGGACAAACAATGCTCTTTGTTCATCGGCTGCTCTCCTCCCAATTAAAACACAGCATCTCACAGCACTAGCAAAAGCCATGAAGAGGCCGCCGAAGGCTCTGCAAGCAGAGACTAAGCACATCGAGAAACGACTGCAGGGTGAAATCCCAGAGAAGGAGAAGGTGTGCACTAAAGGACTGGGCTGCCAGAGGGGGCACGCAAACAAAAGCATTCTAGATACCAAACAAGGCCAGGCTGCAACATTACCTTCCTCGTCATAATTAGACATATCATCTGCTATCATTGTACTGAAGTCTAGAAGAAGGTTCCAAGTGTCCTTCGGTATAGATCTTTTATGATGTTCCTGGGGGAGAGAAAAACCACACTGTTGTCATCAGAAGGGGGATCTGGGCACAAAGTCTTCTGCAGGCCCATGGGAGAGGCCGCAGCTCAAAGACAGAACCCTAGAGCTGGAAGGGGCTTTTAATAAGCCACAAAGACCCGCTCAGTGCAAGATACCCAAAGTGACAGGTGGTGGACCAGCTCTACAGAGAACACCCTGTGTCCCTCACCTCCGCCTCAACCCCACCATCTGTGCCTCTGTGCCATCACCAAGTTGTCTGCCTGGTGCAAACATGCAAAGGAAGTGCCCGCACAAAGGCCCCCTTCCTGTGATCAGTGATGCTGTTTCCTGAATGCTGGTGATCACAGGGAGGAAGCGTGCATGTGAGTGCTTATTCTGTATGTTTGCACCGTGCGGATGACCACTGTCCCTCCCCATGCAGTGAGTCAACAGGCAGGCTGGTTGTCTCCACAGGGCTACAGGTATCTCTGCAGTTAAAAGAATCTCAAGAATTAGAGGTTGGGAAAAGCTTCTGCTTAAGACCCTGGAGACTGCAATGCTGGCAATACTGGGCTAGATGGGCCAATGGCCTGGCCCAACACAGAACGCCCCTCCTCCCCCCATAACCCCATGTGCCAGCCCTGCACTGCAACCTGCCAGGTGGTGGCACTTGATCTCTCCATCCGTTTTTGCAAGCCCAGTCAATGGCGAACACGGCAAATCTTCCCTGTGTCTGTTGTTTATTTACTTCTTACATCGTACACGGGATACGTTCCGCTTGGGGTTTCTGGCTCATCGTAATCTCCACATCCATTTTTCCTCTTCCAAGTTTAAAATCAAAGAACGGTTTGGTGGCAAGAACAGCAGCCAGCCAGCTTTGGGGCCAGATCCACCTTACAGGTATCAGCCACAGACAGGGAACTGACAGCAAAGGTCGATCTGGGTCTCTTCTGGAACGGCCAGGCAATAACGCCAGGCAAAACCTGATCGCTCCTAACAATATTTCTGCTTACCAATAAAAATTTGTTCCACAAGTCTAGGAATTTAAATCTTCCATGAAGTACTAAATTCCAGTAGGCAATGGCCATTTCTAAATCTGCAACATAAAAAACATGCATCGATAACTGAACACCAAACAAAACCGGACATTTTTAAGCCATCCGTTCTGAAAGCACAGTAACAGGTGAGTGGTGAGCTCTCCCCTCTCCTTCACCTCACCTGGCATATTAGCAGTGCTGGGAAAGCACAATAAACTGGAGCTTACTAAGGAAAACTCAGTACAAGAGGCATGGAAGGCTGCAAGATTTGGAAAGCTGCTCCCTCTGCCACAGCTACAACTGAAGACAACATCTAATGCGGACCAGAGTGTTTAAAGACTGCACTGGGGCTTCACTCCACGTCCCCACGCAGTGACAAAGAGGGAAACTGCAAGTGACGGCTTCCCTGGGTTTTAAGCTTGTGTCTGCTGATACTTTTTAAAACTGACATGTCGTTTTTCAACAGAGAGCCCCAAGGCGCACAGTGGGACAGCCCTAGTCAAGCTGGCTTGCTGATCCGTCAGCTCGCCCAAGAAGATGCAGGAGGAAGACTGAGACCCGGCTGCCCCTCTCGACACCTGTGTGCTGCCTGGTCCGCCTCCCCATGCCCAGCTTAGCAATGAACCTGCAAGTGGGGAGGGGAAGGCTCAGGCTCAGCTTCAGCGCTGCTTCTTTGCAAAGGGGCCAGGGAGAGGGGGGGGGGGCAGGGCAGGCGGCGCTCAGCTTCGACAGGCACAAGGAACTGGAGGTGTTTCGGCCCTCCTCCATCCCAGCTCCTTCCAGATTAGGAAGTTCTCTGAATCCATCACTGTCAGCATTCACAGGACCACGTGCAAGGGTCTGTAAGCCGAGCAGAATCTGAGCTTTCAGGTGGGCACTTTCACAATGCACCCGCCCTCCCAGGATAGTTACGTGCTCATGAGTCACTCTGCACTATTCCTGAGGAACACTCCAACCCTGCTTTTCAAAAGAAATACAAAGCCACTCGAAATACAAAACCTTTCATTTTTGTATACCGTGAGGATTGCCAAGTGACACCCCCCAGGCACAGTGGACAGCCAGGCAGTCTCTTGCTCCTTGAACATGTTTGGTGGGCATAGTTAACGGCAGGGAGACAGTGGCCGGGCTCACCAGCCAGGAAGCAAGAGCAGGAGGAAAGGAGGCCTGCACAACTAGGGCTGCCCCGCTGCACCCCTGCTCTGGACGGGGACCTTGCAAATCTGTGTTTAAAAACTACAAATCAATTACACATGGTGTCAGCAGACACGGGTTTAAAACACAGGGAAGCTGTCACTTGTAGTCTCCCTCAAAGACAACTTTCTGAATTCTGAGGGAGGAGTTTTCCACTAGGCAAAGGAAGCTGCTTTGGCAAACAGAAAATCTGAAAGGGCCACTGGAAACACAGAGCTCGCTGACAGCACCTGAGGCAGGAGCACATCAGGGGAGACGGGCTTTTCCAGGAAGGCCAAAGAAAGATTAGCTTAGGAAGTTCAGAGGGCTAATGCCACTCTGATCACCAGATGCAGGGCCAAGAAGGAGTTTCCTCTCATCAGCTTCAGCAGCAGCCCCGCAGGGATTCTGTCTTTCTTTCTATGGCTTGGCTCACCTATTTCTGTACAGGAAAAAGTCAGCAACTGACCATACATACCTAAACCCTTCTGTCCTGGATTCTTCGCGAAGTTGAAAGTAAACTGATAAAAATCCTTAAATCTTCCTGGCTCTTTTAATTCTTGTTCCATTTTAGGAAGCTGAGCCTTCAGTTTTTCTATGCTGTCACAGCTGTTATTTGTTTAGGGAGGAAAAAACCTGTATGTTAGATGTTATGCCACATATTTTTAAAGCGCTTTTTAAAAACGATATTCATGACTGAAGAGTTGCTTTAATAAAGGACAGAGTAAGACTGAGTTAGATCCTGTGGACCCAACTTCCTCTGGAAGGCACCATCAGTAGTAGAATGGGTCCCTGCATTCCAGCATGTTATTTATCTAAAAATCCTTGAAATTTTGTTTTGTATAACCAGTGGCAAACAACACAAATGTACATCAACGGCCCAAAACTGGATGGTTCCAAAGAGCAAGCTAAGACCATTTCCACAAAAATAAAAACACCAACCACCACTTCTGACTCTTAACGCTTTCTATGTTCAGAACTGTCAATATGGTTGCAGAGGTGCACAGTAGGAAAAAACAGTCAAGCCGATACCTAAAGCACAACCCTTAGCAACGTGACTGTTTAAATTCAAATGATCTAGTGCACGGTTTGCAGGATTTGAATCCCGGGCACCTCAGACACCAACAAGATTTTCAGAGCGTAAGCTTCCGAGAGTGACTCAGAGCTCCCTTCTTCAGACACAGTCAGTGGATGGTTTGTTTCTCTGTTCTAGGAACACACACAGAATTAAAGAAACGTATCAACAGGGGTGTAATGATGGCCATGCAGAAATATGCCCTCAGCATGCCTCAAAGCTCACGTGCAATTATACCAAGAAGTTTGCAGCTATATTAAAAAGAATATTCTGAAGAGAACCTAGGTTTGGAAGAAGGTTCCCAGCTTCGGCGTCGCTGGACTTACTATGGGTCCCAACTATGAGCCTTGAGGAGGGGGTGGGGGGAGGGAGCTGCCAAAGTCCTTTGCATGGCACGCGTCCAGAAGAATTCGTGGCTGTGACTCAACATATAAAACACTGCCTGGCCTCAGCATTAGGAAATCAACAGTACACATATTAGTTGTTCCTTTGTGCTCACAAGCAGGCAAATCTTCCCTGTGTCTGTTGTTTGTTTATTTACTTCTTTCATAGCCTGCTCTTCTCTCCAATGGGGACTCAAAGCAGCTTACATCATTTCCCTCACCTCCATTTTAGCCCCAGAAGTAGGTTAGGCTTCGAGTGTGAGACTGGCCCAAGGTCACCCAGCAAGCTTTCGGTATCAGTAGATTCTGCTTCAATTGGCTTGCACAGCAACAGTTCAGGGCTGGGTGAGTTTCCTATGCTGCTCGGGCACTTACCCCAGGTCTGTCATCCCATCCATGAATTCCATCTTTAAGAATTCGCACTGTGTTGCAGCTCTAAACTTCCAGGCAATGATCAATACGCTAATACTGGCGGGGTCCAGCGCTAGGTCATCGCAAAATTGCTGTATACCATCTATGCCAATTTTATTCTCATCCTGGGGATCTAGAAGGGAAATAAAATAAATGAGAATCGCCAGCATTCTGAAGGTCTCTCTACTAAGAGGAATGCAGCTGGGCACCATTTCAAGGACAAAATACAGGCATAAGAAATGTCACTCTCACCCCAGAAGTATACAGGGCCAGCAGCCACTATTTATCCTTTCACACACTGAAATGCTCTAGAAATGCTCTTATGTTAGACTCCCTCTACACGTGATGCCTTGGAGCATGTTCATCATGTGTAGGGAGACACAATGTTAGTTGGGAAGTGTAGTTTAAAAAGACAGAGCTGATGGAGATCGATCCTGAGGGTTTGTTAATTTCATCTTCGCCTCCCAAAAGGCTCTGTCAATTTCACCTCTCTAAAACCTTATGGGATTGCAACCAGAGGAATGGAAATGGGCTGGAGCTGCCTTCTAGAGCCGGGCTTGGACCTGGAGAGGTTTTAATGGGCTGAAGTTTCCCTTCTGGCATTTCACAGCCCCTTCACACAGCTCCAGTGTATAGCAAAGCCTTTGGCCTGCCGCCAGCTCTGTCTTTTTAAACTACCCTTCCCGGCTAACTCTGCATCTCCCAACATGTGTTCTTCACGTGTCAGATGTCTCGTGTAGAGAGACTCTGACACCACACCGTGATTAAGAAACTAATCACTGTGAACCAAACTTGGTCAACTCCTTTTCATGGAAGGATGGGATTTTCTTCCTTATAAGTAGAAATTAGGATACAATTTCTAGGGAGAAAAGGAAGGAAGC
The DNA here is from genome assembly GCF_028583425.1 of Eublepharis macularius. Taxonomy (NCBI): domain Eukaryota; kingdom Metazoa; phylum Chordata; class Lepidosauria; order Squamata; family Eublepharidae; genus Eublepharis; species Eublepharis macularius. The sequence goes on along the minus strand of NC_072795.1, from coordinate 14,335,518 downwards.
CCTTCCTGCGTTCCAGGCACCGGAAAATGATTTTGCAAAGAACTGGAAGAGAGGCTGGAAAAGGGTAGGGAGATGCAACAGGAAAAAGTGGGCCGTTTGAAGCTACAGACCAATAGGCCTGTTGATGGAAACTCTCGCCTTATCATCTATAATCAGTAGACACTCTTCCAAGCAATGATGAATCATCACGCTTGACCTGGGCACATTTCAAATGTAGCCGAGCAGCCACATTTCGAAACTGCTGCATTCTCAAGTTAGGGAGACTATGGTTCATTCTAACTGTTGCACCTGCTGCTCTTGGATGAGATGGCAGAAAACGCCGAGGATAAGGGCACCCACAGCCAGAGGAAATCACCCCCTGAACATCTCTTTGCAAAGTTAAGGCAAAGAAGCCGAGGAACTGAGCAGTGGGAAAGGAGTTGGCTGCTTTAACTGTATGGGCCTGGCTGCTAGTTACTGGCCACGGACAAGTCCTTTGATTTCTTCCAAATTCAGACACTGTGAATGACAACTGTGATCCCACTCATCCCTCTGAATGAGTTTGGCTTGGATTATAAAGCAGGCATGTGGGCAAAGAAACTGCGATTGTCAGGGCTTGCCGCCGCTGCCGCTGGGCGTGGCACTGGGCGGTCTGCTCCTGACGTCACAGGGGGGCCAGGGAATCTGCAGGACCCTGCTCTGTGGAAGGAGGGGCGGTATACCTCACCCAGACTCCCTCTCAGTCCACTCGCTGGCCTGCTCAACCTGGCCTGCTTACCCTCTGCGCCCTCCTTCATCTTCCCCTTCCAGGACTCTCCTCCAAGCCTCCACCCTTGCATCTTACTGCTCTCACTCCACATCATCACTCCTCACTCACACCCATCACCACAGGGCTCTTCCCAGCCAGCTTTTATAGGGCTTCCTCCTACTGCCCCACCCCTCTTCCAGCCTGGCCTTTGGCTGCACCAAGCAGTTGCAGCTGGGGTAGCTGATCTGGCCCCACTGACCAGCACCAGCTGTGCCTTGTTCTCTGGCTGCCCAGCCTCCCTGCCTTGGCTGATTGCTGAAGGCATGTCCAGCTGCAGTCCCCTGGCTAGCAGCCCAGCCTCCCTGGCTGAGCTGATGGCTGAAGGTGGGTCCAGCTGTGGCTCCTTGGCTGGTTGCCCAGGGCTTCCTGCAGAGCGCCTCCAATAGCCCCACCTGGAGTGGCTTGGCTTTTGGCAACTCCTGGGCCAGGCTACTATTTTCTAGCTGGGGCGTGGCTTTGGGTTGTTGGGGCTGCTGCTGCTTCTCCTCCTCAGGTAAGGTCTTTGGGTGGGTGACTGCTGAGCTTCCAATCCCTCTGCCCTTGCCCCCTTCCGCCTTGCCTAGCCCCCTTTCCCTCCCTAGGGGAGTGGGACTCGCTGGCCTCTCTCTGTCTCCCCCTGCCTCCTGAGGCCCTGGGCTTTTGCCCCTTGCCCCTGGCACCGGCAGGTTCTGGCTCCATTTGCCTGTGGGAGGGGTTGACCTGCTGTCCCCCAGCTGCCCCCTCTGCCTGCCAGTCAGACCGGTTGACCTGCTGTCAGCTGGCTGACCAGTTGACCTGCTGTCAGCTGGCTGACCAGTTGACCTGTCTGCTGGCTGCCCCCTCTGTTTGCCCATCAGCCCGGCTGACCTGCTGTTCCCTCCTACCAAGTCTGGGGGCTGGGACCCAGACCCCGGACAGCGATCATGTACAAGCAGAAAGACAGATCTCAAGGACAAAGACCAATCTTCCCAACTCTCAAGGACAAAACAATCGTTTTGACTTATGCACAAGGGTATGTATTCACCTGGACTTTTTGAAACAGGGTGGGACAAGAAATAAATTATTTAACTACTTTGGATCATGCAAATTTGAGGAAAGAAACTGGATTCTGAGACTGATTTTAACAGCATCAAAGTAAAGAGAAAAAATGGCTTATAGCTTGTGGGGAATAGAAGTCAAGTCCAGCAGCACCTTATAGACCAAGACATTTTCCCCAAGGTATATGCTTTTGTGAGCCAAAGGTCACTTTGTCAGATTTCATTCATGGGGTATGCACCACACACACACCCCTCGATCTGCTCTGAAAACACTCTGCCCCAGCCACAGCCTGATTTCCAGATAGGGCAGCATCTAGAGCTAAGTGCTGCACATTTTTTTTAAAAAATGAAACTGCCAATATACTCACCTTTGTATCTGTTATATAATTGTTCTAACTTCTTCCTGTCCAACGACCCTTTTATGTTTTCTCGTACGTACAGTTCAGGATTTTGGAAAAAGTTATCTGTTGCAACATCTAACTTCCAGTCATTTTGAGATAGGCAATTCACAGCGGTTTTTTCACTGGACTGCGTGAAGATCATGAACTGACGAACTTTATCTTTCTGTGATGACTTCAACTTGTTCTAAAAAAAGCAGGAGAAGGCACGATAGTAGAATTTCCCCCTATGCTTGCCTAAAGAGATGCATCTAACTTCCCCCCCACCAACCCCAAAATTAATGCTGATATAGATTCCTTATCGGCAAATTAATGCCGATTTAGATTCCTTATCTTGACCAGGCTCTGTCTATTTAAGGATTTAAATTCAAATTACGTTGCACAATGCTGCACACAAGTTCATGTCACAAAATAAAGATAAAACATTTAAAACTTGTTTTATGTTGTCGTGGGTAACATTTCTTCTTCCCTAGCACTTTGATTTACATCCTCACTTGTGACAGGAATAGGAAAGCAACCACATTAATAGTTATACCACACATCTTCAAGAACTTCCACAAAAAGAACATCAGGTGACCTGAGGGGGACAGCACAAGGGTGACCCAAAGGGATATGTCTGCAGCTCCATTTGTCACAGAGATTCCTTTGCAGAAACTACAGAGCGCCCCCACTTTCAAAAGGTGGCTTGAGAATTCAGCAGTTCAAGAGAAACTTCCCCCCACCACACCCCCAAAACAAACCTAAGTGCAGCCTTTAAACTATTCTTGCATGAAATCGCAAAAACCACCAAGCAAAGTTTAAAGAGCTGTTCTATTTGGGGCCACACCAGGTGTCAACAAAACAAAACAAAACAAAACAAAAAACCCTCCAAAGTGTGCAGGAAACATGCCCATGTCCCTACGGATCATGACATGTACTTTAACTGAAATCTTATTTATTGTAGATAAAGCATGCTTTCCAGTGTTGCGTACTCTGGGGTATGGGGAGTACACTAACAATGTATTCTGCATTCTAGTTAATGGGTATTTTCACAGTTACTAGGAAAAAATAAATCAGAAAACAATCCTAAGAAGAGTTACTCCAGTCTAGGTCCACTGAAATCAATGGGCTTACATTGGAGTAACTCTGCTTAAGACTACACTGCAAGTCTTCACATGATAAAATGTGGTGTCATACATTATAAAAGTGGGAAATCACTTAACTCTTCCTCTATATGGTTACTGTTTTTTCCTACTTTAAGCAAGGAAGTGTAGACCCACACATGAGATAAACAAACCCACACATGAGATAAACAGAACCTTGGTTGAATGTGTTCCTCTTCGTGTCCTTTAACTTATAATGGCAAAAAAATGTATTACAAGGCAAAGTTTAGTTAAGGGTGCTCATTTTTAACTGATCCTGGTATTAATATCAATGGATGTGCTTCTATCTCTTTTTTTTAAAGAATAGATTGCTTTGTGTATTTTAAGAGAAAACAGTTTACAAATAAAGCACAAAAACACAAAATATCACCAAAATGATATAAACACAACAATGACCATCTTAAAACACCATAGAGAATCCAAAATGTGGAAGGCTACAGAGGTTTTTTTTAAAGCACACATTACTAAACCAACTCACACATGGAAAGGAGTGATAACATGCTTATCGTAAGATACAGGTCTATCATCTGGAATCCAAAGAGCCACTTTAGGCGTACCCAGGGGCCAAGGAGCGCTCAAAGCAATTTATTTGTTGCCATCTCCTGCCAGCGGGTGAAGACTTTTTTGTTTCATCTGGCATTCACGCAGCGATCCCTCCTCTCTGCCTAACATTTTAATTGTTTCAAACATTTCAGGTTTTTCAAAAAATGTCTTTGTATGCTTTTTAACTTTGGTTTTAATTGCTTTTGCAATGTGTTGGTTTTGGTTGGTTTTAATGGTTTTAAAATGTGATTTTATGATGCATGTTTTAATCTGTTAGCCCCCTTGGCAGTCCTTTTGAGGGAAGAAAGGCGGGATATAATTTTCATAAAATAAATATATTAAAAATAAATAATTATCTTTGAAAAGCAGATTCTCCCCGCCACATCATACTACAAATTAATAGTCAACCTTCTTCCATAAGGCCAAATCCATCTGAATGCACAGAACTACTCAAGTTATTCCTGGGATCGCACTTGCAATAAATTAGAAACAAAATCATACAAAGTTACAATACTTTAACCTGATAAATACAAATTTAAAATTTCCAACAGTTTGAGGAAAAAAACGAGCATTACTATATTATTCTGTATGAAGAACATATTTTAAGATGAATGAGCATTAACTATTTGTTTGCTGTGGGGTAAAGGCCTAAACATCTGACAACCGAAGCCTCCAATTTCAACTGAGCTTCCAACTACATCCAAAGCTTTCAAGGTGGGGATCCTAAGACAATCAAAAAACCAACAAGAGGGGAATAGTCTCCAATATACAACAGTACAGAGGGGGAAATAAGTCCAAGGAAACTATATAGACCAATCTTTCATCACCAATAATAACATTTATCAATTCCCAAAATGGTTAGTGCAATTATACATACAAATTAATGCTTTTATCACAGAAGTGATCAATTGCAAACCACCAATCTACAATATCTTAAATATAACCAAAGCTTCACACAACAAACTACATTTTATACAGAGTAGTCCATAGTAATCCACCAATCATCTTTTTTGTTCTTTACAGGCACCGAGCCGTCGTGGATGAGGAGGTCCCAACCGACGAGCAGTAGTGCTCCTGGACAGCTGGCAACGGGTGCGCCAGCATTTAAAACATCCCATTTCGCATTGCTTCTTCACCAGCCTCTTTCAAGTGCAAAGCAATAAATATCAGTCAATTCACAATAAACATCAATCAGTGTCAAAGCACTGGGGTCAATTTCACACAGTTCCTGATCCTAAGACTGCAGAGACAACTCAAATTCTCAGGAAGCAATGCGCAAACCTCTTAGGGTGAAGCTACGTATTAGAGACTCAGGGATGCTACTAAAAACGGCAGCCCCGTGTCAAGCTCTCCCCTCCTGCTCGTAACTTAGATGTGACATCATCATGTTGTACATTTCTCTTCCCCGACTCCACGCCACTGGCTGGCAGAGGAACGCACAATGTGATGCTCTCACAACATGGATGTTTTGGACAGCAACCCCATGTCACTAGTTCCGCCCTTAAGTGCACGCAAACTGATTTCACTGGGACCACATCACTGTAAGTACCGGTGAATCACCTCCCAAGTATAACACAATGAGGGAGTGGCGGGTGAAGCTGAGGACCACACTACATGATTTTACAAATCATAGCCCCGATACAATCACAACAGTTTCTGCACCGATGTGCTGGAGGCAGGCTGCAGAACACAGAGAAGTTTGTATCCAGTGATGGATTAATGCACTGGGAACCATTTTGCAATTCCCTCTCCAGGAGACTAGTTGTGATGGAGCAGGAAGCGCACTAGCCTTAGTTGGGTCAGAGGTGAGATCTGCATAGTTCTAAGATGCAACCTACAAAATACACGAGCCAAAAATTGCACTATATTACACTAAATGGCTGTAAACCAAAGGAAATGGAGAAAGATGCATATAGCTGAAACAGATTTTCAACACTCATTGCAAAACAGCCAAAAGGTCACAGTTTCTGAAGGGGCCATAGGCACTGGTTCTCAGACGTTAGCAACCTGAGGATCTCTATTTTGATTTAATTTTTTTTCAGAGCCCTCCTCACCGTGCTCCTCCTTTAAAGCACATAGCAAGGCATGCATACACACAGAGGCCTCCATCTTCTGATATCCTCAAAACAACACACTGAGATGCATAGCAGCTATACTTTTAAAAAGGTTTCTGAAAAATGTTTCTATTGTCTTTAGATGGGCCTATCAAGTCAGGTCTCAGAGGGTAGCTGAGCCTATAGAACCCGAACACAAAAGGCCCTGTCCAAAGTTCTACTCAACCCCTTTCCTGGAAGAGGTTTTATGCAGGAGGCAGCAAGAAATGTTGTCATGGGTTAATAACTTTTAGCCAGAGGGTGAACCGGGGTAGAAAGGAGCCTGGAAAAAACCTGAAAGCAGCCCATAGAAACAGAGAAAATGAACATCACACAAAACCTGAAAGGTCCAGCATTTAGTTGAAAACAGCCATTGGCTATTATTGTCTATGAACATAGAACAGCAGTTCTCTCTATGGGGAAATCCTTGCCACTGGAAGACAGTATGAAAACAAATTCAACTTTCTATCTGAAGTGACTATGACGACTTTACGAAGACTGGCGTTCCTTGATGTCACTTGGACAATTCAATTTCTTATGAAGGAGCCGTTGTTATCTAGTAACTAATCAGCACGGTTAGTGCTCTGAGGTGATCTGGAAGTTAAGTAAGAATGCTCCTATGAGCACCCACCCACCCACCCTTCAAAAGAAGGGAGGCCAATTCCATCCCTTTCCCCATTCCTAGAAAACTGAGTGGCCTCCATTTTTGTATTAGCCAGATGCGTGTGAGAGGGACTCGCCCTCTCTCCTTATATTTATTGTATCTATTCTGCATTTATAATCCACCTTTCTCACAAGGACTCTAAGCAGATTACAAGTATGATTGAACAGTTCAATCAGTAAACAGATTACAAAATATAACATTTGAGTGATAACGCTGGAATCAAACAGCGAAGATTCTTACTGAAACAAAGCTACTCAGTGAATCAGCAAGTGGATTACAAATACAACAACATTTGAGTCTAACAGCAGAGATTCCTAGTAAAACAACATAAAGCTGTGGGGCCTGGATTGAAAAACTGGAAGAAACCCCCCCCCACACACACACATTATCTCTAATAGAGCTCACCTCTTGAGCTGACCCAGCTCTATACATGGTACAAGAATGCCTTCCTGAATAATTCTGCTTTACACATTTTGTGAACCGACAGAAATATGGGGGACTTCCTAACATACAACAACTGTTCCATAATGTGAGAGTTCATAGAACCAATGGAGCTTTCACACAGAACGCCCCCCCCCCCGCCCCCAAATCTCTGAGCTGCAGTTTGAGAAACACTGATTTAAAGAAATTCTACAAAAGGAAAAAAAGAGCACAGGATGTCCACCTAGAAAAGTATCCAGTGTGCTGGGTTATCCAGCCTCCTTTTGGCTCTGCAGAGGGCTTATGATACATATGCAGAAAAGGAAACACAAGGAAATCAAGAGCTACACCACAACTAGGAGTTAGTGACAGTCCTGTTCTTGAACAACATGTCCTCACCTCTGGGTCCTGAGAGTTTACAAATTGTAAAGTCCAGAGAAACACATTATGTCAAGAACAGTCCTCCTCTTTTTATTGATAAGGTGTCCCAGATGTTTCGCTAATGAGTTAGGAACCATAGACTTCACCACTACGTTGCCTTACATATTATCTGTTGCTTTAAATATGTACTCCTATATACTACCTGTGCTTCAAGTTGTTTAATGTAAGTCCCAGAATTGATTATGTTCTGTTCCAGCAATTCTTCAACCCCATATTGGATCCTTGCTAATATTGTCTTTGTAAACTTGTATTCATTTACCCTGTTGTTGTACCCAAAATGTGTGTGTTAGGTTATCTTAGCCAATTAAAAGAAATGAATACACACACAGAGAATGAAGTCTAATAAAGGAGATAGTATATTGTTCGTACAAGCAACAGAAGAAGAATTCAGGCAAGGGGGAAAAGGTACCCAGAGACCCATTCGTCTTGCCTTCTGAAGCAAATGCATGAAATTTTATACCTTTGGGTTCACTGGCAATTTTCTTAATGAAAGATACATAATTGGTTGAAAAGTTTAAATGTATCGATAAGCTAGCAGAATTCCATTGGTCAATTAACCCTTTGGGTTGTTCCTTCACACCGTAGTAATTATTTACAGTTTCAAAGAACGTTCCCCTCATTACGGGCACCTCTGATATCTGTTCTCTGGGAGACTGTCAGTTTCTCAAGGGCAGAGGATCTGCTTCTCAAAACAATTAAACTTGCTTACCCATCATAAACCTGTTTGCGTGAAAAGGGAGTCTTCTTCCATGGCCATAAATTGATTTTGAATTACTGAGGATGTTTTGGTTTAACAAGCGTTTTCCTAATCTATTGCTGGCTTTGCTAATATGAAGTTGCCACCGAAACCTGTATAACAATACCAGGAAGTTTACTTTGTAAAAATTTGTGTTAAAATAAAAGGAACAGGTATTAAAAAAAAAATGAAGTTGCAACTCTCTCCTTCTAGCTCCCCTTTATCAGTTAACTATAGCTATAATCCAAACTGCAAAAGCCCTTTGACTTTCTAATGTCAGATCAACAGTTCTAAAGCAATGTTGGAAAGGGTCTCTGACAGCAACCCCTTTGTATGAGTGAGGGGTAGAGAGACTGATCCATACGAATGTGCATGCTTAAAACTAGAATCAGATGCTTATACACTTTGGCTCTACTTGATATAGGTGCATATATGCTTATTGTAAAAGTCAGCACACATATGATTAATATGCAATAGACATGGGCACGGAATGGGGGGGGAATGAACCACGTGGTTCGTTCATTTTCATGGAACATGAACCACGAATTAGCCAAACTTAAGCCAGTTCTGAACCAGTTCGAGGGAGCCCAGAATAGGCACCTTCACGCTCACAGCCAAACAAAACAAGACTTTCCCAATGTCCAATACTCACCAAATTTGCAGGTAACCTAGTCCTCACTGTCCTCTAAAGACCCAAGTTTCAGAGAAATTGAACCCCGGGAAAGGCATGATCCATGGGTCCCCCCCTTTGCTGTCATTTTCTCTTCACAGTGGCAAAAACTGGAGTGTCTGCTTGCAGCTACTTTGAGGGGCTGGCCCTTTTCCTGGCTCGATGGGCCACAGTGGGAGCTCTCTAGTTCGTAGGGACAGCTGCCAATCAAGTGTGGAGGCCTCAGATTGGAGGTAACCAAAAGACTGCCACCGTTGCCTGGGTGATGGATTGAATGGCGCAAAGTGTCTGGCTTCCCGAACCAGAAATGGAATGGAACGGTAGGGAAAGTCGTTTGTTCTGTAAAAACGCAGACCCACGGAACACATTTCTTTGAAAACGAACCAGCCGTTCCATTCGGAGTTTTGTTCCATAGTTCGTTTCATGCCCATCTCTAATATGCAAGCATGAATAATATGCCAGTATGCTAAGTGAAGTTAGCTAAGGTTATTGAAATGCTTATTGGAACATTCTACGTCAGCAATGTATCCCATAAGTCCCCACTATCATTAGGTGGCCATAATGGAGACAGATATATGTAAGAAAATACTCATTCCACACTATGACATTGTTTATGGAAATGTTCTTGACACTGTATGGAAATGCCTGCCCTTGTCCTTGCTGCTGATTGTACTAATCTCACACTATGTAATCCGCCTTGAGTCTCAGTGAGAAAGGCAGAATATAAATGGCATAAATAAATAAATAAACAAACAAACAAACCTAAAGTGCCCCGTTATTGCTAATGAAGTTTACACATTTGCCTTTTGAAAGCTAACACTTTTTAAATTTCTGAAGTACAAACGGCAACCTCCAAACTGGTGTTATTAAAAGTATAAATATGTACCTCTATCAAAACACAGCAACTCTGTAAGCAGTTGGGCATTCATATTAGATCTTACGAAGTGATGTCATAAATCTCAAGTATCTGACACTATGATATAAAAACATTGGTTTGGAATGGATTCAACAAACTTTATATGGAGCTCCACTGGTGACATTTCCACCTAGCCTTTCCTACTGAAGACCCCCATGCTTTCTGTAAAAAGTCCTGAGGAATAAGGGACCCTTGGGAACACTGTGGCATGAGGGGAGCTACTAAAGGAAGCGGTAATTGAAAGGTCACCCTCCTCCCTTTTGGAGCACAGAAATGCCTTTCCACTGGTGCAAGCATAGGTTGGACCCAAGCCGCGGAGCATTTCAAACACATGCAGACCCCCGCTGCTGAAAGCCTGCCTTTCCAACTGCTAGCTGTCCAGCCACAAGAACCATTTCAGAGAACTTGTTACTGACAATTCAGGTAGTTCCTTTTGTCTCAGACAGATTAACACCCGCAGCAGTTTGAGGAGAACACGCTGACCTTCCCTCATTATTTTTTTTAATAAAGTGCTACTGGACCTGAATCTTACTTTTCAACACAGCTACCCACCTGAAACTATTTTTTAAGAGACTCTTTATTTGACTCATGGTAAAAATAAAGAAGATAGCCTATGAGTGATAGAGAACTCTTTCAAAGCCTCGGGAAGACATCTGAACAACTCTTAAGTATATAACCCTGCCCTACCGGGGACGCCAGACTGCAGCCCGAAAGCATACAAATATATTTGAATTCCCAAAGTCAGTGGCAGACACGGCGGCTGTGGCTCTCCCGCCCACTTCCTCATCACTTACCACCAGGTCTAACCTAAGAAGGTGGGGGGAGGAGAGGCAGCACACAAAGCCAGGAAAATAATGATCAGGAGAAGCCAGGACCACTGCTCACACTGGGAAATTTAAAGCCGCACACATACTACCTGGAGATACAATCTGGCAACCTGTTATTGGGCCAACAGTTGTTCCCATAAAATGTACCATACGATTTTACATCCTGAGAGAATATCCAGAAAATTTATTATTCATACAGCACCATCAACTCACACAGATTCTGCATAGCAGAGGCTGACAGCCCCTGACCCTGCTCTGAGGAGCTCACTGTCTAAAACAACGGTCTAAAACAGCAAGAAAGCAGAAGGAAGTGGAGGTGGGGATGAACCAGGGGAGAACACACATTCATTTTACAACAGTGGACTTATGCGGCATATGATTCCAAGACAATCTGTTTGTAAGGGAAGACCACATCAAATTGACTTTCATTTACTGTAACTTCAAGCAGTAAAAAAGAGAAAGAGTCCAGTAGCACCTAGAAGACTAACAAAATTTGTGGCAGGGTACGAGCTTTCGTGAGCCACAGCTCACTTCTGCAGCTGGTATCTGAAGAAGTGAACTGTGGCTCACAAAAGCTCATACCCTACCAGGTACCATTGATTAGTCTTAAAGATGCTACTGGACTCTACTATTTTGCAACTACAGACTAACACTAAAGGGTGCTACTGGACTAACACTTAACAGTACTACTGGACTCTTAAAGGTGCTACTTAAAGGTGCTCTTAAAGGGTGCTACTAAAGGTGCTCTTAAAGGGTGCTACTGGACTAACACTTAAAAGGTGCTACTGGACTCTTGCTCTTTTCTACTGCTACAGACAGACAGACAAACACGGCCAACCATCTTGTAACTTCCAAGTTCTGTCAGCAGGAACAAAACCATTACAATCTTACTGTATAACCAGAGTTGAGCCTAGGGAAAAAAGACCCATCCAATTGTTCCCTAGTTATTTTTCTAGACTGCCTTTAGATGATGGAAGGAAGATGCCCCGCTCTACTTGAGACACCTACTATGGTAGAAACATACCTTCTCAGCAATTACATGCACCCTGGATAAATGCTCCACTGTGTTAGCCTCTGCCCAGGAAGCTGGATGTTAATATGTATGTTGACAACAAATTAGGATAAAACTTCCAGGGTGTGTTCTCCAAGTCCAAAGTTAAGTGCACCTTAAGTAGAACGGGAACCTTGTTACACTCTCTGTACTTCCTGAAAAATCATATATGATGTCTTAAAGCCTGTTCTATGCAGCTGAGACAACAAGTAACAAGATCACGTAAGCAGAAGGAACCTGAAGAAATCTCAGAAGTCCATTAATACAATAAATGCAGTTGAGAATAAATTACTGGGATTGCAATTTTCGAGCTCCTTGGTACAGCACTGTCCCATTAATTTGAAAGAGGTTACACAAAAATAGTACAGGGATGCCAACCTATAAAATAACTTGTAGGAATTTATTCCTTTTTCGCTCTCTTTTTTTTAAGGATTTCTAAAAGCAAAAAAATAAATGGGAATTAAAAGTGCTTTTCAGCTTCACTTTCGTTCACTAACGTCAAACAAACAGACAAAACAAAGTGTGAGGAATCTTGTGGCATTTGAAGAGTAGTGAACATACTGTGGCATAAAACTTGTGTGGCAGAAGGATTATCTTCAGTTGCCAGAATTTAACTCCCATTCACCCATACTATGTCTTCCTTACACAGAAACATGTGCATCTGAGTTTAGAGAAAAAACTGTAAACAACAGAGCCAAAAGGCCATCAACTACAAGGGAATTGTTGTGGGCGTGTAACACACACACACACATATAGTATAGCAAAAGAACAAAGAGACCAATTCATAACAGTCGTCGTTGGTGACAATACTTCTTATGCCAAGCTAATGTAATGCACATATAGGGAAAGAAACCCACCTCCAGATTAAATCCAGATTGACAGAATCAAATTTACTGATAAATTATAAAGCAGTAATATCATGCTTCCCTGAAATCTTTCTGATGCTAGCGACTTGGAGGCACACAACAAACTATCCTAGGAGACTCAAATGGTCTCCCACTCATTTCGGCATATTTTCATTTTTATGTCAGATTTTGTGTCCACTTATTCACCCGCATGTAGACCAACTTTTTTCACCCTAAGGAAGGGCACCAATGGGTAATGTTAATTAATACCAGGGCTTTTTTTCTGGGGAAAGAGGTGGTGGAACTCAGTGGGTTGCCCTCGGAGAAAATGGTCACATGGCTGGTGGCCCCGCCCCCTGATCTCCAGACAGAGGGGAGTTTAGATTGCCCTCAGATTGCCGCTCAGATTGCTGAGCGGCGCGGAGGGCAATCTAAACTCCACTCTGTCTGGAGATCAGGGGGCGGGGCCACCAGCCATGTGACCATTTTCAAGAGGTTCCGGAACTCCGTTTCCCCACGTTGCCCCTGAAAAAAAGCCCTGATTAAGACACTGGAGGATGAACATGTGATTGAGCCTACCTTGACGCTGATTATGACAGAAGTTGTTAATCTGCAATAGTTTTGCCTGAGAAGCTGGTTACTGGGTTTGTCACATAATTTAGTCCTTATCCTGGTGGTCTGTTGTTGCTAATGAACAGCCATTCTGGATTAAAGGGCTGGGATCCAGCAGAATATTTCTGCTAATATCAGATGATGAGTTCTGCCAATTCTCTCGTTCCACTGCAGACCTGTAGCTCACTGCATGTGCTGTTCCTGGAAGTCCCCTATATTCCCCGGAGCTCAGTTTTGGGGGGACATTTTGGGCTGCAGCAGGTGGAAAGATGTAAGGAAGTGTTGCTCCACTGGCAAAAATCCCTGCCATCAGTGGCAATGGGCCACCAGATCCAACCCAAAGGTTATCTGCAAGCACGGAAGGCCTACCATCTAGATGCACCTGACAAGGAGAGCTGTGGTTCTCGAAAGCTTATGCTACAATACTGTTGATTAGTCTTAAAGATGCTACTGGACTCTTTACTATTTTGCAACTACAGACTAACACTAAAGGGCAATGCCAACAAGTGGTGCTCTTTGACTTTATCTTCTTGGTCTGCCCTATCATAGGCACCTCCAGGGTACCAGTCTGTTTTTTCACTGCACAGCACAAGCGTCGCAGCTTTTAGGATGCCAACTATGGGTCAGGTTCAGAAAAAGAACAGGACAATAACACTACTTCTTTCTGCCAACCGAAGGTTCATGCCTCCATCAAAAACAGCCCTGGGCCACAAAAGCTTCTGACACCAATGATACCACCACTGGTCTTTTAAAGAAAACTCCATAGGTGTGTGTTATTTTGGCTGCAACGGAGCAACTCAGCCACCTATCTGGAATAAAGACACAAAGACAAAGCAGGATTTGAGTCCGGTGGCACCTTAGAGACCACTAGATTTCTAGGGTATGACTTTTCAATAATCAAAGCTCCCTTCCTCAGGTATCTGAATAAGGGAGCTTTGACTCTCAAAAGCTTATACCCTGAAAATCTGGTTGGTCTCTAAAGTGCCACTGGACTCAAATCCTGCTGTTTTACTGCAGACCAACACAGCTTCTTCCTACCTGAAACACGTTATACATTTACACCCACAGATAGATCTACAGGATGGACACACAGGTTCATAAAAAAGCTTCTACCAGAACAAAATAAAAGCCCCAACAAGTGCCCCTAAGCAAAGGACGGATTCCCCCCATTCCAAAAAGCTTAGTATTTTTTTAAAAAACCTCCTCTAATATGGCTGCCAACTCCAGGCTGCAAAATTCCTGGAGGAGCCTAAAGAGGGCCGGATTTGGTGGGGAAGAATGTCTCTGCAACTGAGCCATTTTCTCCAGGGGAACTGATCTCTATAGGCTGGAGATCAGTTGTCCTTCTGGGGGATCTCCAGGCCCCCTCTGGAGGTTGGCAACCCTATTTTTGGAGCGCAACTCCCTGCCACTGCACACAACCCAAAGAAGAGGCCGTATTAACTCCCCTCGGCTCCCCACCACACACACTGCAGCTACGAGGGCCGCGGATTTCCACACTCACCCCCCGGCCCCCTTCCCCCTCCACGGGTCCCGGCTTCCTCCCCCTGGGGGCCCAGGCCTGTCCCCCACCCCGGCTAGGCCCGCGTTGCCAGGCGATGGCGGCGCTTCCCTCCCTCCCTCGCCCGCCGAGGCCTCCCCGCCGGCCGGGCGCTCACCATGGTGGGGGCTGCGCGGGCCTCTCTCCCTCCCGGGCCGGCTCGGGCGGACGCTGAGGAGGGAGGGAAGGCGGGAGGGAGAGAGGGAGGGAGGCAGGCGCTGGTGGCGGCGGCGGCGGCTCCCGGGGCTCCTCCTCGCGGCCCTGCCTTCCGCCGCCGACCCGCTCATGCGCACTGCGGCCGGGCCGCCCCGGGCTGAGGAGAAGGGCCCGGCCGAGCGCGCCCGGCGAGGCGGCCGTTGCCTCGCGCCCTGAGGGAGCCTGAGGGGAAAGACGAGCGGCCGCGCCTCCAGCCTGCAGAGCGGGGGTGTCTTCGGGGTGGGGGCCTCTCTGCCCCCTGAGGGAGCGCGAAATGGAGCGGGGTGGGAGGGTCGCCAACCTCCCGGTGGGGGCTGGCGTTCTCCCGGGAGATCCCGGCTACGGGGGACAGTTCCCCTTCAAAAATTGGCAGCTTCAAAGGGTGGGGGCGGTGGCAGGCTAGAGACTGTGGGTGCTATCGCTCCTCAAGCTCCCCACTTCTATTGGCAGCCAAGCTAGGGTTGCCAGCTCCAGGTTGGGAAATTCCTGGAGATTTGGGGGGTGGATCCTGAAGAGGGTAGAGTTGGAGAAGAGGGGGGATCTGAGCAGAGTATAATGCCACAGAGTCCACCCTTCAAGGCAGCCATTTTCTCCAGGGGAGCTGATCTCTGGCCTGGAGATAAGTAATTCCAGGATATCTCCAGCCACCACCTGGAAGCTGGCAACCCTAAGATAACGCCCCCCATCTCCAGGAATTTCTCAGGGCGGAGTTGGCAAAGCCTAGGGGAGTAGGAAGGGGGGGGAGTCTTTGCACCCCTGCTGCTGGGGAGGAAAAGACAAATTCCGTATCGAGGTTTGATGAGCAAGGGGTTGGGGGAATGAAAGAACACAGAAAAAAGCCTGCATTTTTTTCCGTGTTGTGATGCTCTTGAATAGAGAGGCAGTTTGGTGGAGGGATTAAAGGACTGGACTAGGGTTTGGGACACTCGCATGCAATCCTAAACAGTTATTCCAGGCTAAACCCATTGGTTACGGATTGCATGGCTAGTCAGTTAATCCTAAACAGAATTACCCCTTTAAGCCCATTTATTTCAGTGGGTTTGGACTGGAGTAACTCTGTTTAGGTTGTGTTGCCGGTCTCATAATCCTAAACAGAGCTAACCCAGTCTAAGGCCATTGATTTCAGTAGGTTTAAACTGGAATGTTTATATTGTGTTGATATTGTATTGTGTTGCTGGATTTATAATCCTAAACAGAGGTACCCTAGTCTAAGCCCATTGATTTCAGTGGATTTAGACTGGAGTAACTCTTTTTAGGATTGTGTTGCCAGTCTCATAATCCTAAACAGAGTTACTCCAGTCTAAATCCATTGATTTCAATGGGCTTAGACTGGAGTAACTGTTGACCAACTATTTCAGACTACTGCCACTTGGTAAATGCTGGGGAGTACAGGATGGTAAACTTCTCTGCAATTTATCCCCGCGAGATTATCTTGTTTCCCATGATACTCCTCACCTCATACACCATAGCCAAGAAATGGGTGGTTGTGTCCTTATTTTAACTGAAATCTGGATTTCATCCCATGTTTCATAATTCTCCTCTTGCTTATCAAAGTTAGTCAGTCTGGGTGGAAGTCAGCAACTTCAGTAGTATCAGAATTTCAGAACGTCATGGGGGTGACAGGAGAGAAGGGGAAAATCTCACCCCAGTGGGGTATCCCTCTCTCCTTTTCCTCTGCATGGTACAACTGGCAGGGGGGGGGGTGAACCTCATTCAATCTGGTCACATTTTTATCCCTCTCTTCCTCCATGATGGCGGCAGCTCCTATTTTATCTTCTCAACAACCCTGTACTGGAGGTCAGGGGCAATGTGCAGTAGCCCACAGTTGTCCCATTAGCTTTGTGGCCGCACAGAAAGTTGTACACAGGTCCAATTCCAGCATTACTTATTATATCACACTCTTGGATGATAAAGGTCCCATCTCTGGCATCCAAACTGGGATACATGTGAGAGGAAGCTTCTATCCAGGGTACGCCTTCTCCAAAGATGACCTTGAAGCCAAACTGAATGAGCGCTCCCATTTCTCAGTACTCCCAGCAGAATCAGAATTCCCCCAAACCAATGAGACTCTGAGCAGAACCACAAGTGACAAAAGGCACAGATTGGACACTTGTCCACTTCCCTCAAGTTTTGATGGGAAATGTAGGCAGCTTGGCGGAATGTTGGACAAGTGACAGTTGAAAAGTCCATTGGACAGCAGTCGGAGAGCCAAGCTGCAAGACCAGGATGCCTACATTTCCCATCAAAACTTGAGGGAAGCGGACAAGTGTCCAATCTGTGCCTTTTGTCACTTGTGGTTCTGCTCTGCGTGACCATTCCCCCCAGTCTCTGCTACTATCCTTTTTATATATGTTTGAAATCCTGGCCCTGCAGGAATCACTGCCTCCTGGTGGGTCCCTCAGCAACCCTCACCCAACATCCACTGCATAGAGAAATCCTTCATTTCCATAGACTCCAGTCTAAGCCCATTGAAATCAACAGACTTAGACTGGAGTAACTGTTTAGGATTATGAGTCTGGCAACACAATCCTAAAACAAGTTATTCCAATCTATACCCACTGAAATAAATGGGCTTCGACTGGAGTTTAGGATTATTACCTCTGCAATAATGTGCACCATGTCTCTGTCATTGCCTTCCACAGTGCTGGGTATCCTGCCACCTGAGTAAATGTGGACTTAAGAGATGCCCTGCGAATTCCACAATTTAATTATTTGTTAAGATGCCCTTCCTTTTGTCCATCCTAACCTGCTTGAATTTCTTTGGGCAACTTTGAGATTCAGTATTATGGCAGAAAAAGTTCTATTTTCTCCATCCCATCCAAAATTTTGTATACCTCTATTATGTCCCCACCTTAGCCTTATTTTTTTCTAACATAAAAAGTCCCAAACTCTCCAGCCTTTCCTCATAGGAAAGGTACTCCAACTCCTTAGCCATCTGGGTTGCCCTTATCTGCACGTCCCCCCCCCCCCCGCCCGCTCTTTTTGAGATACAAAAACCAGAACAATATTCCAAATACACCTGGCACCACAGATCATTTTTTTCATTGTGTTTTTATCTGATCCTCCCTGCAAAGAGCTCAGGGCCACCTGTCTTATGTTTTACCCACAACACGAACCCTGTGAGGTAGGTTAGGCAGGTGAGAGAGTGTGAGTGGCCCAAAATCACACAAGCTAGCTTCATTATGGCAGAGAGGATATTATGAGACTAACAATATAAATCTAAAGTGCTTTGGCATTCAGAATTTTTTTAAACTAACCACTTGTTTTATTTACAAAAATACATATCCTGTTTTTCTGCCAGGTAGGCTTAAAATATAGGTAGCTTCTTCGCTGAGAAGGGATTTGAACCCGGTCTCCTAGTTCTTACACCAACACACTATATATATATATATATATATATAAAGACAAGTGTCCTGACTGACTCATCAATGCCCAGCCCAAACCCCCGGACCTAGAAAAAATGAATTTTGGGGAGAACATTCCTTTCATGATGTAAACACCCACTAAGTAGAGATTTTAAGAAATTCGCCCCTAAGGGAGTATAAAGGGGTAAAATGTGTTTTCCCAAGGGGATACAGCTTCCCTGTTTAGCTGGCAGGCTGCTGCCTGCTTGCACCCCAGCCCACCGCCAGCTCAACCACTATCAACCACCTGATAGGGCCAGCCTTTCAAGGTCATTTGCTTATGCGGACTGATTGGGGCTCATGATATTCCACATTTCATCCCCTCCCCAGAGACAGTTGGAACACAGAGGTCATTTGCGTGTGCGGCCTGACTGGTTCTCGCCCCCCACATTCTAAACAGTATGCAGTTGTTATTGGGAGTCATTGAATGTGTCCTGAGGTAAAATGCACCTCCCATTCTTCCCCTAAAAGTTCACTAGGGTTGCCAATCTCCCTATGGGGCCTGGCTTTCCTGTGTGGCTGGCAAGCTCCTGCCTCCTTGACCCCTCCCCCCAATTGGTCAGCTGTGGAACTCTTGTGTTCTGAGGTAAAAATCAGGTAAAGGAAACCGCAGACAGTTGAAGAAATATACTACAAGACTCCTCAATAGGGATAATATGCTTCACTTTATTCAAACACCTTTGTGAAGCTCAGGCACTAGGCTATTATACCACAAAACCAACAATAAACACGCACGCACACACACACACACACACACCCAAAAAAAACGTTACATACTCATAACTGGATTTAAAGTAGTTAAATACTGTAGCGAAGCAAGGGTATCAAGCTAGTCTTATATAGGGGGGATTCCTTTGTACTTTGTTTGTTCATTAAGAGGAAATGTCATTTCTAGAAATTTGGCAATCAGAACTTCACAAATAAATTTTGGACCCATCACAGTTGTGAAAGAGCCAGATTTAAAAGATAAATCAGAGTACTGTCATCTGTGGTTCATAATGCTTGAAAAGGAAAGTAACAGTGATTCACCCTACTATATAAAGTTATCTCTACCTTCCAATTTCTTCTTCATATTTGATACCAGCCCATCCACCTATACGAGTTGCATGGTGGTCTGCTTCTTACCCCCCACCCAATTAATAATAAGACAAAATTAAATCTAAGATTAAATCAAGCAAAGCTCACAACTTTAAAAACAACAGAAACAGACAGGCACAAGCCTTTTCTTGCTGTTTCCTCTTTCCTCATAAGAGTATGACTGCTTTAGCTTAGGACACATTTCAGATTTGTGATGTCGTAGGTCACAGTGAAGGGTGTTCACTCTGTTTCATCAGGGCTTCCTGACACAGTTCTTCCTAAATTGCTTCAAGGCATTATTACCTAATTACCCTGCTGTTAAAGGCAGATTCCATAAAGTGGAGTCACTGAATAACACCAGGTTAGAGTGGCAGGGTTGGTTTTCCCCTCCCTTTTTAATAATGTATTCATTACAACTGTAGCCTGCCCTTCCTCAAAGGAGCGCACAGGGTGCATTAGCTTCATATGCAATCCCACAACAAGGTCAATTTGGGAAGAGGCCATGGTTCAGTGAGAGAGCATCTGCCCAGCATGCTGAAGGGCCCAATTTCAATCCACGGTATCTCCACCTAAAAGGATTAGGTGGTAGGTGATGTGAAAGATCTCTCCCCGAGACCCTGGAGAGCCGCTGCCAATCTGAGTAGACCATACTGACCTTGATGGACCCATGGTCTAATTCAGTATAAGGCAGCTTCAAGTGTTCGTATGCATTAATCAGAATTATAACAAATTAAGGGTACTACCTTATTCCAAACTGGGAGAGGCAGACTGGGAGCCAGTTTTAAATGTGTGAATGATACGATAGCACTGTTTGCTTTGGAATTAAAACTGACGACAGAACCAAGGAGCTGTCAAGGATAAAAGTGAACAAACACACAAATGAGCCCCAACCCAAATCACTCCTAGTCACAATGTCTGCTGTGGAATAGCACTTTTGGAGTGTTCTTTTCAATCACAGCGTTGGCAGTTTTTTCCGCTTCATGCCAGATTTCCCTCCGCTTGCAGATTGTTCATTGGCTGCCTTCTTCTTTCGGTCCCTCTCTCCATCCATCAACAAAGAGCCTTCTTCATGCTTGTTGCCTCACAGAGTGAGTTGAGAAGGCTCTCCCATGAGCTTTGGAGCTAAGCAATTAAGCATTTGTTTTGCCCATGTCCAAGCCCAGCTCTCCAGCCACTGTTATCAAATGCAAGCATAGTGCTAGGCACACACATGGGGGCGCTGTCCAAGGAAACCATCATTCAGATCCCACCGTAGTCATTGGGGACCACCTCTCCATCAGTTCCGTCTTTGTTTGGGTTTCTAGCTACCCTCTCTCGCGGTAGGCGTAAAAGCATTTTAAAACAGTACACGACAGAAATACTTGTATTTTAAAATATAAGATTTTTAAAAATAGTCATTAGTAAGACAAAACAGGCATATTTAAAATAAGAATAAGAAATGTTGTATGCTGGTTAATGATTCTGTCAAAACAACAACAACAAATGGTGTAGCACATCTTTGGGAAGTGACTCTGAAGGATAAACATAACTTGAATACGTGAGAGAAGAAGCCTGCATTTATGATGCTTGTGGACTTTTTGCAGTTCCTGCCTTGGACCTTTATTATAGCTCCTCCCTTATGTTACCTTAAACTTTTACCTCAGGAGGGCTCTGGACTTAACCAACATTCCTTTATTTCCCCCTACACACACAGCTCCAGGTGTTCTCTACTTCACTCAGGATGTTTTTTTACCTCAGGAACATCTTGGCTTTGGGAGTTTTGAATCTTGCTGCTAACCCTACCTGTGGTGTTTGCCCCCTTTGTGTAAACTATATATTGCTGCCCCCCCTTCCCCCATGGTTTTTGCTGCCTTAGATCTCTTCTGCTTAAGAGAAAGGCTCAGTTATAGATGATAGTATGACAGAACGGTCAGTGTGTGAGGGTGATTGGATGGCTGTAAGGTAAATTAAAATGTTACTAAAATTCATCAGGAAGGATCTCAATTCAGATTCACAAACTACCTAGCATAAATAAAATGGATTTTAATTATAAAAAATTAATCAAATGGTGCTTTTATGAACAATGTATTTGCTGTTGACCTGTGCATTTGGAGTGACATGGCAACAAGTCATTTTATAACCAGTTACTGAAGAAGGCACGGACCCTTTCATTAGACCGTTCGCAATGGCAACTTGCTTTATCTTCTCGGTCTCCAGAACTATCTTTTCTGTTAGAATCTCTTACCACTTTATTCTCACCACTGTGCTGCCAAGAATAAGAATAACAACAACATTCGATTTATATTCCGCCCTTCAGGACAACTTAATGCCCACTCAGAGCGGTTTACAAAGTATGTCATTATTATCCTCACAACAAAACACCCTGTGAGGTGGGTGGGGCTGAGAGAGCTCTGAGAGAGCTGTGACTGACCCCAGGTCACCCAGCTGGCTTCAAGTGGAGGAGTGGGGAATCAAACCCGGCTCTCCAGATTAGAATCCCACACTCTTAACCACTACCCCAAACTGGCTCTCAATCAGACCGTTACTTGCCCAGAAAAGATTAGGAGCACAGCCTGCGCCCCAAAAACCTTATGAAATTCATGCCCAGCTTGTGTTCATTTGAACACAAGCCTTCAAGGACCAGTACTTTAGCAAGGTATTTTGTTCTTTGGTCTCCGAGAATCATTTAAAAATAGTATGTTTTTAAAAATATATTTTAAATGTGGTTTTAATGCCTTAATGTTCACCTTCCTGGGGACCCTATTTGGGTGGAAAGGCAGCATAGAAATGTTTAAATACATAAATGCTAGTTCTCACATCTGTGTTCATTATTCATGGGCATGTAGCCTCGGGTAACAACTTGCAGTGTGACTGAGCCATCCTTGATTAATCGTAACAGACAGAACCTTTCCTGTTCTCCAATGCCAACTCAAACAAAGCTTTTACAGTGGGTAGTTTATACTTTTAGCTGAGTCATCAACTATTGAGTAATCAAGCTATGTACACCAGTTGTACAAACCATGCCTTCTTTATTGTTCGTATCTTTCATTCTAGAGCTGCAAACCTCAATACTTTGAGGCAGTTCACCAAAGCTATGATGGTAACGTATCCAAGAGTGCACAGGAAAATGCTTTTATAGCATCAGTTCAATAAATATAAAAATATGAAGATGATTTCATGAGGGGAGAAAATCAAATCAACATGGACCACCTTGATTCACGGGGGATTATTTTGATTCTGAGTCTTCATCCACTAACTCAACCAGCGGAGCGTGCCTGTTGGCCTGTGATCCTTCCTGGAAATGAACCTTCTTTATTATCCCAGCTTTTGAAGCCCGTATAGTATGCTGCAAAGGAAAAAGTATAGTGTAAATAAACTTGTGTGTTTATTAAATCAATCATAAATTATCTACTTGTAACTCCAGCCCGGTAAAACATCATGTATAAATGAATATCACATGAGATCAGGGTTACAAATATGCAGAATACCTATATACAGAATTCCTGAGTGGTGCATGCAATGGCAGGGCGCTTAACAGCACTTTAAAAATCAAAAGAAAACATCTGAATCTGTAGAAAACAGGTGATTGTTACAAAAATATAGTAAATCTCTAAAACATCAAAAGATCAATTCTGCTGGGGGGGGGAGCGGTTGGTTAGTTCGATTCCGAGGCCTCTCCCCTTTCCCTGAACAGTGTCAGAACCACTTGGTTCTGCTTCTAGACAAATGATCATTGGCAGAAGATGAGGTGGGGGGAGAACAGAATGCAGATTATCTGTTGTACAGCAGTGAGGGAATGACTCCTCCCACTCGTCTTCTCAGATGATTGCATCATCTGCTGGGGAGGAAGTGATACTGACACTCAAGGTGTCTCCTACACCCCAACAGACCAGTTCCAAGATAAAGCTACTTTGGAGCAACACTAGCAGAGTGTTGAGGACTGGTCCACAATCTTTCACAGCTTTACTGCTGTAGAACTATATGATGGATTATAATGTATAAAGTACTTCTGGATTTAGTTACTTCAACTGGAATGGCCGACGCTACAAGCCAAAAGTCCTTGTGGATGCAGAAGCATCAATCACCATGCTTTTCATCAGCAGTCTCCACCACTGCCAAACTTCTCCTCCCCTTAGAGGGTGGGTTGAGTGCTCTGAGGCTAATTATTTCAACCAAACATGAGTCATGCAAAAATAAATATCCACTGGCTGGATCAAAAGCTAGCACAACGTACTAGGAGAAAAGACTCAATTAGCACCAAGATGGACGACTACATAGCCTGGCACAAAGCAACTGCTATTTATACAACTAGCTGGCAGCAGTTCAATGTGCCACATACAATTCAGTGCTGATTTGTAAGTCCAACTAAGCAAGTGGTATTTGAGGTTATCACCACTCCTCAAAGCCAATTCAGACTTGCAGATCTAGACTCCGCAAAAGTTCTGTGCCATGTGCAAAGAGCATTACCAAGAAGAAAACACAACAGCGTTTTCAGGGGCATGGTTGGGATGTGAAAACCTGCTGCGGTCTGTCACTGCCAGAAAGAGTCTGGAGGATTCTCAGTCTTCTTTAACAATTAAAGGGATATCACGAGACTCACCTCCATTTTCATAGCTATCATAACCATGAGTGGGTCTCCAGCGTGGACTTTATCCCCAGCTTTCACAAACACCTATGAATTGAGAAGCAAGTGAGACAACTGAAGCAAAGTGTTACATTCCTACTATACAGGACTGAGTTTCTCTGCAGACAGAAAGGAGGAAGACAAAAGATTCCTTGTGCAAAGGTGATCAGAGACAACTTCGGAGTTCGCTTCTTTGAACTGGTTTCCCTACTGCAACACCATTTTAGGTGTGCCCAAAAGAATGCACTCCTAAAAATGTCACAAGTGCTTGCAAAAAAAAAACCCTTTTCACAGTTTTTTAGGAACCAGGGAGACAGGAATGGCTGTGATTCTTCTCTTTACAGACATGCAACAGGAGTCCTGTAATGTGCAAAAAGTTTCAGCTGCTGGAAGTTGTCCCATTCGTTGCTATTCCAGGAACCACCTGCTATGTTTACCTCTCAGTGGCAAAGGCAAGTTAAAACACCTAAAGTTCGAAAAGCTAAACAAAACGCAAACCCGGTTTGCAGAAATCAGCCAAATTGCATGGTAAAGCTTTTCTGGACTTCGTATTGCTGGGACTTGCAAGTCTGAACAGACACAAAAAATGAACAAGAGGGACAAGGTACCTGCCTAGTCTTCTCGCCACCATTCTCCATTTCTCCTCAGGGGGGTTTATTCATGGGGTTATTCAAATGTGACAACTTCTTAGCTGTAGCTCAAAAGGGAGCAATGCTTGAAAGGTTTTCCATGGGATTTCGTGGACTGTGTCAACTGGCCTACTCACGTGATAAAGTACAAGCTGGGAAATGTGGGAATCACTGGGAAAAACTCTTAATTAATCCTTTTTAAGACGAAGTTTTATTCACTTAAAATATATATTTACTTACTTCATTTATACCTCACCTTTCTCCCCACTGGAGACCCAAAGCATCTTACATAGTTCCCTTCTCCTCTATTTTATCCTCACAACAACCCTGTGATGTAGGTTTGGTCGAGAATACATAACTGACCCAACATCATTAGCTTCCATGACAGAGTAGGGATTCAAATTGCTTGGAGAAAATTAAGAGTCTCTCTACACAATAATTTTGAAACGTGTGCTTCTCGTGCTTGGAAACACAATGTTAGCCAGGAAGTATAGTTTTAAATGACAGAGCCGGCAGAGATCACTCCAGAAGGGACAAATTTTTTTACAGTCCTCTGCTGCCTTTGGCGTCTCCCCTTCCAAAGCCTTTACCCTGCTGAGACTCAGTTAATTCAAAGTTTTAAGCAGCGAGGGTGGCAGCGTAAAAGCTCCAGAAGGGGAGACAGTCCGGCATGCTAAAGGCGGTGGAGGGCTGTGAGAGAATCCATCCCCTCCGGCGCAATCTCTGCAGGCTCTGTCTTTCAAAACTATGTTTCCCGGCTAACACTGCATCTCCCAACACTTGACAGACACGTGCCCCAGGATCTCAAGTAGAGAGACTCTAAGGCACTTATACTTTTAACATCCATAAATGTGCCAATTAATACAGTTCGATATCCTAAGTTAATACACGATACATTTTATGTTGTTAAAGCAGCAAAGTGTGTCTAAGCCTGACAAGAAAGTAAGTTTCCCATATATTTTCTCCCCCCCCCCCCGATTTCCATTATTACCAGAAATAAAAAGCTCCCCCGCCCGCGTGGCTTCAAAATTTCTGGAAACGCTTAGAAAATGCTGGCTAATTATCGTTATGGAGAAAATAGTCTGTAAACATCTGAAAAGAGGGAAAATACATCCACAGGACCTCTTTGTTCAAAGATGATGTCCATTTATAAATTACTGGAACAGAGTCAAAACAGAAGAATCGTCTCAAATTTGAAGGACGCTAGAAAAATTTTTATCTTAACTTAGAAGGCATGGGAAATGAAACGGATAGGCCTTATATACATGTTTGAAGATGATTTGATATACGTATGTATAAGTTTTGAAAATGATGGACTAATGATATATTGTGAGATGTATAAATTTTGATATTTTCTCAATACGTATTTTTTTAAAATTAAAAATCTGGAAATTTCACATTTCTACTTAGGAGAGCAATGGATGTGTTGCTGATCTCCTCCTCAGTTCATGTGTGCCAGCAGTGAGACCCAATAGGCCTGGGCAGCGTCCTGTATAAACAATGAACTGCCCTAAGGCATGCCCCAGAATCTCCTGAGGACAGACAAGAAAGAGGGTTCCTTGGCCAGTTCCTGGGGGAAGGCGTTAGAAAGCAGAGGCCTGTTGCAAATTAAGTGAGAATCTCCTAAAGGCAAACCACAGGGAAATTTCACAGAATCATAGAGCTGGAAGGAGTCTTACAGACCATCTAGTCCAATCCCCAGCCTAAAACATCCCCAACAGGTATTTGTCCAGCTGCTCCCTGAAGACTGCCGATGAGGGGGAACCCACCACATCCCTCGGCAGCCGATTCCACTGCTGGATTACTCTTAACATAAAGAAGTTTTTCCTAACGTCCAGCCAGTACCTTCCCTCTTGTAGTGTAAAACCCTTGTTTTGAGTCCTCCCTCTGTTGCCAACAGGAACAGCTCCCTTCCTTCCTCTAAGTGAAAACCTTTTAAATACTTAAAGAGAATAATCAAGTCTCCCCTCAACCTCCTCTTCTCCAAACTGAACATTCCCAGGTTCCTCAGTCTTTCCTCGTAGGGCTGGTCTCCAGGCCCTCGATTATCCTGTTTGTTCTCTGCACCCATTCCAATTTGTCCACATTCTTTTTGAAGTAAGGCTTCCAGAACTGCACACAATATTCCAGGGGGGGCCTGACCAACATGGAATATAGTGGGATGATGACATTCTGTGATTTGGATGTTATGTCTTTGTTATTACACTCCCAAACTATGTTTGCCTTTTTTGCTTCTGCATCACACTGACTGCTCATATTTAGCTTCCTATCCACCCATATCTCAAAGTCCTGTTCACACACACTGTTACCCAGAAGTGTATCCCTCATCCAGTATGCATGCTTTGCATTTTTGTTACCCAATCAGAGCGCCTGGCACTTATCCATGTTAAATTGCATCTTATTTAAATCTGCCCACTTTACTACTGTGTTCAGATCTTGTTGAATTTTATCCCTGTCTTCAAGGGTGTTTGCTACTCTTCCCAGTTTGGTGTCATCTGCAAATTTAATGAGTAATCCCTTCACACCCTTGTCCAGGTATAACAATATCAAAAAACATTGGGCCCAGGACCTCTGGCACTCCACTGGACACCTCCCTCCAATCAGACATGATGCCATTGACAACTACACTTCGGTGTGGTTATCTAGCCAGTTCCCTATTCATCTAACCATCCTACAGTCCAGCTCACAGTCCTCCAGTTTACCCATCAGAACATCATGAAGAACCTTGTCATCCAAACCTAAGAAGGGACAGATGGAAAATGATCAAAAAGTCAATGTCACAAGCATACAGTGTGTCTAGAGTCCTTGGAAAGTGTTTTGATGCATTGCTTTCTGGCACAAAAGCAAACAGAAAAACAACTACCCATCTTAGCAGCAATGCCAGAATTACCTTTTCTATTGTTCCCGTCATAGGGGCAACAGCTCCACCCTGATCGCCAGCTGCACTCACTCCAGATAAGTATTTTGGTACTGGGAGACCAATCTGCTCGCTGCCTTCCTAGGGAAAACAAAATCAACCCTGTGTAGGTAAACATTACAAAACTTTTACAACTGACACAACACACAAGATTTTCCACATTCTGTAATAAAAGTTGCTAATGGAACAGTTATTAAATACATGATTTAGTGACACAGCTTTTACATTAATCATAGAATCACTTTAATTCCCTTTAAATCACATTTACTGGAATAACAACCACCAAATTGCCAACAGTTTTCTGAGAATACCACTAGTAACGTTCCACTGTAAAAACAGGTCTGCAAAAGCAGTGCAGAAAATTGCTAAGGTAATTTATTATATTAATTTGAAATTATTTCCCAAACCTTACATAAAGACCTACTTCCATGTTGTGGTAATGGAAATGGTAATAACAACAACAACAACAACAACAAAATATGATGTATGAAAAACAACAGATCATCTTGAAATGATGCCCAACTTCTCTCTAATGTAGAAGAAGTATGTGAGTTTAGCAAGGAATTTCTATTCTGCTAGCTACGATTTTATGATGGTTATCACCTGCCATAAGTCTTCTGGGATAGGATTTATTAGAAATCTATCCTCCTCTGTAAAAAAAATTCCTGGTATTGATATTTCCGAATTTCTGGAAAGTTCATATAAATATTTAACCATCTTTCTGTATAAAAGGCAAGCCGTATTAGCAATGACTCACTTTTTATCCTGGTGCACCTGCAAAGGCGCACCAGGATATAAACTGAATTGTCACCAATACGGCCTCCGAAGGGCACCACCACAGTGGGAAGACCAGGCATGCAGGCTCATACCTCCCGAGGGCGCTGCAGCGTTCTTGCGCTCCATGTTCTAGGAGTGCAGTTTAGAATATTCTTCTAAATTCCATCTCCCCTCTGCACAAGTGAGATTATGTGGGACTTAATTTCTCATGGCCAATTTATTCCCTGAAAGGTTCGATACTGGCTAAACAGCTTGCTGTAACTGAAGCCATAAATTATCAAGGACTACAAAAAGCTTATGGTCTACTTATAGAAAAATTGAAACATTTATTTAAACCCATCACTGCTCATTGCTTTTATTTATTTAGCTACATTTCCATGGCTTGGAGTTCTATCCCCTTGATAAATGAAGTAGGAAACGTTACCAGCGTAAAGAGGTAAATGGCATCCTCCACAATAACCAGCTTGGATTTATGAACATTTCCATTTACTGAACATCTTATGTAATCCGAGTTGCCCTCGCTTGAAAGGCCTCCACAAACATGGAAAGACTGGTCCTGGATCTGAAATACATTACACGTTTACAGCTTGTTACCACTTCTGACCAAGCAAGCTTGGGCCGAACAAGGTGCTGCATTCGGAGAGCGGATCTGCAGGTGAAAACACATCTCTTCCTCTGCCAGAAATTTAACCAAAAAGCACCCCCCTCAACCCCCATGGGCAAATACATATCCACACGCAGAAGTGTGTATATCCTTTGCATACACACACATACAGTGTGATCCAAAGCAGTCACACCATTTTAAAACCACTGACTTCAATAGACTTAGAGCTTTGCTACAAGTGACATTTTACACGTGAAGGATAAAGGATCATTTCTGCAAGTCTTTCTGGGAACTGAAGTTCCTCTCCCCCACCCCTTTTCCTTCTGTTCCTTCCCCTCGCTGCCTGAAGAGACAGAGAGAGCCTACAGCAACATCAGCTTTTGCAAATCGTCTTGTTTGGGGGGCGGCGGCGGCGGGGAATGCTCCGGAGAAAGCTGAGAAAGTTGCAGCTGCCTGCATTGAGATCATTGAGAGCAGGCTTGTGACTGGAGAAACGATTTGCAAAAGTTGCTGTTGCCGCAGGCTTTCTCTGTCTCTTCAGGCAGCGAGGGGAAGGAACAAAAGGAAAAGGGGTAGGGGAGAGGAACTTCAGTTCCCAGAAAGACTTGCGAAAATGATCCTTTATCCTTCACGTGTAAAATGTCACTTGTAGCAAGGCTCTTAGAAGGATGCCATTCTATTTAGGATGGCACTAATATGTACTCGTTCTCATGTGCACACCAGAATCCAAAGAACTGCATATCTACAGCTTGCATTTCTCCAAACAGCAGCTCCCACTCTTCCCTTTGAGCCCAAGCAAACTCCTCTTGAAACTCTGGGGAATTTCAGCACTGCCACATCATATAGCATAGGAATGTTATACTATCTAGAATTCTTCTCTTTCCAGTTCCAGCAAAGAAAAAATGCTAGTGGACACCCCTGGGCCTGGCCGATGCATTTTACACGCACATAAGTAAACACACATGACTTGCGCAAGTTCTCCAAACATTACTAAGAGTAAGAGCGGCATCAGCACTTCTCTCTGGAGCAGAAACCAATTCAGTGCTTTGGTGGCTGGGTCCACCATCATCCTCTCAGCCAAAATCCCTTGAGCCAAGTCAACTTACTTCACCTGGGTTGATGCAACACAGGGGAAGAAAGACCTCAAGGGGTTCCAAAGAAGCCTCAAGGTGACCACACCCCGCCGGAGAAATTCTCATTACATTGAGCCAGTTTGGTGTAGTGGTTAAGAGCGCGGGACTCTAATCTGGAGAACCTGGTTTGATTCCCCACTCCTCCACTTGAAGCCAGCTGGGTGACCTTGGGCCAATCACAGCTCTTTCAGAGCTCTCTCAGCCCCACCCACCTCACAGGGTGTTTTGTTGTGGGGATAATAATGGCATACTTTGTAAACAGCTCTGAGTGGGTGTTAAGTCATCCTGAAGGGTGGTATATAAATTGAATGTTGTTGTTGTTATTTTGGAGACTTTTACCTGCATGTGGTACGACCCATCATGATTGTAGATTATACTTAGGTTCACATCTGTTTTTTTAAAAAAGACATTGAGACGTTCAATTAAAAATCACTAAAACAAACTAACAATCAACAAAACATGTAACAAATCTAATATATGTAACAATCTAAGCAACACATATTGTGGCTCTTTTAAATCTTCCCCCCTCCCACCAGATAAGATGCAGAGTTGTGATCAGATTTCCCAATCAATTCTACTTAAAATCTGTGCTTAAGCTGTTATTGTTGGAAGAGGAGGATCCAGCGCTGTCTCTCTCCTCAGGTTTCAGAGGGGGACAAACCAGAGTTAGAAAGATAGAGAGATCAGGGTACTCTGTTTACTATTTACTGCTCTGACTGTCCTTTAATACGCAGATTGCTATTCTCAGGAGTTCCTCCTCCTGACTTCCTCTCTCTCACTCCTTCTCTTCCCGGCTTTGTTCCAGGTAACACCTCTCTCCTTCTCCTCCCTCCATCTTGGCAGCATGGATGCAGGCCTTGCTCTGCCATCCATGTCCATCCTTAGACTAGATAGGTAGTTAGTATATATCTTTCTTCCTTTCCTATCAGAGTATGGAGTTCCTGCAATAAAGAACTCTTATTTCTTTTCTAAATATAAACCAAGTGTATGATTTTGTTATTTTCATTCCTGCACACACACCAGGCTGCAGAACCAGCTCACAACCACCTATAATCACGCTTCCTGTGCCAAACGATAGACTCTGCTAATGGCCCAAACATGGAATCCTTTTAGGTTTCTAGGGCCAACATAATGATTTATTTATCAGTTATTTCCTTCACTAGGGAAAACACATGCTTTTTCCCAGTGGAGTAAACAGCAACTTTGGAGAGCGGTATGAGATTTTGATCAGGAAACTCCTCCTGCAGTGTCATGGTCCTGTTATAATTCAGGGTGACAGTAGGATAAAAAAGAATGAACAGCACTCTAGAAAAACATGGTTTGTGTTCCAAGTTGGGTTTTTTTCTGGAAGGGAGAAGAAGGAGAAGCAGGATGATGGATAGGGAAGCTGTTCTTGGCAGAAGGCAAAGCGTGGCTGAAGGCACAGAAGTAGCCATAGAGGCAGATAACAAAACAATACAACTCACAAAACCGATTCATTCGGAACAAAAGAGAAGGAATGAGCACAACATGAGCACCGATTCTGATTCTAAGTGCCTTCAGTAATCTGGGGAAAAACTATGGGCTGGTTTCAAAGTACCATAAATGGTCCTCTCTGCTTGTGGAATGGAACTTTCCCGCCTCCCTTCTCTCGCAGCATCTCCCTGCCCCACCTTTCCCCTGGGAATCCTGCCCCTGGGGTATCAAGGGAATCGCAAGGCGCAGTGCAATATAAAGTGGGAGCCTAAAACAAGCAAAAACCCAGCTCTGCAACAGAAGATGGACTTTGGATCCAACGCAGCTTTTCTGCTGGTGATAAAGGAGGAACATTAGGAAAAGGCTATGCTTGGGGGGTCCCTGGGCCTGCATGCACAATAGTCATGTGGGGTAGGGGCTACAGTAAGGAGAAGACTTGGGCAAAACTGAATGAAAAAGTTGGCTGGATCTAACCCTCTGGAATAAATTTTCCAATAGCAGAATGGAACTTCCCTGCCTCTCCCCTCCCACAGATATCCACAAAATGCTGTTCCTGGGGGCAGGGGATCCTGAGGAACGACGCGTGGGGGGGCATATGCAGCAGGAAGGGGGAACTGGTGGAAACTGCCAATTTAGTCTGGATCCAACCCCACGTCTCCAACCCCTAAGTCTAGCCTTTCCTGAACCACTTTACCTTCACCTTACTGGCTATTCTGCTGCTGCTCCACCACTCCTCCTCCACCAGTAAGCGGGATGGATCCAGCAATTGGTCAACAAAAGGAGCTGACAGTCACAGATCAGTCCTACGTCCCTCCCCCCCCCCTGGCAGTCCCATCTGACCACGGAAAAATTAATTCCCAGGGTCATGGGGCCCTTACGGTCTAACCAGGTCAGACAGCTGCAGTGCAGAGGGGAAGAACATCACCCTTCCTGCCTCTCCTGTCAATGGAGCTGAGAGGGCAAAAGAGGGAGGAGAAGGTGATATTACTCCTTTCCCTTTCCCAGTGCAAACACCCATCAAATCATACAAGTCCCATGACTCCAAGAATCATTTTTTCAAGAGGAGGAAAATGAGGATTTAAAGGATCTTGCCTCAGAATTATTGGCGACACCCGCGAGGGCAACTAAAGAAGAGGTAAAAAGTGCCATTTTGGAGGTCCGTAGGGCTTCTTCAAAATATGCAACGAAGCGTCAGCTGCCTCACGAGATCATCATTGATTTTTCATCTAAGAGGATCCGGGACACTATCCTATATAACTCATACAATGCGGATCTGGACTTTTTGGGGAACAAGGTCAAGATACTGAAGGACGTTCCATTTTTAGTTCGGAAAAGAAGATTTAAGTATAAAAGGTTTGCAGCTCTTCTGAGGGAACGTGGAATAAAGTATAAATGGCTATTTCCGGAAGGTATCTGGTTTAGTTACAAAGATCAAGCTTACAAGATAATATCAGAAGATCAGCTAAGGGACTTTGAGGGCAAAAACCAAGAATTTCAGCAAGAGGCCAAGCAAGAAGAAAAGGACTCGAAGCAAACACTATATTCCATTGCCACCTACTGCGGTGCCCCCTCACTGGAATGCCATGCCAAGTAGGGCTTGGCTATGAGCATGTATGAGGCAGATTAAGGCCATCCTTTTGCAGAAAGTTGTTATAACTTGATTGTTTTACTGAAGCTGATTGTTTTTACGCTTCATTCTTTCATTGCATTTGTTCTTTTATTAGTCCATTTTATTACACACAATGGCCTTTAAAAAAAACCCTAAGAAGCGGGACAGAAACGGAAGGAACACAGAAAACCTATAGTAGTAGCAGCGTACGGTCTAACAGCATAAACAGAGCTGGCCTCTGCAAGAGAAGATGGGGGAGCTTTTATGGAAGTGAAAAAACATGGGATGTCTGCAGTTATGCTACAGTACATCAATCAAGACACGCCAAGTGATCTTTGCAAGATCTTCCAATGTACACTGTTATCAACATCATGTTGAATATTTGTACCCCTCTGTCCTCCTCTCCTATACACAAACCAGAACAAAAGCTATCATTCAAAATTTATTCACAGATAGGTCACTTACCATTTTCACCATCTCGAAGAATCAGGTTTCTAACATAGGGTATATTTATTCTTCTGCCACTGCTGGATGCAAATGGTGAGAACTTATCTAGAATATGTTTTCAAAAAATGCAATTTTACACTTTACACACAAAACACTTAAAAAAAACCCCAGCAACATTCAACCCAAATA
This sequence comes from Eublepharis macularius, assembly GCF_028583425.1. NCBI lineage: Eukaryota > Metazoa > Chordata > Lepidosauria > Squamata > Eublepharidae > Eublepharis > Eublepharis macularius. Next base: position 14,301,778 of record NC_072795.1, on the reverse strand, counting down.
TATGCATCGTGATCCAGCATTCTATCATCACCCGTGGCCAATCTTGCTTGCAAGCAGCAGCTGTACCAGGCCTCAACCTCTGTGGTACAAAAAGAGCCTTCTTACAAAGCTGCGCTCCAACTCAGAGAGACGGAAGAACATGGCAGGAGCTGGTGTTTTGTTGTATGAGACCAGTGAGACAATGTAGAACATCTCTAAGACATAAGAGAAAAGGTTCCTGGGAGAAAGCCATTACCAGGCATAGATGCTACCAAGACAAACCCACTGTGTTCCATACCATTCTATCCCAAATTAGGTTGCGAATGGTTGTTGTGGGTTTTCCGGGCTGTATTGCCGTGGTCTTGGCATTGTAGTTCCTGACGTTCTTTCGGTGTAGCACCGAAAGAAAAGTCTTTTGGTGCTACACCTCTGAAGATGCCAGCCACAGCTGCTGGCGAAACGTCAGGAACTACAATGCCAAGACCACGGCAATACAGCCCGGAGAACCCACAACAACCATCGTTCTCCAGCCGTGAAAGCCTTCGACAATAGGTTGCGAATCTTCCTTTATAATTTGGTTAGTTGTTCTTGCTGGGGGAAGAGGCTTGATGTCCCCTCCTGCTGCATAGGTTGAATGAGTAGTTGGCTAGCAAAGCCTGTGTGTTCACCTACCTGGTTTGTCCAAATCTGATGAATGTGCCCTGTTGATACCTTTTCAGGAAATCTTAGTTTAAAAGCATGCAACTGTCTCTGTGTGTGCTATTTTCTACTCTCCCGTATTTGGTAACAGCTCTGTGCAGATTGTGAAGTGCACATGGTGCTCTTTCAAGCAAAGCCTCTCCTCTCCAATTCTTGTGCACACATTCAGATGGAGTTCTTTTATTGAAATGGACAGGAAAGCTCTTGCAAGCAAAAGGATTTGGGTACATGGGAACATCACCAATCTCAGTACCCATAAACAATCGTTGCATTCAAATGTTCCTCTGTCCCTCACCCCGACAATATATCAGGTCCCTTCTTTGCAATGATAAAAGAAATGATATCCCCTGAAAGGACTAAACCTTACCTCCAGACTGCATTCTAAAAGCCTGTGTTGCCATTTTCTCTCTCAGCAGGAGCCCAAAAGCAGCCTGACACAAGGCCTCTTTAGGTATGGCCTTCTTGGGTGGGAAGAGTTCATCGTAGTGTTGTGGGATGAAATTGGTGTGAACGTTTCCAGCCTCAAACTCTGGGTGGCCCGAGAGGCTCAATAAGAAATCAACATTGGTGCTTAGCCCTACAATCTGTTGGGGAGGGAGCAACAGATGAGAACAAAGAATCAGGCCCAGAGTTTCACTCACATGTTCTACAGGCAAATGTGTCTTTTAATATGGAATGATGCAAGTTCACATCTGAATATCATTTTGAGGTTTCTTAAACATCTTGCACTAGTTGGATTTTTTTGCACTTTTTGGAAGCTGAGGGCCTCTCTCTGCTTGATCCCAGCCTGGTATGGGAATCTCTGCCAGCACTTGAAAAGGAGACGTGGGTTGTTCCACTAAATGTTGAGCATGAAATGAAATATAGGTTGCATTCAGATGTGGTTTATAGGTTTAGCATAATGACTGTGTGCTGGCCAGCTCAGAAATTCTAGTTATTAAGAGGGCCAGAAATGGGGATTTTTAACCAGAGGTAAATCCTAGCATATGAATCATGGTTTGTAGTAGCTTTGGTTAGTCATTTCATCCAAATGCAGGAACCCTAGTTTAATCCTAGCTTGTTTGGTAGCACTGCTCTCAGGGCACAGAGTGGCATAAAAATGACGCTTAGCCACTCCTGCTAGAGTTGGATCTCAACAGCAGCCGAAAGATCAGAATTTTCAAGAAGACTGGTTAGTTTTGTTCATCTGCTGCACTAAGCATGGGAAGTTAATCACGTTAATCATGACTTCTGGATGCAGCTACATTGAATTTTACTTAAATTGTAAGAAAATGCTGTCATTCTCAATCTCTACTGATAGGAGAAACAAACGTCCCTTTAGCTTATGAGAGAAAAGACACATCCAGACTTTCCCATCTTAATTTAGTACATGGATTTACATGGCTGTCAACATATAAAGAGCATGAATTATGCAAACAACTTGAGACACTTTTACAATTTTTCAACAGCATTTGCGATGATGCTATCAGATGGACTCAATTCCTTTTAAAATCCTGCTGGACTTCTCATACTTACATTATATTGCTGAAGGCAGTACCTTAATTTCCTTAAGGCCGCTTGACGATCCTCTCCCCAAACAACTAATTTAGCAATCATTGGGTCATAGTGTATGGAAACCTCATCTCCTGCAAGACGAAGTGAATACAAACAGCGAATATGAACAGAAAATTTCCTGTTTATACACCATCCTGTCTGTTAGTCCAGGCGTGGTCTTGGGAAGAGGTGAACTAGGAAGCCCACCCTAAAAACCTTGCCTCCTTTCAGTAGCAAGCGACATTTTATTTGACGTGATCGTATATCACATCTGGTGGCTTGGAAATTGTAGCAGACAATGGGCAGAACTGTGAAACCAACATGAGGCTGCAGCTGTCTGTGAAGATCTGCACAAGGGACCCACAGATGCAGCAGTTCCTTTAAGAGCCACTGCCAGTGTGAGTGATTATACTGCCCAGGATCAGTATTAGATATTTATACCCCACTTTTCTTCACAATGGAGACCTGAAGTGGCTTACAACATGATTCTCCCCATGCCTATTTTATCCTAATCACCACCTTTTGAGGTAGGCTAGGCTGAGTGTGACTGGCCCAAGGTCACCTAGGAAGCGTCAACAAGAGACTGGGAATTCAAACCTGAGACTCCCAAAGTCTAGCCCAACACTCTAAGCATCACATTACACTGTCCAAGGTGTGCTAGTGCCCATCAGACTAAACTTTCTTGATGAACAGCCTACGGGTCTTTTGCCAGCTGATTCTCAATTCCCGCTTCGTACCGTAGACTTCCTCAGGGGCATAATGTCATAAATGGTCTCTCACAGTATACAGACACATCAACCAGTTTGTGGAATCTGACGGAGCAGATACTGTGAGAGACCATTTATGACATAAAACTTTCTTGATGGCAATGCCTGAATGCCAGTGTGGTGTAGCAGCCAGTGATGAACTACAGTCTGGAAGACCCCGGTTTGATTCCCTGCTCCGCCATGGAAGCTAGCTGGATGAACTTGGGCTAGTCACATACTCTTCGCCTAAGCTACCTCACAGTGTTGTTGTGAGGGGAAAAAATGAAGGAGAAAAAGCAGGATATAAATGAAAATAAAAATTAAGACTTAGAGGATGTGGATTCTTCTGTAGGTGGAACCAATAAGAACTTAAGAACGGACTTCTTGGATTCAGGCAAAGATTTGTCAAGGCCAATATTCTTAACAAAAGATATCCCCAAGTGTGATAGAGAAGGCCATCCCCTCTTAGTCCACAGTTTCACTGTTGCTGTAAGACAACCTTCAAGTCCTAGATTTTAAATCCTATGCCAGAAATGTTCTTTCTGCCAAGCAGCAGAAACAACAGATGAGATGGGAGGGATCCACTAGAGATAAAGTGCAATCCACAAGGAAAAACTTGGAATAATGTTCCAAAGCTACACAAAAGCAGAAGCTGGGATTTTCATAGTAGAATGCTTTTAAACAATGCTAATAGAAGTGCTGAAGAAGACATTTAAGCACAAAAAGGCTTCCTGGCACAGCTTTCCAGCAAGGGTTTTTCAGTTTTACCTTGTCTTACCCCGGTTTCAATCCGAGTGCAGTTGTCGGCGGGCGGCACAGACACATGCAATAAAGGTCCAGCGCCTGGCATAAAGTTGTTGTTGGGATCCTCAGCGTAGATCCGAGCTTCAAATGCATGTCCCTTGAGCGAGATCTCTTCCTGAGTTAAAGGGAGCTTCTCTCCTGCAGCAACCTGTAAAGGGAAGCGGGAGGAGATGTTGAATCAAAGAATTCTGGATAAATAATATGATAAAAACTTAAGTACTGAACCAAAGTCCCTGACGAGATAGGATAATCCACACACCACGATTTGAAAAATTACGACTACTGTGGCCACCTCTGATTTTCATCCTAGATGAGCCACATTTTAGGCTTACCATGGCATGGACATGTTAAACCCTACATTAAATGAGCATGTGCACAAATGTGGTTTGTTGCAGAGTGCATGCAGATGCTGTGCTCCTCTTCCCCTCCCTTCTCACACAAAGAATTCTGGTTAGGAATTAACTACTGCTACCCATGACAGACAAATGCAGGTACACAGGTTAACCAGAGTTAGTATTCCCCACAGAATCCTGATCCAGGGAAAGAGGTGGGACTAACCCTGGTTAAGCCAGATGAAGGCATCTGAATGTCATGGTTACTTGTAGTAAATTTCTACTTGGGATTCTCCATATAGGAGACAGGGACAGGCAAGGTTTGCATGCAAGCCAGGTTGATGCACATGTTGGTTTAACACAGAATTTAACATGATGTCTGAATACCTCCTGAATAAATAACACAATTGAATCTTAAAGCTTAAATATCATCTCCAACAGTTAAGAGATTACTGGGGTCCAGATCTCCCCATCTCAACCTGTATTTTGTACTTCCAGCAATTAACTGAATCCCCCACTCCATCCCAGGCAAAGGAGGACACTCCATCATGTCTGCAAACAGTTAATCCTTTATCACACACCACTCCAATCAATATCAGGGTTTACTCTATGTTGACAGCAAGCAGGGGAGGAGAAGGAAGGAGAAGCTGTCCTGGCACAGCTTGGAACAGACCCAACGCACCTCTTTATTCGCTGCTCAATTCAGGATCAATTCAGCCAGGAGGAGTGAGAATTCAAGTTGATAATCCAAGGACGATATCATACACAGGCTGATTCCGCACACGTTGGATAATGCACTTTCAATGCACTTTATCAATCGTTTGAGGTGGATTTTTTGTTCCACACACAAAAAAATCCGTTCCAAATGATCTATAAAGACGACTGGAAGTACATTATCCAACGTGTGTGGAATCACTCACAGATTAACAAGGACTGCCGGCACATAACCTTTGTAGTGATGCTTTCTGCCTTTATATCTGAAAGTTCTTACCCTCAGTTGCCACTCTACCAAGTCAGTCCCCGTGATCATTTCAGTAACCGGGTGCTCTACTTGCAGCCGAGTATTCATCTCCATGAAATAGAAGTTGTGTTCACTATCCATTATAAATTCTACTGTTCCTGGAATATTTAAGGTAGAGATATTTCGTCAAGGTGGGAATGCTTTCTCTAGGCAAGTCCCAAAATAATACAAAGCCCAGCATTGTCCCTAGCACAGAACTAATCTTCAATGGAATAAATAAAGCTCCAAAAATCTCAACAACGTTAGAAACCCTTCATGAAGAACAACCCCAAGTCTCAGTGACGTATTTTTCTTTCAAATAAAACCTTTCAAATGAAGCCAGTGTTAAAATAAGTTATGACAGAGGAGGCGGGGATGGGTATTTTTTTAGCATGACTTGGAACTTGACCCTTAAAACTGTTTTTCCATACTAGGAAACCAGAACTAGTTCCTTTCACACTGTGTGTGACCTTTTGGTTTCACTAAAGCTCAATCATCAAACCACAAAACTGATTCATCAACTTTTGAGACTCCAAATTTCTCCAGGGTTTTCATAATAATTCTTTGCTCAACATCTCATGGCTTTGAGAGATTCTCCCCAGCCTGACTTGAGTAGCCACATCTCATATTCTAAATAACCAGGGCTTTTTTTCAGATGGAACGCTGTGGGACAGAGTTCCAGAACCTCTTGAAAATGGTCACATGGCTGGTGGCCCCATCCCCTGATCTCCAGACAGAGGGGAGTTTAGATTGCCCTCCGCACCACTCGGCGGCACGGAGGACAATCTAAACTCCCCTCTGTCTAGAGATCAGGGGGCGGGGCCACCAGCCATGTGACCATTTTCTCCAAGGGGAACCCACTGAGTTCCACCACCTTTCCCCAGGAAAAAAAGCCCTGTAAATAATGATATATGGGTTGTAACCTACGGATCCATTCCACGAACGCAGGCACTTTCCACCAACGCAAAGAACCTTCTATGGACATCTCTTGTGTCCACGGAAGGTGCTGGAGGCAAGTATCGCCATTAGTGGCACAGATCTACAAAATCTAACCCCAGCGTGAGCCCGAACCCAGCACTAGAATCCAGGGAAGCTTACAATACCTGCCCCAAAGTAGTTTACAGCTTTGGCAGCTTTGACAGCTGCCTCTCCAAGTTTTCTTCTCACTTCAAGTTCAATTCCTGGCTAGGAATGAATGAGACAGTGTTCTGATTACACAGTGCAGTGTTACGTGACTGGCTCAAGCTGGTTGATGCAATATTATCCTCCTAGAGGAAAAAAAAACCGATGCTAAAATGTCTAGTTTTTGAAGGCAGTTCTACAAGCGACAGTTCAACCTAGGACCATCTACATAAAACAAGGCTCGTAGAGAAGGTGTACCCAAGACAGGTCACCTAACTGGACTTGGCCATTCCCAAACCCTGTCAAAATAAAATAAAACTTGTAATGCAAACAAAAGATTTTCATACATAATTAAAAGTTGAAGGCCAAGAGGTCATCTGTACATGCCTGCAGACCACAGTTGCTGGACAGTTATATCATCAGAACCATGGAGAAGCCTTCATTGTTATTAAGTAAAGAATCGCAGTGTCATTTTAGCACCCACAAAGAATGGTGCATGATATGCCATGGCCCCAATTGAATGGATTATTGTATGTCTCTGTCCCTCCTCCCCCTTACAAATCAATAAAACATACATCTATCCAGAGCTTTTTTTGTTTTAAAAAAGTGCTGACGGGTACACATATATAAGGTTGCGCTGATTTCTACCTATTCCCCTTTCAGGACTTGGACAGCCCCCCTGCAAAGATGCCAGTATTCAGTACTGGTAAGTACCACTACAAAAAAAAGACCCGTGTCTACCTTCTCACACAATTCCTAGGGATAATCACCTGGAAAACATTAATTACAACTTTGAAACTGGCAAGCTTGTCTAATATTGCATTGGCAATGGCATCGATTCATTTCTGTTAATTTTATGAAACAGTTGATGTTTAGAAACGATAAAGTTTCCATGGAAAAATAAACCACTGGTAAACTGAATTTTCTGTGATTTTTTTCCCCCATTCCACATTAGAGATGGGCACGAACCGAAATATGAACCAAAGTTCGTGACGAACCAGGCCGGTTCGTAGGTTGTGAACCAGCGGTTCATCAGAGCCCATTTCTGACAAACCGCCACGGACTTTAGGCTGGTTAGTTTGGTTTGTTTTTTGGTTTGTCGCTGCAGACAGCCTGACACCAATCAATCAGTTTCCTAGGCAACAGGGGATGGACTTCCAGCAGACCTTCTGCTGACCCAGAAGTGGCCTTCTGCTGGCCCGGAAGTGACTTTCTGCTGACCCGGAATTGATGATTTGCTGACCTGGGTGACATTTTCACAAACCAAACGAACCAGTTTGCAAACCAGGGCAGGTTCATGGAAGTTCGTGGTTCATGAAATACAATGAACCACGAACCGCATGGTTCTGGTTTTTTCCCCGTTCGTGCCCATCTCTATTCCACATCTTTGGCCAGCAATTAACCTCCCTAGTACTAACTGGAATGCATGCATTTCTTAAAAAACAAAAGCAAAAGAAAACAGTAGCCCTTCTATTAACAAAGCTGGAGATTTGTTTTAGTGATGTACTAAGTAAAGAGTCAATACAAGTCAATCAAAATGGGTAATATTACCTCAGGACAGGGGGGTACACATCTCCATAAGCAAAATCCCATTTGAGGATCATCTTCCCCCACCTGAAGAATTCTTCCCTTTGACAAATTAACTGTGCGATCTTGGGCAGAATTACTCCAGTTTAAGCCCTCTGATTTCAAAGGGCTTAGACTCAAGTAACTATGACTTAGATGGCACTGTACATTAGGCACTTCCCCAAAACGACAAAGATTGCAAGTAATTGTGTTGGTCCTCAGAAAAATTTGTACTCAGGAGTCCGATGATATATTTTAGGGAACTCTAAAGCTTGCTTGCTATTTACTGTTATTTTGGCTGGCCCTAATAAAGAGCTATTCATTACACTGAGGTTCTGTAACCGGATCTCCAGACATGTAGTTCAACCTTTAAAAGGGCAACAGTGGGGGGCTCTGTCGTGGCTCAGGGCTGAAACATGTGAGAAGTGCTATCCCACCCCTTTTTATTTATAGACATAAGGGAATCTGAACTCTTAGCTATGGTATGGGGAGGGAGGGATGCCTTGTTTTCTACCAGACCTAATGAGAACTCAGGGCTGGGGAATTTATATTGGGAAATCCCCCCTCACCTCACAGCTCCTGTCCAAGCAAGGCAGCCTCACTGCTGCTTTCTAATAACAGATCTCCCCCAAACAACTAGCTGCCCCCTCAAATGGCCAAGACTCCCAGAATATGCTAGGCAGATTTGCTTGTTGCTTCTGGGGAAACATGCTACATACTACCTGGAAACAGAATACTGGGTTAGGGATATAATTTTAAAATTTCATACAACTAGAAAAATATTTCATGTTCAAATGCTCGTGCATATTTTGGGGTCTCTATAAGAGGCGTTACTTTCAGTAAGAAAAATATATACCAGTAGCAGAGCATGGGAAAAGCAACCAAAAACTATTCCAGCATGAGAAGGGAAAAAAAGTATTTGCAACTCCTTCAGTCATCTTTTCAGAAAAAAGCCAGTTTGGTGTAGTGGCTGAGAGCGCAGGACTCTAATCTGCAGAGCCGGGTTTGATTCCTCGCTCCTCCATTTGAAGCCAGCTGGGTGACCTTGGGCTAGTCTGGAGCTCTCTCAGCCCCACCCACCTCACAGGGTGTTTGTTGTGGGGATAATAATAACATACTTTGTAAACCGCTCTGAGTGGGCATTAAGTTGTCCTGAAGGGCAGTATAGAAATCAAATAATGTTGTTGTTGTTAAAATGACCACCTACCCCTGGAGCTTCCTCTATGATTTTCTGATGTCTTCTCTGTACACTGCAGTCTCTTTCAAACAGGTAGACAGCATTGCCATGCTGATCTCCAAACACCTGAACTTCTACATGCCTGGTGAAATAACAACAAAATCAATAATAGATCATGACGGTCACAACTATATCCATTAATGCAAATCTTTAATGATACAACAGAGTAAGACATAGATAGTACAATGTTAGATGAATGCTTCTTCTTGATAAACTAGCACAGTTTAGCATATTTTATCTTGTCTCTTAAGTCTGAAATCCACAACCTGAGACTTCTGCCCATTTGCTGCCCCTCCATGTCTATACATTCCTTACACACAGATAAGATCATTTTGTCACCTTGGATTATCAACAAATTTCTCTATCAACACAGCATCATCATTGAAAGACTTCTTTGCTTCTCTTCGGGCTGATTCTAATTGCTCCTGAAACTCTTTTTCTGAGAAAGCGATTCTCATGCCCTAAGAAGGAACACAGACACATTGTCAGAAAGACAAGGAAGTGTTACTGAAAAAAAAAAGCAATAGCATCACTCACATCCAGTACCGTTAACAGCATGAAGAACAGACCTTCTGGATTAGACCAGTGGTTCATCAAGTCCAGCATTCTGTCTCACGCAGTGGCCTATCAGTGGGCATGGAGGGCCAACAACAGGGCATAGAGGATGAGGCCTTCTACTGAAGTTGCCTCCTGGAACTGGTATTCAGAGGTTAATTGCCTCTGAATGTGAAAGTTCCCTTTAGTCACCATGGCTAGTCACCACTGTTGGACGTATCCTCCATGAACCTGTCTAATCTCCTTTTAAAGTTTAATGTCCATGTTACCTGGATAGATCACCTGAGCATTTTACTAACTTTAAATCAGTCACTACTGTGCAAGTACAAACCACATAGAAAGTATGGTAGGCATCCCTGAGTACTTGACATGGTTGCATCGAAGAAAGAAAGGTCATTTCTATAAACGTAATAGGGCTGCATTATAACCGAATGGCACTTTATAAAAGGAACAAGACTGTGTGTACGTATTATCTGTTTGTTGTATGTGTTTTCCTGCGTTCTTTTCTAGTTGTGTAATTCCATGTTCTCCATAGTCCAAAACAATGTGAAAAGTATTAAGACTTTTGTAATCCTGGTCCTATCTCACAGCTTATTAGATGTTTTATCCAATTGGTTGCATTGACTTAAACCATGTAATGCCACCTTGAGTTTTATTGAGAAAGGCAGACTATAAATAAATTAATAATGTGGCCACTGCAATCTCATGCTGCCCCACTAGATGTCATGCTCTTATCAATTAGTTTGGGAGGCGAACTAAGTGAAAGCTTCGTGAAAGGACATACTTCACTTTTGCAGTCCTGATCCTAGAAAATGGGGAAAATCTGCAGAAAACTTAAATATTATTGAAAATAACTACAGTAAGAAACCATGGTACCAGAGGTCACGCTGGCACAGCAATAGGTATGTGACATTCTAAGCATCTCTTTCCTAGAGCAGCAGATCTTTTGGTTGCTCTATCGCTACAGGAAAGCTTAACATAGAATGAGGAGTGTGTTCCTGTGTCCCTTACCTTTCCTCCACCACCGCGAACGGCTTTGATCATGACTGGATACCCTATTCTTCTGGCATGCTCCTTCAAGCAACCGTCGGACTGATCTTCCCCGTGGTAACCTTCCACAACAGGGACCCCAGCAGCAGACATTATGGCCTTGGAAGTGCTTCAAAAGAAGGTGATACGATGCTCAGTGGCACTGACAGAGTGGACGCTTCTTACCGTGGAGTTCAAGCTCTGTGAAGATTTGCTTCATTCCCACCCAATCGAGGACTGCCGTGGAAACCACTTCCCCATGCCATGTGACGCAGGCTGGGAAGTTCTGATTGGCCAACTACAGCCCTCCCCCCAATATGTGCAACATAAAACATAAAGCTGAATGGGTTTTGTAGTTTAATTTTCTTCCCCCATAGCTAGTCTAGCTTTTAAAGTGCCTTATGATTTGACAAAGATTAATACTGTGATGCTCGATTTTCTTGCCTCTCCCATACGGATTCTTGCAACCCCAAATTCAGAAAGCAGGAAAGTAATTCACTCTGTTGCCCTATTAGCCTCAACCTATCATCCCTGATTCAAGCCTCACTCTATAGCATCCTGTTCAGCTTCTTCCTGACTGTGCCCATCTCTTCAGAAGGTCCCATCTGCATGTTACCTCCAGACCTACAAAATATGTGCAGGTGTAGCTGGTCGAAGAACCACCTTTTCCCATATGAATCTCCCACAGATCTGCAGCAAAAATTCAAAGACATCATTTTTTGTGATCTCACCTACTGAGGTAAGGGGGCTAGTTGTGAAGGGTGGGACATTGTCTGTTGTGGTGCCATGTGTGTAGATCTGGCACGTTCTATTTTGAACTTCAGCCACTGGAGTAATCAACTTATTTACTTCATTTATACTCTGTCTTTCTCCTTAATGGGGACCCAAAGTGGCTCACATTGTTTCCACTGCACCATTTTATCCTCACAACAACTCTGAGAGGTAGGTTGAGAGTCTGTGACTGGCCCAAGGTCATCCAGAAAACTTCCACAGCAGAGCTGTGATCCAAACTTGGCTATCCCAGATCTTAGTGAGACATCCTAACCACCAGCTCAAATTTTTTTATTGTTTGGGAGATTTGGTGAATGATACGCTGTTCTTCTCCTCCCACCCCCACCTTCTGATAGTGATTGTGGTGGTTTATTGCTTTTCAATTGTTGCTTGTTGTCATTTTACTGATATTATGCAGTGCATCTTACTGACTGTTTCATCACATTTGTGCAGTTATTTCAACCCAACTCAGGAATTCTCTTATTGCAAGGAAGCACAAAAAAATTCTAAGTAAATAAAATGTATGCATATAAAAAGGGGGGAGCGCGAAGCCACATTCAGATACAAACAGGGCTTTTTCCAGCAGGAACCCGGTGGAACGGAGTTCCGGAACCTCTTGAAAATGGTCACATGGCTGGTGGCCCCGCCCCTGATCTCCAGACAGAGGGGAGTTGAGATTGCCCTCCGCGCCACTCAGGGGGTGGGGCCACCAGCTGTCTGGAGATCAGGGGCGGGGACACCAGCCATGTGACCATTTTCTCCAAGGGCAACCCACTGAGTTCCACCACCTCTTTTCCCAGAAAAAAGCCCTGGATACAAACATATTAACAGTCCCAGTAAACTGCCCCATATTAAGAGATTTAGCCATGAGGCAAAACTCAGTACCTCTTAATGCCCATATCTCTAATGGCAGATGAAGGAGGGCCTATAAAGATGATTCCTTCTCGACTGCAGAGTTCTGCAAATTCTGTGTTTTCAGACAGGAAGCCATAGCCCGGATGAATAGCCTGGAACAGGAAGTACCAATGACATATTGGATGAGACTTGCCTATTGCACGGCGCCCCACATGGGGCTGCCAACGGAGACTGTTCACGTGCAGGACTTGATCCATATATAGTAACTTTTCAATGAACCACGTTACACTGGATCCCTGCTGCCTTCTAAGAGAGCCACTATGGACTTGAATGTGGAATACATGGTTTTGTTAAGGGCTTGCAGCATACGATGCCTCACACAAATTTCTCTAATATCTACTGATTTATTTGCTAGCATCCTGAACCTATGTATTTATTTGATTTGTGTCCCATTTGTGTCTCATTTGTAAAATGCATGATATGCCATTAATAAGAATTTTTAAAAATATATACTTTTCAATTTAAAAAAAATCCATTAAAAATCAATGGACCTGTGGGAAGGGATGTGGGCAGAGTGAACAGACTGAAAAAAGGGAATTCTAAACACTCAGAAAAAAGCATAAAAAATCTTTAAAACGAAGTGTTTCAGAAAGGTGCTTTGGTAAATGTAGAGATTTTGGTAAGAGACTACTGGATTATACTAATGGGTATATTATTGGTTGCTGTAAGTATAATCCTAGTATGTAATTTCTACATCATTTAGTGGGTCAAGTTAATACTTGAGCTTTGTTTCAGTTCTAATTTCAGATTTCTGCTCATTTTCAGATTTCTGTAACCAAGCCCTATTGTACTGTTACTGTACTGTACTGTACTGTTTGTTGGATGCCGAATCCTGTTTGATTGTATTTGACTTAAACTGTGCAATCTGCATGAGTCTCAGCGAGAAAGGCAGACCATAAATAGCTGAAATAAAAAAGAAAAAGAAAACTCCCCATAAAACTCCCAGACACGAAGAACATTTACAGTCCAATCCTAAACAAAGTTGCACCCCTCTAAGTCCCTTGACTTCAATCCTGTTTAGGACTGCACTGTTAGTTCCGCTGAACAAGGGAGGAGTCGAGAAACGGAAATGACACCTCTGAGCAAAACCAGCTATGATGGGTATTGTTGTTGTTGTTGCTGTTTTTATTTACTTAGACTTATATTCCACTCGCCCCACAAGCAGGCTCAGAGCAGACTACAACCATAACAAAAAATAAAAACATGGTAACATAAACAATATAAAAACATCAATATACAATTTGTTAAAAACAGCAGCACACATATTGCACAATCCTCCAGCATCAACAAACCTGTGGGGCAGGATGGCCAGTTGATAATAAGTAGCAGAACCAGAGGGGCATACACCCCGCCCCCATGGCAGGAGGCTGGTTGGATGGCTCGCCCGCTTCAACCACCATATGCCTAGGCAGAACATCTCTGTCTTACAGGCCAGGTGGAAAGGTAACAAATCCTGCTGAGCCCAAGTCTCCACTGGGTTGGTACCAGGACGGAGAAAGCCCTGGTCCAGCATGCCTGCCTCCAACTCCTGGCTACTTGTCACAGGGCACTAACACATGGGGTTATTTTGAGGCACGAAGGGCTTCGCTGGTCAACAGAAACTTCAGGCTTTCCATCTAGTTGACATTTATTTAAAAATATACAAGCAGGGCTCATTTGGAGGCGGAAAGCGCAGGAACGGTGTTCCAGTAGATCTGAAAAGAGGTCACGTGGGTTTTGGCCCCGCCCACGTGATTCCTTTTCCTCCGAGTGCAAGCCAAGTGGGGCTGGGCTCCAAAGGAATGCAAGCTGCTTGGAATCCATGCTGCTTTATTTTCATTTGTGACTTGTGAGAGAGAGTGTGTGGGTGCAAGCAGGGCTGGCTCTCCAGAGGAGGGTAAGCTGCTTTGAGTTCATTCTGCTTTAAGGAAATAGCTGGAGATTTTTGCAGAAAGGGGCCTGAGGGGTGGATGTTGCCTTCTGACACACTTCTGGTGATGTCAGGGGGTGTGGCATATGCTAATGGGATATGCTAATGAGTTATGCTAATGAGTTCCTGCAGTTCTTTTTCTAGGAAATGACCCCTGTATACAAGCATACCAAGGGTAGGTAGGAAACAGAATCAGCATCTGTACCTGTGCAGCTGACTTTTTGGCCACCTGCATTATCTTCTCCATGGCCAAGTAGCTCTGCTGAGAAGGTGCAGGGCCAATGGCATGTGCTTCATCTGCCTGCAGTGAAACAAAAAGGCATATTTACGCTTCATGGGAAACAATGCAAAATGAAGAACAGACTAACTGTTCATTGCAAAATATTTATTTATTTACGTCATTTATAGTCTGCCTTTCTCACTGAGACCCAAGGCAGACTTCACAGTTAGTATAGTCAGTTTCAAGGGAATTTCAATAAACAATGCAACAGGGTATATAAATGCAAAACTTGCAAGATTTAAAACCAGCAGAAATCCAATCCAAAAATTACTAAAAGGGTCAAACTGGTTGCACTCATAGGCTTGGATCCTATGAATGAGACCCATGCGGGCTGGTCTCTGCTGTGAAGCACTCTTCCTCTAGCACTTCCATTTGCACAAGGTCCCACTGAAAACCACTGATCTCGCACAAACAGCCATTTTGGTGGAAGAGGAAGTTCCGCTGCAGAGATTATTCCGTGAGCCCAGAACTCATTCATAGGATCCAAGCTAACGCACTTTGGGATTTTCTGTAAGCCACTCGGGAGTCCCTTTGTGGAGACGAGTAGCACAGAGCTTTCCAAATAAACACAGCAGAACATGGTAGGGCCAAAATTTACAATTTGACACAATTTCACTGAGTTCAGTGGGTCCCAATGACGCATGCGCAGGATTAAAGCCTTCCACAAAAATGCGCAAACTTCGCAGATCAAGAAAAAAAGAAACCTAAATCAGTTGTACAATTAAGAATAAATCTACATATTGGTTTCCCAACATCTGCAAAGTACTGGAACAAAGCACTGTAGAATCTGAGCAATACTGAAACATTCGTTTCAAGACACAAATCTTAGTTGCATCCGTCGCTGCAACCCTTTTCTCTGTTTCTTCACAGTTCCACTGTTCCTTCCTTAAAATGCATCATCGTTTACAAAAAATCAAAACTAAGCCTGCCACTTCTGTGAAACAGAAAATTAACCCAAGAACAACTCCATCTAAATCTGTGCAGCAATGCCACCGTTTCGTTTAGTTTCACAGCCGTTTCTCAAAACTAGCCATGAAAAGGTTGGACTGAGATGTTTTACCATTGCAACATGCATCGCGTTCCTGTCTGCATCGCTGTAAACTGCCACAGATTTCACCCCCAGCTTCCTGGCAGTCCGCATAACCCTGCATGCAATTTCACCACGATTTGCAATAAGGATCTTCTCAATTGTGCTTTGTCCTGGTTTAAAAAAAAAAGATAGGAAACATAACTTTGAAAAGAAACAGGCCATTATTTTTCCTGCTAATATCTCCTAGATTAGAATGTCAAGGCAGAACGTTATTAGATTATTCTAATCTGGCTTCCAAATAGCAAACAAAAGGGATTGGCATGTGATGTTTGAGCTCTCTGATTACAACGTCAGTCATGTTATTCAGTTAGGGTTGCCAACCTCCAGGTAGGGCCTGCAGAGCTCCTGGAATTACAACTGATCTCCAAACAACAGAGATCAGCTCCCCTGGGGGAAATGGCAGCGTCTGAGGGTGAACTTCATGGCATTATACCCCACTGAGGTCCTTCCTTGTCCAAAACCTGCCCTTTCCAGGCTCAGCTCCCAAACCTCCAGGAATTTCTCAACCCAGAGTTGGCAACCCTATACTTGACCCCTATAAGAGGGGACAATATGTTGTGAGGGAAGGGGGGGATAAACTCTCCCATGCACACATATACCATTTTCCCTATTGAAAATTGATTCCCTGGACTAAATTCCAATAGAGCAAAAAGATTGGCACGATACACAATAGAGCTGCCCTTGAGCGCCTTTTTAAAAACAATTTTTAACCAGGGGAACAACACGTAGGAAGAGTTTACAAGCACACACACAGCTGCTTTTTTAAGGGTCAAGTGACATGCTTCACGGTCTAAATCACAGAACTTCCGTGTCACATGCGCCTTATTTTTGCTTGAAAGTTTGTTGATCACTGTGGGTAGATTGGCAGGGTGTTTTTTTTTTAAGAGAGCTGAAGGAGGCTAGAAAAGATCACTACTTGAAGCAATTACACTCGCTGGTTTTTTGCCACTACTGAACTGGTTTCTATATTTTTCAAATCCTTGCAAAACTCGTTCAACCAGAAGTGTAGTGGAAAATAAGAAATGTGTTTGTAAACCATCTCCCAAATCCTTTCAACCATGTTAATATCCATCCTGAAACTTCCACTCTTTCTCTCTGGCTACCAGAGGTGGGAAACAAATGCAGGAAGCATCAGGGTTCCTCCTGCTCAATGCCGGGGAGGGAAAGAACAGGCTTTAAGCCACTCCCGCTGAATGCCTGGCACGTGCCTGGCTGCAATGCTGGCAGCAGGCTGGCACAGCATGGTTGCTACTGCCTTGTTAGTGCTCAGGGAGAAATCGCCACTCAGTGCAATGTGATGGCAAAGAGCAGCAAGGCACCAATATATGTCCAAAAACTATGCCCAGTTATGCTGAACTGATGTGACAGTTCGTTTCACCTCGCTTTTATGTCTCTTTCAGGTCTCTGGAATGGACTGAGGAACCCTGAACATAAAAGTATTTCATAGAAGGGCTGGAAAACTCTAGGGAATACCTGGGAAATTTGCAACAGTTTTCTGTTTCCAGTTCTAGGGAGGGGGAATTTCGATAGTAAATGACTTAATTTTAAAAAGAAGTTCTCTCGTATTTCCTAATCCTGCAAGATTCTCGCATGTGGGATTCTACTTAGCCACAGGCAATTTGAGTGCTAATAGCCATTCTATAAAAAACTAGCTTGATACTCATGCTTCGCTACAGTATTTAACGACTTTAAGTCCAGTTATAATACTTACAGGTATGTAACATTTTTTGGTTACCCTAGTGAACTTTTAGGGGAAGACTGGGAGGTGCATTCTACCTCAGGACACATTCAATGACTTCCAATAGCAACTACATACTGTTTAGAATGGGGGGGGGAGCAAGGACCAATCAGGCTGCATATGCAAATGATCTCTGTGTTCCAACTCTCTCTGGGTGGGATGAGGTGTGGAATGCTGTGAGCCCCAATCAGCCCACATATGCAAATGACCTTGAAAGGTTGGCCCAATCAGGGAAGAGTGGCTGAGCTGGCAGTGGGCGGAGCACAAGCAGGCAGCAGCCTTCCAGCCACACAGGGAAATTGTATCCCTTTGGGAAAACACATTTGACCCCTTTTTACCCCTTCTGGGGGGCAAATTTCTTAAAATCCCTTCTTAGTAGGTGTTTACTTCATGAAAGGAATGTTCTCCCTAAATTTCATGGTCCAGGGATTCGGGCTGGGCGTTGATGAGTCAGTCAGGAACTTGTCTTTATATATATAGAAACAGGTGCATTTCCCTTTTAAAGATTAATTTAATTAACTTCATTTATACCTCCCCAAAGGGGGATTCAATGGGGACTCCCCAATGGAGACTCAAACTGGCTTACGCCATTCTCTTCCATTTTATTCTCACACCAATTCTGTGAAGTAGGTTAGGCTGAAAATGTGTGACTGGCCCACAGTTACCTAGCAAGCTTTCATGGGCGAGTGGGTATTCGAAACTGGGTTTCCTAGATCCTAGTCCTACCACTATATCATGCCAGTATTCTAAAAAATATTAAAAGTGTTGGAAACAAGCTTCCTGGGAAGAAAACAATTCAAACAAATTACCTGTTGCAGAAGTGAATTTCGTAGCTCTTGGTGTCCAAATCCATTTTCTGTGTTGGAGACAAACAGCAAAATACACAGAAGCATTAAGAACTGATGCCACCAAGCGATTTTGCATTCCTAAACTGGCAGTTGTTAATTGTTTTATAACATTTAATTAATTATTCAATTATACAGAGACTGGAAATAATATCAAGGAGGCAAGGCTAGAAAAAAATCAAGGAATCTCAGAGTTTGATGCAATGTCTAATAAAGTCAGTCCCTCCTGCATTCCAGGTAATGCATTATAAGGTGAAATAAATGTTTTTTAAAACTGGAGATGCATTTAGATGTAACACAACTGCAGTAATTTTACACCAGGCTATTGAAATAGTTGCAGCTGCTACAGATGATGATCAAAATTAACCTTTGTTTTAGGCTGAGAGGCTATATGATGCTGTTTTTAGGCAGTTTCAAGATCGTTTAACGGTTTTAATGCTGTCATTTTTATCTTGCTCAGCGGCCATTTTCTAGTTTTCTTCTATAGTTTTGTTGAATTGGTGTTTTTACTGTTTCTGTATAGTAAGCTGGCACAAAGATATGGAGAGACAAAATATAAGCGTTTTAAATAAGTCCAAAAAACAGTGAGAAAACAATTGCCCAATTCTTGCTTTGGGCATCTGCTCTACTTTGCTGTTTCCCTCGAACCCAGCAAGAAGGCACCAATGTTGCCTTTGTTCAAAGGCTTCCTAGATCCAAGGGAAGAGGAGGTGAAACCTCCTATTGAATTGTTTATTGAATGTCCCAGCCAGTGTTTGTATTGACTTAACTATTTGCCTTGAGTCTCAGTGAGAAAGGCAGACTATCAATCAATCAATCAATCAATGTGCACAAGACTGCACCATTAATGTGCAAATTAGATATGCTTCAGCCATGCTACCTTGGCCTTTTCCCGTTGTGTTTGTTTGTTTGTTTTTGTTTGTTTGTTTGTGTTTGTTGGACTTCTATCCCACCCTCCCCACAAGTGGACCCCAGACGTGTTATCACACACACACACACAATGATAAGCTAGTGTTGTTTAGTGGTTAGAGCAACCACAGCTGGCATCAGCATACTGAGGTAGGGCTTGTGGCGGGGCCTACTGCCACTGACCCTACCCATTCCTCTCTCCTGCCACCCATTCTCCTTCTATTTATTTACTTGCTAAAATGTTTTTAGCCCACCTTTCCTTTTGGTTCAAGGCTGCTTACAGTTTGCTTGAAGCACTCAGCTACCCATGCTCCCAGCCACCCAGCATCATTAGGGAAAGGCACGCGAGCGATGCACTGCGGTGGCAGAGGCAGCAGCACTCGTAGCTGCATGCACCATCCAGTTCTGCCATGAAAAGTATGTCCAAGTGGCACAAGCAACTGAGCATGAGAGGTGGGAGGGCTTGTGAGCAGGAGAAAGATGCATAAACAAGCAGATGGGGGTGAAAAGGAAGGCATGAGGAGGGATTAATGGTGCGCAGACAGGAGCCCCTCAAAACCTGAAACCACTCAGCCACATGTGTGCTAGAACTCAGAGACTCTAATCAAGATGCATTGCATATTTACATCCTGAGGAGTTAGCCGTGTTAGTCTGTAGTAGCAAAATCAAAAAGAGTCCAGTAGCACCTTTAAGACTAACCAATTTTATTTTATTGTAGCATAAGCTTTCGAGAATCAAGTTCTCTTCATCAGATGCCTGATCCGACTCTCTTCTTTGCTTCACCCTGCCCACCTCCTGACTGGGATATAAAGAGTCAGGGATCTCCATTCCTACTTGTATCTGATGAAGGAAGCTTTGACTCTCAAAAGCTTATACCCTGAAAATCTTGCGTCTCTAAGGTGCCTCTGGACTAAAATCCTGTTGTTCTACTGCAGACCGACCACAACTACCCACCTGAAACTCACTGGATACTCTTGAGCCACTATCACTCACTTAGCCTTACCAACCTCACAGGGTTGTTGTAAGGCTAAACAGGGAAGGAAGAAATGCAACACAACCCTGCGTTCCTGGGAGGCAGACAAGCTAAAACAAGCTAGATGGGAGCCACTGCCAGATTTTCATGAAAAAGATGCACTTCATCCACTATCTGATGATGGGAGCTTTGAGTTTTGAAAGCTTGCACCCTGGAAATCTTATTGGTCTTTAAGATGCCACTGGACTCGAATCCTGTTGTTTGACTGCAGACTGACATGGTCACCAACCTGAAACACTATTATACTGGATTTGTTTATTTACTTCATCTATACCCAACCTTTCTTCCCTGTAAGGATTCACAGCAGTGTAAACTGTTCTCCTCTCCTCTATTTTATCCTCACAACAACCCTGTAAGGTATATTAGGCTGAGTGTGTGTGAAGTATGTTAGGCTGAGTTGGTGTCTGGCCCAAGGTCACCTGGCAAGCTTATATCCTGAAAATCTTGCTGATCTCTAAAATGCCACCGGACTCAAATCCTGCTGTTCTACTGCAGACCGACACAGCTACCTACCTAAAACTATCTTCATGCGCTATAACTGTCTCCTGCACTCTATCCATTTCCCTGGAGAATATAATTCCACAGAATTCATTTTCCAAAGCAGCCGCTTTCTCCAGGATAGTAAAGAGTCCAGTAGCACCTTTAAGACTAACCAACTTATTTGGAGCATAGCTTTCGAGAACTACAGCTCTATGTACAGCTCTCTTCCTCAGATGCAATCTGACGAAGAGAGCTCTGGTTCTCAAAAGCTTATGCTCCAAATAAGTTGGTTAGTCTTAAAGGTGCTACTGGACTCTTTACTATTTTGCAACTACAGACGAACATGGCTGACTCCTCTGGGTCGTTTTCTCCAGGGGAACTGGAAACCGGTTGTAATTCCAGGGGATCCCGGCCCCAGCTGGAGGTTGGCAACCAACGCTAATTACCTATCCTCACCCTTCTGAGAGAAAAAACGGATAAAAATCTTGGAGGTAAAGTGGGGGCCACCTGAAAATAATGAGCGATATGATGGCCGAGAACGATCAGGCAAGTTTTGTTCCTTCTCCGTCTCCTCTAACAACAAACCTGTGAGGTAGGCTAGGCTGCCCCCCACCCCAAGCGACGGAGACCTGCTCGGAGGCTGCTTGGCCGCGGCTCTGAGGGAAGCCTCCTCCTCCTCCCCCCTTTCCCGCAGAGAAAGGGGAGCGGGCCGCAGCCGGGCCTCCCCGCCAGCGGGACTCTGAGGCGGCTTCAGGCCTCCCCGCGCCTCCCCTCAGCGCCTCCCCTGTCCGCGGCCCAGCCGCACTCACGGGCCTTGCAGTCCCCACAGGGCCCGGCGCCGCCACTCAGCCGCTCGGATGAAGCCCGTGGCCGCCATAGCCGCGCTGGAGCTGGGAGGCGGCGGCGAGAGAGGCTGGGCCGCGGCGCCTGGGCCTATCAGGAGGGCCTACGGAGAGGCTGGGCCGCTGAGGAGAAGGCGGAGGCCCCGGCGGCGCTGGAAGCCAGTCCGTGCTTGCCTGGGAGGGGACCCCGCTGGACGCCGCGGAGTTTATTCTCCCCTCCCTGGCTGCGTTGCGAGAAGGCACTTTCCTGGGAGCAAGCTCCATTGAATAACATGCGGCTTACTTCCGAGTAGACCTTCTTAGGGGCTTCCCCACACTTCTCGACTGTTAGGTGTTTTTATTTGGTTTCAGCTGGGTAGGCGTATTGGACTGTAGAAGAGCAAGAGTCGGGGCCAGTAACACCTTAAGGACCAGCTGGATTTCCAGGATAGCTGGCGAAGGGAGCGCAGACTCGAAAGCTCGCACCCTGGAAATCTAGTTGTTGGTCTTTAAGGTGTTGCTAGACCCGAATCTAGCTCTTCCTTTATTTAAATACCTTTGCAAAATATAGATCCAGAAGAGTTAGCTGTGTTAGTCTGTGGTAGCAAAATAGCAGAGTCCAGTAGCACCTTTAAGACTAACCAACTTTATTGTACCATAAGCTTTCGAGAGTCACAGCTCTCTTTGTCAGATGCATCTGACGAGAGCTGTGGCTCTCGAAAGCTTGTTACAATAAAGTTGGTTAGTCTTTTTAAAGGGGCTACTGGATTCTTTACTAATTTGCAAAATATTTTGTTGCCTTCACGTACAATAATGAAAAGAGCCACCCGCAGCTGTAGCAGTTTGGAAAAGCAGCTTTTTTAAAAGTCAAGAGCCTCCTCCCCCCATTATACACATACCCCACATTGAAATAAGAGAGGTTCTTTATTTATTACATTTTCATTTAAGATAGCTTCAGGTAGGTAGCTGTGTTGATCTGCAGTAAAGCAGGATTTGAGTCCAGTTCACCATAGAGACCAACAAGGTTTTCACCATATAAGCTTTCAAGAGTCAAAGCTCCCTTCTTCAGATAAAGGTATCTGAATACAGGTGTCTGAAGAAGGGAGCTTTGACTTGAAAGTTAAACCCTGAAAATGATGCTACTGGACTCCAGTCCTGCTAGTTTTCATTGAAGGAGGTGGTCTTAAGTCATAAGAAAGATACTAGTAAAGGGATAGGGACTATAGACTTTACTACTATGTCCTATCTTGTCGTTAAGTATGGTTGTACTGGGCAGTTTCTGCATTGTTTAATATGTCAGGTTTAAAATTGCTTATGCTCTGTTTCAGCATTTCTTCAACTCTGATTTCTGCTGATTTTCAAATCTTTGCAAATTTACATTTATTACATTGTTTATTGAAATGTCTTTGGAATTGACTGTACTGACTCACACTCTGTAATCCACCTGGAGTCTCAGTGAGAAAGACATATTATAAATAACATAAATAAATACAAATAAAATAAATAATTTGATCCCACAAAGTGCTTAGGGTGGTATACATCATTCTCCCCTTCTCCATTTTATGTTCGCTACAACCCTGTGAGGTAGGTGACATTTATTTAAAAATATTTCTAACCATAGAGAGATCCCACAATGAGCCTTACAGCGGAGTGGGGATTTGAACCAGGACTCCCAGATCTTAATTCAGTAATCTAACCACTACACAACACTAACTAGTCATGTTTATGTATATAATTAGGCAAGCTCATTATGATGTCTCTAACTAATACAATCCTTTCCGTACTGTAATGGTGAAAACTTCTTGGCTCAAGTTCACCACAAAATAAAAATCAAGTTCGGCTAACTTTTCTGAAAGCATAGATTTCAAATATCTCCATTTAGGGATTTTCCGTTCACCTATGTATATAGAGCCTTGACCTGGATAGCACAGGTGAGCCTGATCTCGTCAGATCTCAGAAGCTAAGTAGGGTCGGCTTGGTTAGTAATTGGATAGGAGACCTCCAACGAAGGCCAAGGTTGCAGAGGCAGGCAATGGCAAACCACCTCTGATAGTCTCTTGCCATGAAAACCCCACCTCGGGTCGCCGTAAGCCAACTCTGACTTGAGGGCACTCTCCACCACCACCATGTATATAGAAAAGTAATGCATAAACAGAGTTTCCAGTTTTATATGATGACATGACACACATTTACAATGCCGAGAAGTCTGTTCTGTATGAAGATTTGTGAACTTGAACAAAAAATATATCTTGTCCCTTGGGGGTTTCTTTGCCTCCAAATATGAAACTGAAAGAAATGTATTGCATTTTTATACAGGATTCTAAAGTTCTCTACTACCGTTTTTCTGTAGCCATTTCTATCAGCTGAGTTCTGTATGACAGCATTGAAATCTCATATCAATTCACCTTCCCCAAAGGAGATGAGTCATGAAGCTAGTTCCCTAAAAAAGTTTTAATGGTCAATTCCAAATTGCTATACCGACCTAGTGTTATAATAATAGGTGCAGCAGATTTACTTTTTTAAAAATCAAAGCTAGGAATTCAGAGAACCTGCTATATCTATTATTACAACAGTAGGTGGATACAGTTGTAATGGAATGCTTTATCCGTATCTCATTAAAACTTCTAAATCATTGAGTTCTGAGATTTATATCCCAGATTCTGAACATCTCGGGAACTTCAGATAAGGTCTAAAGACAGTGGATCCTTCTTTAAAGAAACTGTAACTTAGTACAAATAATTTTTATGGGTTTTTCTTGCTTTAACCCTTTCCATCAATGAACACAGAGACTTCTTTCCCAAATTTAATCTTTATTTTTTATTGAAATAAGCGCTAATATTTTTAATTAAGCAAGACACGACAATATAAAGGATTATTAAGATGAAATTAATTGTTGATGAACAAATGCATGCAACAAAAAGTAAACCTCTTAACATCTCTCAAAGCTAGTAACGATTTTAAATCAGATCATACTCAGTCTATTATGAAATGCATTGGACTTCCAATAAACACCTAGAACCATTTCTCACCTAAATATTCTTCATGAGATTTCCTTCATCAAAACCCTAGTCCCTTATTTGGAGGACATCTTTTATACTAATTAACATGTGCTGTCTCCAAAGACATCTCAAGATCTTTCACACGTGACAATAATATAAAAATATGACTAGGTTTAGATTTAGCTTACTCTTCAGATTTTCAGTCACATGACATTCTGCCAAAGCTGAGTGTGATGCTATGGTGCAGGTCTACTTTAAAAGTAGACAAAAAGTTAAGTGAGTGGATAATGATCGGTCCGTTCTAGTCTAATCATTAATCTACCACTGTCCAAGTATTTTTAACTGGTTGTCAAAGAATAAAAGGAACAACTGTGTATTACACAACCTGTTGACAAACTACAGGGAAGTATATACAAAGTTCACTAGAATGTATGAGTATAACTAGAGTATATTCCTGCCACACAGCCATAAGAAAATTATGATTTAGAAACAATTGCAAAAGCCATGGTGGCTGGGTCTGGGTGTCTGTGTGTGCCACTTCTAGTGCCCCAAAATGAAAAGTTTGAAAAGCACATAGGCACTGCTGCTACGGGGTCCCATCCAATAAAGGCCGTTTTGCCCCACTGGTGCTGGCTTCTACTTCCTGGCTCTGGGTCAATCTGTGTAGGGTTCTCCAGTTTGAATTTCAGAGGTGTGGGGGTTAGCTTAGGTAAGAATGGTGACGTTACTCTCCTTTTAGGCTTCTTGATATAAAGGCTGGCGGTGTATTCATTTTCATGTTTTTTAAAAAAATATTCAGCCCTCATAAGCATGCAAAAAAAGAGTGTGTGCGCTATGACATCACCAGTGAGGCCACCAATGCCGACAGCACCCTCCCTTGAAATTCCCGATTATTTAAGGCACATGAAAAAGAAAATAAACTGGCTCAACCACTGTAAAAATGTAGAGAAAGAACAGTCATGCGGAAAAACCAAATCCAGACCGAATCCAGTGCTTATGGATCGACTGTTTAAAAAATCAGGAATAAGTCAAGCATGCAGAAAAGCCTTAGAAAGAAATCATTGTAATTATTAAGAGAAGCGACGGCCCAATTTTCA
The DNA here is from genome assembly GCF_028583425.1 of Eublepharis macularius. NCBI lineage: Eukaryota > Metazoa > Chordata > Lepidosauria > Squamata > Eublepharidae > Eublepharis > Eublepharis macularius. Next base: position 14,276,289 of record NC_072795.1, on the reverse strand, counting down.
AAACTCTTAGAATGACAGATAAAACAGAAATGAAAGTGCACATATAAGCTACAAGAAATGCACAACATATTCTCTTTGTCACTGCTTTGCCGCTGAAAAATAAGCCTGCAAAAGCAGAAATTCCTTTCAGAAAACAAAAAAAGCTTTTTTTTCATTTGCTGACTAGATACTTAAATAAACTGGTGACTCAAATAGGGTCATATTCTTGGCTGTTATGCTATAAAGCTCCTTGGGCACTCTAAGAAGGAATGCTGTTATGGGAAACGATATTGACAGAGCCTGATAACAGCTGTCTTCATCCAGAGCACCCTCTCCCTCTGCAATTAAGTCTATATTACAGAATAATGGTCACTTAGTCTTAGGGCAACACAACTTCTGAGAATCACCCAAAGCCTGGAAGCACACTCTGTAGAACTGACATTCATTTCAGCCCAGTTGTAATTGTTTGATATTCAGGCCACTGATGATAAAGGTGGGCAAAAAAAAAATCTTAATTCATTAATTCCTTATCTTACGTGCATTCTCTCTCCATCCTAGGCTTATATAGCTAGTTAGAATGCCAATTTCTACTTTCACACGTCAGTATGGATTTCGGTAAAAATAAAAAGTATCCATTTCTTTTCTAAAGCAACAAGCCTCTATTCTAAAGCAGCCTCCTTGTCTTTGTGCTCAGCACACTCATTCTAACACTGATATTCGTTAGGCACGTGTCTGTAACTGCAGAAGTGAGGAAAACAAAGTCCAGTTCCTCCCCCTTCCTAGCAATTAGAGCTCACTCTTTCCTTTGCCAATGAGGGTTACCAACTCCGGTTTAGGAAATTTGTGGAGATTTGGGGGTGGAGCCTGAGGACGGGTTTGGTAAGAGGAGGGACCTCAATGGGGTATAATGCCATAAAGCCCACCCTCCAAAGCAGCCTTTTCTCCAGGGCAACTAGGGTTGCCAGTCCCCCATTGGGGGTGGGGGATCCCCTGCTCCCACCCTCCACCTCTTGCCCCTGCTAACCTGGCCAGTAGGGGGGAACACACCTCCAGGGGCATGCTCACAGTGGCCCAAATCAGGCCATATTCGGGCCTGAATCGGGCCAAATTTGCCCCCCCTTCGGAGTGCGGGACCGCTCCCAGGGCAGCATGTGGCCTGCGTGATGACATCACTTCCTGGACAGTGACTTCTGGCCACTTCCTCTCAGGCGCACACAAGAGGAGCACCAAAGGTAAGTGCCAGTTGTTGGGCTTCCAACCTCCTGCTCGGAGGTTTGGGGGACCTGGCAACCCTAGGGGCCACTGATGGGTGTCGTCTGGAGGTCAGTTGTAATTCTGGGCAATTTCCAGTTTTCACCTGGAGGTTAGCAACTCTATTGCCAATCCAGGTAGTGTTAACATCCTAATAGCTGAGCAATTGATGCACCTTGTTGACTGCATCCTCCACCCCTGTCAGAGACCCGCATCGGCTGGGCGCAATACCCACTGACCATCCTTCCTCCTCTGAGGAGGCGCTGGAAGAACCCGTGGGAGACCCGTCTGCAGCCCCTGAAGAGCCGTCCGGCGACCAGCAACCTGGCCCCTCAGTGCAACCCGATCCTGCAGGGCAACCCGGACCCTCAGCGCAACCCGGTCCCTCAGCGCAAGAGGAGGGGCGCGCAGGGAGGAGGAGCAACTGGGGCCTCGGAGAACCAAGCCTTGTGAGCCGGCGGCAAGGCGGAAGGCTTGGGAGTGACAGAAGAGTGCTCGCCTGCAAGCTCAGCGATGGGCAGAGCTGGACGCCAAGGACGAGGTGGGGCAATCAAGTGAAGGAGAAGCACCTGAGCCTCATTCCCTTATGCCGCAGTGAGCTTATAAGGGAGACGCTGGGCAGAGCACAGCGTGGGAGCAATGTCATTCACCACTCCTTGCTCCCAGCAGCTCGGCTCCTGGAAGCTTCACCCCTGCCTTGTACCCTGCCCTCGCTTGGATAGACCTCCTGTGTCCTGACCTCGACTTCGCCCTCGACCACCTCTTGCCTGTCTCTGCGTACAACTGATGACACGGCTTTCAGACCTCGGCTCAGCTCTCTGACTCTCCTCTGCTTGCTCCCCTGACGGACGGACTCCTTGGCTCTTGACCCCGGTGCGTTTTGGACTCTCGCTTTCTGCCTCCCGCTCAGCCCAGCACCCTCCCAAGCGGGAACCCCAGCCCTGACCATGACAACCCCAATTAAAGTTTGCATAACATTAAAATTGGTTGCAAATTAAAACTAGAGTCCAGTAGCGCCTTAAAGGCTAATCATGAGCTTTCATGACTCAGAGCTCACTTTGTCAGATTCATGAAGTGTACATCTGTTAGGGTGATACAGATATAGTCTCAACAGAAACTGGGGAGAAGGTGGGGGGGGCGGAATTCCATTGAGAAATTGTCCAAAAAAACCCTTCCTTCAACTGAAGAAAACACATTGCTGAAGCAAACGTGTTTTAGTTTTCAGTTCTTTTTTCTCACACAGAAAAAGCAATAGTAGAACAGATGGATGCATAGCCGTAACTGATTTTCACAGGCACTTTAATAAGTATATATTTATATTAAATGATTGTATATTTCCTATATTTAACAAACACCACACAGAACACACAGAGAATACTGATTCTATTCATGAACACCTTAATTTATTCTTCTTGTGGGGAAAGTACAAAAAAAATGTGTCTTCGTCCATATTCGTTTTTCCAGTGATTCAAATTAACACATCCTCCAGGCCACCCTTCAGGTGGGGACTGGAGTTCTCCTGGAATTACATCTGATCACTGGACTGCAAAGATCAGCTCCCCTGGGGAAAACAGCTTCTTTGGAGTTCAGCCTTTTCGGAGAAACAAAAGTTCTAGTGATGTCCCATCCCCATTGACTCCGCAAACTCTACCCTTCTCAGACTTCACCCCGAATCTCCAAGAATTTCACAAGCTGGCATTGGACAAACATGGTCAAGATCACCCAACATCTAGATGAAAACAAGTTCAGTGAAGGCACAGGAGCAAGTGGGAGGAAGCTCATAGATTCCAGTTTCTGGATTGAGCAAGTTGGGATTTACCCCTTCTTACCTGCATCCTAATTTCAGCCCATTCACTATGCTGCAACGGCATAGCCCCACCTTTTTATCCGCCCATACTCTTCCTGAGTACTGACTCTTAAATACGCTGATCATTTTGCAGCATTTTACTCTTAACACATGATACTCAAAAACCTGAAATAATTCAATATGTTTGAGCAAAATTGTTTGGTGCAATATACTGCAGTATTTTCTTTATTGCACAGTTATTAATAATTGTAATTTACTTCATTTCTCTTGGAAAAAGGTGTTTTTTTTTTGCTGTATACATGCATCACTGCTCCACGGAAATCAGGATATTAATATAAAATTAAGTATCCTGGGCTGTCAGTTTAAAGGTGTGCATAAAAGCAACTTTAAAGGTACAACGTTGTATTGGTCACTGCAGCTGCCACTGCAAAATACCACCAGAACTACCACAGAGAAAACTTGCCACTGCAAAATAAGCAGACAGAATTAGAAAAGCAGCTCACTTGCTGATAGAGTTTGCCAACTATGGGTTGGGAGATTCATGGACATTTAGGGGTAGAGAATAAGGAGTGAAGAATTTAGGGTGAGGAGGGACTTCAGCTGGTTATAGTACCATAGACTCCACCCTCCAAAGCAGACACTTTATCCCGGGGAACGGACGTCTATAAATCTGGAGATTTGCTATGTCTCTGGGAGATCGTCAGGGCCTGCCTGGAGGCTGGCTACCCTACTTGCTGAATACATTCTTCAATAAAATGGTAAATCAGATGCGGTCGTATCCTCTGTTGGGCTTTTTACTGTAAAGCACGCAGGTAGTGATGGCAATGACCAATAATCCAGCCACACTGAGACCTATTGTAAGTGGGATTATTTTCTTGTTTCTGTCCACAGCACACTCTTCCTCTGCAATTGAAACCAGATTATTAAGTGTATATTACACAATAACAGTCATATGCTTCCCTTTCAGTAGAGGAGTACAACTTCGGCGATTCACCCAAAAACTGCCAGTGCAAGTCTGTAGAACTGACATTCTGGCCAGATTTGATTATTTGATATTCAAGCTAATGATGATTACAGCATGCATCATTTTAAAAAATTCATTAATGTCTTAGCTCACAATTGTTCCTTCTCTTAAATTAGAAATGCCAAGAAAAAGACTCTGAAAATCTGGACATGTGTGTCCACTCTCTGTTTCTTTTTTGAGGTTGCTTGCCTGTCCTTCACTGACAACCAGCGGAAGGGAGACTTTTAAAAAATGCATAGTGTGATGCCACAACATCATTTCTGGGACCGAGCCCATAGATATCAGGGAAATTCCTAGAATGTCATGGGAAATTCCTAGAGTGTCATGCAACATAGTGAGGTCACTTCCTCTTCCTTGCTGTTAGCAGAGCTGGGGAAATAAACCAGTCCCACACAAAGAGTGGCATTTTATAATATTTACTGCAACTACAGGTTGGCAAGAAGGATTAACTAATAATCCAGTTCCGGCGAGACCTTCAGGAAACATCTCTGAACACCTTCCATAGTGATTACAAAAGGATAGCCATGTTAGTTCATTGCGGCAAAATAAAGCAAAAGTCCAGTGGCACATTAATGACTACATTAAATTCAGTTTCAAAAAGCTCACATGGAATAAATGCTGCTAGTCCTTACAGCACCACCAGTTTTCTAGAGAAGCACAAGAGGAGGGAAAACAAGAGAAGAGTCCAAGATCTGGACTGTAGAAAACAAATTACAGCTCCCCCTAGAGTTCAAATGGACTAAACACACCCTATATCAGTATTCACATTGATCAACAGCTCAAGTTCTGTCACCTCTCCATCAGTTGCTTTTGTCCCCACTATGATTTTTATGATCTATTGATAAAGGTCTCTGAAAATACAAAGAGCATCTTTCCTTCACTAATCATAGCCATTATCCATGTATCTGAGAATCCCTTTTCCATGGAAAATATGTTTATTTTTAAATTGTGCCTAACATATTGTATTCGATGCTCCTTGTACTCCTTTTTTATTCCTGTGCTATACCTGCTCCATGTGTGTATCTTACATGGGCCTGATCCTTTTTGTAGGAAAGTCTTTAACACAGGCATCTTTACTCACCTTTCCCAAACTGGTTACCGACAATATCAAAGGCTTGCAGTTGGGTATTCACAGCCAGCAGTTGAAAGTTAGTGTCCATATTTATGGTTTGCTTGCTGAGGCATTTAAAAGAGCTACCCATTGGAGCCGAGAAGAGCTGGAGTACAATTCCGTAGTATAATAAACCTGAAGCACACAAATAAAGACAAACACCCAAGTGGTTTTGTTGGGAGTGAAATGATGCTTTGTTTGAAGAGTAATGGACATTGCAAAGAACTTAATCCGAGAGCCGTCTGGCGATTCCTTGCCGCCTGTTCTACCAGCGATGCTGGCTGGAGAAGGTCATGCTGGCAGACCATTAATACCACCCAAATCCTCCTGGCCCTTGGCACCAGGTGATCCCAGAAAGCCAGTCCAACACCACCAAGCTACCCTTCTTACAACTCCAAACAGCAAGGTGGCAGGTCAGCCTAAAACCTATCTCCTTACCACCATCACCTGCGTTCCAAATTCTTGCCACCTCTTCAGCTATGGCAACTAGACTTTGCCACCCTTGGGCATCTGCCAACGGGGAGACCATTTGTTCCCCAAAGGAGAGTGGGTTCAAGTTACAAAATGAGAATTGCCAGCAAATAGATGCTAGCCCAGTTGCTTTAAATGTGCATTTCAGTGATTCCTCACTACAGTGGAAAACAGCTATTCCTCCCCACCCCCGGCAAATAATATATCCCATTGTTAGGAGCTCAGAAGTTCTCCTTCATTTCATCCTCATAACTGTTGTAATAAATCAGCATGCCTAGATATGGGGAGGCGCTGCATATCTCTCTCTGTGTGTTATTTTCCTGATTAGCAAAATACCTCTCTTTGTCCAAAGTGGGAATGCCTCCCTGACTCCTCCTCTTCCTGTGGCCATTGTGAGAGATTCTCTCTCTTCCCTCATGCGAGGGTGCAGGATGCATCTACCAGTCTCTCCTGTCATGGAGGCCTAATCCACATACCTGCCTTTAAGCGTGATGCCAGAATAGCTGGCCATGTCCAACAGGGAAAGTTCACTTTAGACTGGGATTCTTTCTTCTATGAGACAAATGCTGAGAATGGAATCTACCTCAATAAAATGTAAGTTCTATCTTTTCTACAATCTAAGTGCCTGAAGATTGATTTTTCTGTGTTGGGTTCACTCTCCCCCTGATGAGGTAACTCTGTTGGACTTAATTTGGGTCTCCACAAATCTTGTTCCAGTACTGTAATCACACTACTACATTAGCTAAATCCAGAAACGTTAACAACGGCAACAACAGTGTGTATATATACTGCCCTTCTAGACAGATTAGTGCCACACTCAGAGTGGTGAACAAAATCAGTGTTATTATTGTCCCCACAATCCAGCTGGGGAGCTGGGGCTGAGAGGAGTGGCTTGCCCAAGGCCACCAGCTGAGCTTATGGCAGTAATGGGAGTTAAATCAGCAGAGTGCTGCCTTGGAGCCCAGCCACTAATGCTACAGCACTTAAAACCAAAGAAAGTTAGACATAAGCCCCATTAAATCCATGGAACCGGGGTTGGTTCCTGGTTTTGCAAGGCTCTAGAGTGCCTGGAGACCCTGTCCGTGCTGCTGCTCACCTTGCTCACACCCTCTTCCTTCTCATACATATGCTCCTTCTCCCACCATATATGCATCTTTCTGCCTCTTGTGAGCCGTGCCAACTGCACACACCATGCACACACCCTTCCCCCAGCAGCTCTGAGAAGTGCATACAATTGGGACTGCAGGTGGTGGGTTGGCTTGCAATTGAGTTGGGGGAATGGCAGGGGGCAGAGTTGGTGGCAGTAGTCCACAGGCCTTGGCAGCTGCCCCACCTCATTGTATGCTGATGCCAGCCCTGAATGGAACAAATGTATGCACACAGTTAGCGTGGAAGATGCTTAACTTCCTCTGTGTTGTGCCCCAAAAGGATTTTAAAATCCTACCCCTTTTCACATATTATAATCAACACATCCTATGTGGCAAGCAGCCCTAGGGTAACATTGATGCAAAGGGGCAACCCGTAGTTTTTCAGCTGCGGTTCATATAAACAAAAACTCTGAAAAATGACAGTTTTACGTAGCAAATAATATAGCAAAATCCATGTGTCAGCCCTTTCAGGTAACTTTTATGGTAACCAGGGGCGGTGCAAGGGTTTACCACGCTCGCGGCCGGCCAGCCGGGCGCCCCCACGCACGCACGAGCGTGCACCGGCCTACGTCATCACGGGAGCGCATGCGCCGCCGCCGGCCCAATCGCTGCGGCGGGCGGCCTCCGAGCTCTCCCGCTCGGTGGCCTGCGCCGCCACAGATGCCTGCCCGCGGTGGCTGCGCCTGGCTGGGGACTTGTGCTGGCGGCGGCAGCGGCGCGGGGTGGGAGGGATAGGAGGCTGGTGCTTTGTTGCGCGCGCTCCCGCCCGCCGCGCCTCATCCGGCACTCCCTCCGGCACCCTGCGCCTGCAGCCACCACCTACCTGGCCTCAATAGGCCCGCCGGCCCTGATGGTAACTGCCTAGCCCTGTAAGCCCCCTGTCCCCCTTACCTGGGCTATGGAGAGATGGCACAGAGGGAGGGAGAAGTGCTTACATATGCACCTGTACTCCCCCATCAAGCCAGAAAATGATGTAAGTACCACACTGGCCCCCAGCTCCCGGTCCCGTGACCCCCACTTTAGCTCCTGGGGCTCCTGGCAAACCTATAACTGTGATGCTTCTCATATGCACAGTTGGCAGGCTCCCACTACATGCAGTCATAATGCCTGAAAAGGGCCATCGGATTAAGGGAGTTTCAGTTGCTCTGTAACCCAGTGTCCTGGTTCTTGAAGACATGCATTTTTCAGGCCTTCAAAACGCCTAAGGCAAGGATAAAGTCCAGAATTGCCAAATGTCCCCAAGGGGGAGATCATAATGGTACTTACCATCGGAGGGTACCCTTAAACTGGCTTCTATCGCATAGAGATAATATACAGCTGCAGTCTAAGAAGGAAACAAGGTGATACAATTACTGTTTTAGAATTTATACAATAGAGCATGTGGTCATGGCCAACAGTGTGTACAGATGGTTAAACAGAGACAGCACAGACTTGTCAATTCCTTTAGGTTGCCAACTCCAGGCTGGGCTATTCCTGGAGATTTGGGGATGGAGCCTCTGAAGGGCACGGTTTGGGAAGGGGAGGGATCTCAGTCGAGTATAATGCCATAGAGTCCACCCTCCAAAGCCACCATTCCCTCCAGGGGAGCAGATCTTGGAAGTCTGGAGATCAACTGTAATTCTGAGAGATCTCCCGGCCCCACTAGGAGGATGGTAACCTTGCTACCTTGCTAAGGTAAATGTGCTGCTACCACAAGCCTTGATGGAAAATGAGACTTCAGGTGGCAGATTCTGAAGCCCCCTTAAAGGGCACCAAGCTGTCAGCTGATTTAATTATTATGTTTATAATTTTGTGCAGAACCCTTCTATTTTGTCCCTCAGGTGTCGAATTATTTTGGACTTACCCTCATCTCCCAAGCTTGGATTCAAGATTTTTCATGTGGGGAGGTTGGAATGTATTCATTCCACGATTATTTATAACAACTTTTTGTGAGTAACTTAATTAAAATATTTTAATAAGCGCTAGACTTAAAATCATGTTGGTTTCCTATGAAATAACATAGACACAATATTTATACAGATTTATTTTCCCCTTTACAGGTTCATTTTGTGCATGGTCAGTTACTTTGTATTAACAAGTTACATTTATGGGGTGCATTGCTTGATATTTTACCACTGAGAAAGGCCTTGGGCCAAAATGTGTTTGGTTCTATGCAGGGCTTTTTTTCTGGGAAAAGAGGAGGTGGAACTCAGTGGGTTTACCTCGGAGAAAATGGTCACATGGATGGTGGCCCCGCCCCCTGATCTCCAGACAGAGGGGAGTTTAGATTGCCCTCTGTCTGGAGATCAGGGGGCGGGGCCACCAGCCATGTGACCATTTTCAAGAGGTTCCGGAACTCCGTTCCACCGCGTTCCTGCTGAAAAAAAAGCCCTGGTTCTATGCATAGGGAGATAAATGTACAATAATCCCTGTACATTTGGAAACTGTCCATTTTTTCTGTATAAAGTGGTATTGTACTAATTTCTGGAGCTCACTAACATTGTTTTTATCCACAATTTTGTATTCTTTATTATTTGTTTAATTTTTTACCAGTTCCTTATTGATTTGGTTGGAGCAGGACTTCATATTTTTTTAGTGTTTTAACCTTTTCAGTTGCCCTTCTCTTGCTTGGTTGTATTTTTTCCTCCTCTTTTTCTTTTTTCCTTCTTTTATGAACCCACTTGCCCTTGTATGGGTCTTATAGGGTCACCCTAGACTATACTTCTTACGTGAGTTTGAACCTGCGCCTATACAAACACGTGCGTCTCTCTGACAAAAGTATATGCATATCTCATTTGTGTGCTTGTTTGCACGCGAGTTTACCAACAACTCCTCTTAACAGTTGGGAGATGCAACCCATGATGCACCTTGTTTAATCGTATGTGTAGATATTTGTCATCTACCTTTTAAAAAAATTTAAAGGGATGTTCGTCTATACGGACACCAGGTGGCTGCAATTGGAATACTGTGTGCAGTCTGGGTTCCCCGATCTCAAAAAAGATACAGTGGAACTAGAAAAAGTGCCAAAAGGCACAACCAAAATAATCAAAGGGGAAGACCTTCCCTGCATGGAAAAGCTAAGAATTTGGGGATTTTCAGTGTAGAAAAAAAGACAACGAAGGGTGGAAATAAGTGAAGTTTATAAAACTGTGTTTGGGGTGGAGAAAGTGGCTAGAGGGATCTTTTTCTACCTCTTCCAGTTAAGCTGTGTAACACATTTGCCCCAGGATACAGTCATGGTCACTAGCCCAAGTGGCTTTTAAAAGGGATTGTTTATTTACTTATTTATTTATTTATTTATTTATTTATTCAGTAAATTTCTATGCCACTTCTCCAGGCAACCTGCCCAAGGCAACTTGCAAAATGCAAAAGTATAAAGCACCATAAAAGTTGTCAGTTAAAACCCAGCATTAAAAAGCAGGATATAGGTAAAGGTAGTCCCCTATGCAAGTACTGAATTATTACTGACCTATCGGGGACGTCACATCATGACGTTTTCTTGGCAGACTTTTTTAGTTTGCCATTGCCTTCCCCAGTCATCTACACTTTACCCCCAGGAAACTGGGTACTCATTTTACCGACCTTGGAAGGACGGAAGGCAGAGTCAACCTTGAGACGGCTACCTGAACCCGAACTCAGGTCATGAGCAGAGCTTGGACTGCAGTACTGCAGCTTACCACTCTGTGCCACAGAGCTCCTTGTGTAGATGATTGGGGAAGGCAATGGCAAACCACCCTGTAAAAAGTCTGCCAAGAAAATGTCGTGATGTGACATGGGTCAGTAATGACTTGGTGCTTGTTGGCCACTGAGAAACAAGATGTTGAACTGGATGGACTACTGGACTGATCTAGCAGGGCTCTTCCCTACACCAGATCCTGAGATATTACAAGCATATTCCTGTTTTCATCTGGAAAATGCTGGAGGATCTTTATATTCTGTTTTTTGGCAAACACGATGCCATGTTTCCGTTCTCAGGTTTTACATGCATACATTTAATAGAGGCGGTGTATAAAATTGCATCTAACCGTAATAAAAATCAAGGCTCCAAGATGCTGAAATGCCTATATGAAGAGGGGGAAAGTTGCCAGGCGATTCCCTACCAGCTCATATTTCAAAGTGACCTACGAAACCTTATCGCAGAGGGAAGGGCTGAGTTGTGCAATACTGCTCCACCAGCCACATTGTTCTTGGAGAGCAGGCAAAAGGTTAGGGGACTTTCAAAAGGTTCCTTCATCATCTTCATTGAAGCTTTTCCAGGTGGCACTTGGACACTCAGTTGCACAACCAGTCCTCAGGAACCTGCTTCAGTCAACAGTAATGCTCTCTTCTGGTTAAGGGCAGACCCTTGAAGCCGAGCCTTTATTTGCAAGCCAGGGTGTTGGCACTTGTGTGGCTCCCACAGAATGAGAGTCAAGGAGCCTTTCCAGACAATGAGGTTTCTGTGTGATACATTCACTTGCTCATTGGGGAAATGACCCGGTTTCCCATGGGCCTCTCACCATCAGAGCTACACTTTGATTATTTAGGTATTACAGGTTTCAGGCATGTGAAACACAGTACTTGTTGGATATATGCATTTTTCTCCCATCTTTCCTCACAACAGGAGAGAGAACAAAAATAAGCCTGGAGGAAAGGCTCTATGTGGGCAGTAGGAAATTATTTTATTTATTATTTTATTTAATTAAAAATATAAAATAAAATTTGGCAGCACAAACATGTGTTATGTGTCGCCTCCAACATATGGCGACCCTGTGAAGGAAAGACCTCCAAAACATCCTATCATTAACAGACTTGCTCAGATCTTGCAAACTTGATGACGTGGCTTCTCTTACTGAGTCAAGCCATCTCTTTTTAGGTCTTCCTCTTTTCCTACTGCCTTCCACTTTTCCTAGCATTACTGACTGTTCCAGAGAATCTTGTCTTCTCATGATGTGACCAAAGTACGATATTATCATCAATAGCAACATAATAGTCATACTAAATATCATCATCAATAGCAACCTAATATTTAAAACAGCCATGCACATATTGTACCACCCACTCAGCCTAAACAACTTGTGGGGTAGAAATGCAGCGCATGGGGTGTGGGGCCCGTCTGGGGTTCTCACAGCCCTAGCAAGCCTGCCCTATCTGTATTGAAGAGAGGTGCGGCAGTGGTCTCCTGTGGCGCATTTTGGGAGGGCAAGAGCCTTCCCGTTGCCCTCACTGTTCCCTTCACCAGGAGCAGGAGCAGCTAATTCTACTTCCCCCCTTGTCAGTCAGCCTGGAAGCTGCGCATGCACAATCGGGCTTTCTGTACTCATGTCTTGCGAGAGTTTGGAAAGCCCTACTGGACATGCGCAGCTGGCCCTGCTGTCCTTTTTTAAAAGCTTGGGAAGAGGGAAGTGTGGTGAAATGCCTTATATGTCAGGATTAGTGCCAAAGTTTGACTCCCCAAAGCTTGCTCTCCGTACCGGTTTAGAGCTTACAAAGTGCTTTTGCTGGCTGATGGAGCCATCCAGTGACATAGAAATGCAGATGACCCCAGCCAGAGGGCTACACTGGCCAACCCACCAAAGCCGTAGTCACGTCTAAGCTATAGAACTTCAGAGGGCTGAAGTGAGGAGTGGACACTTCTGCAGACAGGAAGAGAAAAATGATCTGTCAGGGGCAGGGGGGAAGGGAGATGAAAACCCCTGAGCATGTTGAAGGACCAGATCTGTTGTTACACACAGCAAGGAGGAAGAAGGAGGGCATCTTTGCAATACAGAGTAGCACATGAGCACGTGGGCCTGAGATCTTGGGAGGGGAGGTCCCCTAGATACATAAACCAAGGTAATGAATGATTTCTAAATGTTTGCCAGTCCAAGAAGTATATAGCCTATTCCTTATTATGTATGTTTAGAATTATAAAGTTAAGAATTAGAGGACTGTGTTTTTAAAAAAACCTTGCTTAATTTGTCATGTTTGCAGATACAGGGCGTGCTTTTTTATTTTCTTATTAAACTTCTTTTCATGTTTACTATGGTCAGTCTGAGCTCAGTGACCCACGTTAAGCCTCTATTCAGTCCACTTGTACAGGGTGCAGAAAGGGGAGGGGGCAGTGGCTAAACCCTGCTCCTCTAGAGTGTGTCGGTCCCCTCGGTTGTGAGTGTAAAAGGAGAGGGAGACGCAAATACGGTTGCCTTTAAGAGGCAAAGAGGCTGTGAGGCCTGATTCTCCACAGGAAGGAAGGAATACGGCCTGCTCTGGCTCTTGGGCAGGGACAGTTAGAGGTAAAGGGGGAGGGGGTTTGATGATGAATGATGGGAGGGCCACAGCAAGGGCTGGCAGCCTCAGAGCTAAGCTACAAGTGACGCCTGACACAGGTTGGACACTTGTCAGCTTCCCTCAAGTTTTGATGGGAAATGTAGGCGTCCTGGTCTTGCCGCTTGGCTCTCCATTTAATTGAAGTTTACAGATCGGCAGTCTATGGGAGGGAGAACATGCGGTCGGGAGGGGAGAGCAGGCATTGGGCTCTCGCCAGGTGCCCCCCTTCCCATACACTGGGTGTGTGTGGGGGGGGGGGTTCCTGTAAACTTCAATTAAATGGAGAGCCAAGCTGTAAGACCAGGATGCCTACATTTCCCATCAAAACTCGAGGGAAGCTGACAAGTGTCCAACCTGTGTCAGGCATCTCTCGTAGCTTGGCTCTCAGGCAGCCATCTTGGAAGAGTGGTCCCTGTAGAAAAGGAACCTCAGAAAACTGCTGACGAGTCATCCCGGAAAGACTTAAATCCTGCATCCCAGATAATTAGTTCTAACAAAATTACCTTTTTGAAAGTAAAGCGGATGAAACCATCACGGAAAGTAATATTCAGGGTGGATAGCTGGTTTCCACAGCTTCCTGATGTCTGTGTGGCATTTGGGTCAATGTTAAGATACTCCGTTTTCTTCTGTGGAAAAAAAATCAAAGCAATGCAGAGCTGGACCCAATGTCCTTGGCAAGGGTATTTATGTAGAAACCCCGCTTTTTCAGCCCTTCTCCTCAGGGGCTCCTGTTTGCATCCACTGTAACATAAAGCAGATTTTCCAGAGCAACAAAATGGTCCTATACTGGTTTGGTGTAGTGGTTAAGAGTGCGGGACTCTAATCTGGAGAACCAGGTTTGATTCCCCACTCCTCCACTTGAAGCCAGCTGGGTGACCTTGGGTCAGTCACAGCTCTCTGGAGTTCTCTCAGCCCCACCCACCTCACAGGGTGATTATCGTTGTGGGGATAATAATGACATAGTTTGTAAAACGCTCTGAGTGGCCGTTAAGTTGTCCTGAAGGGAGGTAGATAAATCTAATGTTGTTGTTGTTATTATAACATTGCCCTGTTTTGACTCCTCTACAGAGGACTGGTGCAGGACTAAGAGTGGAAATACATGTTACTAAGTATCTAGGAATGCTCAAGTGAACCTCATTTCATGTTTCCCCTCCCACTTCCCATGCACTCGCTCACACAGTCACACTTCCATGTGCTCCGCATTTGATACCAGTTCCTCCTTGACTGCTAAATGTATCCCATTTATTGTGAGGCACCAGTGTTTTCCATTTTTCCCTTCTGATACCAATGTGGTTTGCAATCGATGCATACTGTTGCATTACAGTTCTTTAAAGAAGTAGCTCTGGCTGTGCTTTTATTTGCTATCCCTGTAGTTAAACTTTGACAAGGAAATTCTCCGTTTAGATCTGCCAGAATCCCAGTTTCCGCCACCTCCCACATCCATCCATTGAAATGGAGATCTTGACACTTTCTCACACCTTAAAGAAATGCAAATCTGAAAGTCAAAGGAAGCCTACGGTACTTTTTCTCACAGTGAAATTAGAGCTGAATTGGCACTCTCCCCTCTGGACTCACTTGCAGTGCGATCACATGAAGGGAGCTCCTGTGAAAGCAGCATGAACGTGCGCCAAGCAAGAACAGCCTGCGTGTGAATTGAGGACTGCACAGACAGTCCTGCACTTGAGCATCCCTAGGTACTTAGTAACGTGTATTTCCACTCTAAGTCTAGATGGAGACATGAAAGGACAAGAAGTGGGCTACAGGAACATGCAGTCCCCCATGTTTTAACTTCCCCATCCTTCTCCATATTCCTGAGTTGCTGTTTCATCTGACCAATATTAACCACAAATAAAATAAACCAACAAAATGGGGCTTTAGAACCCTGGATTAAAAATCAAGTCGTAATATGATGGCTTGCACCAAGGGCCACATGAACACATGAAGCTGCGAAGTCAGATCATTGGCCTATCAAGGTCGGTGTCGTCTTCTTCAACTGGCAGCAACTGGGTCTCTGGCAGAGATCTTTTAATAATAATAATAATAATAATAATAATAATAATAATAATAATAATAATAAACATTTGATTTGTATACTGCCCTTCAGGATGACTTAACGCCCACTCAGAGTGGTTTACAAAGGATGTCATTATTATCCTCACAACAAAACACCCTGTGAGGTGGGTGGGGCTGAGAGAGCTCCTAGAAGCTGTGATTGACCCAAGGTCACCCAGCTGGCTTCAAGTGGAGGAGTAAGGAATCAAACCCGGTTCTCCAGATTAGAGTCCTGCGCTCTTAACCACTACACCAAACTGGCTTTCAATCTCCCCTACCAGACACTTATTTTTGGATGGATGCAGTAGGTATTGAACCTGGAGGATTCTTCGGCCGTTTCCACACTGCTTACCTTGTTCTGGAAAACAGTGAAATCTCGCGCAAGGATGCTGTTATCATGTCTTTAGTGTCTTCTCATGAGATTTTGCACGAGATTTTGCTGTTTTCCGGAACAAGGTAAGCAGTGTGGAAACGGCCTTCTTCATGCAAAGCCAATGTTTTACAGTCCTAATCCTGACCGTAATGATTCTATGGCACCCCAAACCTGTTGAATCCATGGACACTTTTGGAATTTTGAGAAAGTTGGGACCAATCCCATCATGGAGGTGGGACCAATTGGAAAAATGGCTGCCATGGAGTTTGGAGGTTCCGAGCAAAGCATCCTCCTATGATGGGCGCAGCTCCTTCTTGGGCCCTCCCTGAAGATACAAAAGTGATGCCCCCTGGAGCATCTCCTGCTTCAGTGAGCTGGAGGGAAGCCAGTATAGGCTCCTTGCTATAGAGAAGACTTGCCTTGATGGAGAAGCAAGTGGGCACCAGGAAATGCATCCGCAGGCATCACACCCCCTGTTGGTGCTATGTCGGGGGTTGCTGGCTTAGACCTTTTAAAAACTGGGGGCAGGGGGGAGAACTGGAAGGGGAAAGTTGCAGCTTACTGTGTCGCCGTTTCGAACGATGATTGTCAATCCAAGGGAGGCTTTAATGCAATCTGCAGTTCCATTCTGAACACTGTAATTCCCAGTTGCAGCTGGTGCTGGTTTAGGCGAGAGGGTGGGCTGGGGTGGAGCTGTTGGCAAGGGAGTGGTGGTTTTATTCCCTGCTCGAGCAGATGTCCCATTCCTCCAGGCCCCTGTATGTGCCGTATGTGGGCTTGTTGTCAGGTTCGTCAAATGTACAGTGACATGGTTGTGGGTGGTCTCGCCTGTATCCTTGGCATTTCCTGTAGTTGATAGCCTTGGATGAGCTGTCCTTTCCCGACTGTGCGAAGGCCTGGTGTCTGATGCTATTTTTTGAGACGCTGCTGTAGGTTTTAGGACTGTATAGACTCTGGTTTGGTCCGTTAGTGGTTCCGATTGCACAGCCGTTCCCCCTGCAGCTTTCAGCAAGGTAGGTGTTAGAGCATGACTGGTTGTTTGTGTGGGGTTTGCAGGTGTCACCCCGGGAGCAAAGCCTGCCCCTTTTGCCAGTATGTGGCCTGTCGTTTGGCCAGCTGACAATCTAGACCGGGGTGTTTGGTCAGCCACTGGGGGTATCCCCGGGCTTGCTTGCGTTGCTGAAGCTTCTGACTCATCAGCTAGAAAAGTCACGTTCAGGGGGCTTGAAACAGGCTGTGGAGGAAATCTGCTTCTTGGTGGGAACGAGTTGGATTGCCAAGCGGCATGGGCCTGCCTGCCATCGTCTGGTGCCAAGGCACTGCAGGGTAAAATTGCTGCAAACAAGCGGAGAACAGGTTTAACCACCTTCATTCAACCAAACCTTTTCATCCCCTTTGCCGCTGATCTGTGCATCATCCTACTGCATTTTTTTTGGATGTCCTTTCTTACTCCGCACAAGCACAGACCCTGTTTGCCTGGGTGATTCCATTCTCGGTAGCTGTGCCTGCTAAGCACAGGCAAAATTTTGCTTGTACTTTCCGGCTGGCAGGCAGAGCTGTGGAGACCGGAAGGAGAGAGTCCGTAAGACTCGCCTTCGCCCCTCCTTCACTAGGCCTCCCGGAGAAAAGCTGTGCTTTGCTATTCACCTCGTCACCTGCCTTGCAGACAAATCCACACACTGTTGGATATTGTACTATTGTTGCATTACAGCAATCCTTTGCAATCAAATTGCCTTGTCCACACAGGAAAATCCAGGTGCACCCCATTGCTATTGTTCAGTGACATCCAAAGACGGGGAGACACATCCTTGGAGGGGAGGGGAGTGGTTAAGGTAGCTTCCGTACAGAGCTGTTGCTACCATGTCTCTGCCCCAAATGTCAGCATTTGAACCCCACACACCTGCCGTTTCCCTTTTTGCATCTCGAGTGCTTTTCCCCACAATGTCTTCATAAGGTTGCCCCACTTCCCAGTTTTTTTCTGGCTCTGGTGCGTGTCTTTCTAAAGGCCAGCCCAAGGGCTACCACAGTCTCCATCAGCTACCCCACTGCCCTTGGTCAGTAGGACAATCACCCTTTGAGCTGCCAGGCTGACCCAGAAGCACTCTGAGCTCCAGTTCCAAGCCACCATAAAGGTGGGGTGCTGGTAATGGTGGAGCTGGTGGCCTCCTTCTCTTCCACCCTCCTTCACAGGGGCAGGGCAGGGGAAGACGAGCCAGTGGAGGCAGGATTGGGGCTGCTGCAAGTCTCTTTTGGTGCCCCTGGCACCCCCACCCTCTGGCGCCCTTGGCCATCACCCAGTGGGCAGGCCCCTCCTGTTTCTAATCCTGCTTTGGTACAATCTTTTCTGAAAGATGGAGTGGGATAGGAAGGTACAGGCGTCTACACTACTTCTGGCACAATTTCCCGCACTCCCCTTATTTCCTCTGACCATTGGCTGGAATTTTTGCTGTGGAGCCATTATGGCTATAGCAATCGTGCAACTACTTTAAAAAAAAAAAGTGGAGGAAAAGCACTCGAGAGGCAAAAGGGGACATGGCAGGTGTGTGGGGCTGTTGGGGGAATATCCACATGTGAAGCTTCATTGCTGTTACGAACGTCTCTTCATTAAAAGCAACAATGAGAGCAGAATGGGGAATCAACCCCAAAAGAACAACTCCGATGTAGGGGAAAAGAGGAACAAGAACTCCATATGGAAGCTACTTACAACTAGTGCCTGAATCTGGTGCATACTTCTTCCCTCTCAGTCTCCTTTTGTGTTGTGCGTATTGAATTGTGGGCATTCATTTTGAATTATTAACACACACACCCCGGGTGCATTGGCAAAAACCTATCTATAAATATATCAAATAAATACCTAAAATGACATTTTAATTGCCTCTAAAACAGAGAAATGATCTCCCATCTGCCTGACAGGTTAGATGGCCAGAAAGCAAAACGAAATATGGGCAGAAATAAGTTTTCCGATGAACTGAAAAGGAGCAAATAAAGGAAAGAATAAAGGACAGAGCGAAGAAGTCAAAGAGGTATAAATAATTATAACAAAGAGAACACTTAAAAAAAAAGATGTTCACAGTTGTTAAACTCACAAAATCTCAACGAAGGTGGGCGGAAATGGGTAGAAGCGAAGACCTTGGGCAGGTGACCCAGCGGAAAAGATGAGAAAGTTCCACAACCTTTAATAGCTGTCAAGAGAGGGATTTTCAGCAGCTGTGACTTTCGTGTTCCTCCTTTGTTTGCCAGCTGCCAAAATTACCTCTTCTACACAGCTATGAAAGGCACAGGAGATTCCCAACTCTTGCTTTTTGCAAGATTCTCAAAGTGCCAGACGCAAATCACAAGAGCATCTGTGTCCGATTGTCTCTCTACTCACCACTGCCGAGAACAAGAAGGGATCCCACCACCAGCAGCTTCAGGCAACTCATGGTGACAGGAGATGAGGAGTTTGCCGTGCCTTCGTGAAGAGCTTTCAACAGAGGGGAAGTGCAGCCCAAAGACTGCCAATTTTTTGGTGCTGGCTGCCAACCCATCACATGTAAAGGAGACATGGGTGGGGGAAGCTATTTCGTAAGCTGTAACCCACAGCCCTATGAGAAAAGCTAGCAGAACTGAAAATGGAAATAAGACTTGTTGCTAGTCTCCCTGGTGCATGTGATTCTCTCCGAGGATATTGTCTTAAAACCCCGGGGTTGCTAAGTGGCTTGGGACAAAATACATAGATTTTTTTACTTTGGGTTCAGTTGCCAGAAAAGCCCGGGGTAAGCCCATTTCTCCTTCCCATCAAGCCCTTGGTTTCAAACCGCAGTGATCTCTAATGTGGCTTCCATGAACACCATACCCTCCACCAATAGGGTTATGCACCTGAAAACTAATGGCATTTTATTGATTCACATTTCAGGCAGGGCATAAATACCAGTATTCAATGGTATTTGGGTCCTCTGGTACAGTTTCGGGATTCAGGATTGGTTTTTTTCTGGGATTCCGGAATTTTTTGTACTCCATTATTCACTGAGGGGGATTTTTATTGGGATTGTGGTTGAGTGGCTGTTTTCCAATTAAATGACACCAAAATTGGAGGAGAGCTAGTGCTGCTTGTCCACTAAAGACCCCCCCTCAAGTGAATGGGACCTAGGGGTCCAATTCTACCGGCCCCTGAAGAAGGGCCCTCCCAGCCAACCTATTTGTAGGGGAGTGGACTGGAAGGGGATAAAATGGACCTGGAAAAGGGCCTCGTGCCCGTCCACCCCCATGGAGTGAGGGAAAGAGACAGAGCTTGGCTTGAGCTTGGCTTGTTCTAACCCCAAGCTGCCCTCCCCAGGCTGGGCAGACATCTTGCCAGCCATGAGCCACCCTCTCCAGGCTGGGCAAGACTCATACTGGCTTTCAGCTGCCCTCCTCAGGCCAGGTGGAGACTCTTGCTGGCCACAAGCTACCCTTCCCATTGCCTTGGAAACCTGTTAAGGGGTGGGGGGAATAGAGGCTTGGGATCTTTATAATGCCGTCCCTGTATATCCATGAATATTTCTGGAAATATATAGGACATGGATACTAGTTTTCTTGAGAATCCTCAATACTGCTTCAGATACCGAAGTGTACAAATGTACCAAGCATCCAACACCATCTTCTAAATAGCTTGTCGAGGAACAAGCACAGTGCAGAAAGCATGAAATATTAAGAGCAGCTGAGAGTCATTTAAAGGAAAAAACTCAGAAGTAGACAAGGAAGGCCCACACTAGCCCTTGAGAGGCTACAAAAGTGTGGAGGGGGAGATTTGCGAAGGGGATTAATTGTTCTTCTTATGCTCCAGTTTGGCTTCCCAAAGGCCAACATAGCAATAAATAAATAAATAGGGCAGGCACCAGAGATTAGGAACTGTGCATGACAAATAAAGACAACTGGAGTATATGTAACAGTTCACAGATCTTTCATTACTAGCAATCTCTTCATTTTTTGTTAATTACATTTTAAAAAAATAAAACGGATGCATTTTCAGATGGGAGCTTTCTTGCTTTTCTGCTTTAATCAAAAGTTCTGAAAAGCAGCAGTTCACAGTTATGGGAAATGGGGAAGTTCGGGGACACAGACTGAAATCAAAATGCAAGGACCAGCTTCCTTGGTTGCAGCCCAGAAAAATTTCGGTGTTGGGATTTCGAATTTATGGAGTTCGAAGAATGAGAGTCCGATGCCTCTTTTTGATCGTTTAAAATCTTTCTAGCCCTTATTAAATTCTGTGTTTCTCAGGAGCTCTGTCTCCCTCTAGTGGAAAATGTTCTATACTGCAAATCACAATCTAATATGGGACGTTGATGCGCTGCTCTATTTGCAACGAATACTGGTATTTTAACCTGTAATTTTAATGCCTTTGCAGAACGTTACATATGCTTGAGCAAGAAGATGATTTTCCCTTTATGTTTTCGGTTTTGTGCAGGTGCTCCTTTGAGCTGCTGTAGCATAGTGGTTAAGTGGTTTGGCTGCAAATCAGCACTGCTGGTTTGAATCCCACTTCTGCCATGAACTCTGCAGGTGGCCTTGGGCAAGCTGCTCCTCCCGTCCCCAGCTGTATTGTGGGGATAAGATCACCACTGACTTTGTTCAGCACCCTGAGTGGGCACTAATCTGTACAGAAGGGCAGTATATACGGATGCTGCTATTGTTGTTATTGCTGCATATATGTGTCACACTTGTCCTACCTTTTTGTTTTGGTGGAGAGTGCCATCAAGTCATAGCTAATTTATGGTGACCCCTAGTGTGGTATTCAAGGCAAGAGACTAACAGAGGTGATTTGCCATTACCTACCTCTGCATCCCCGGTCTACATTGGAGGTCTCCCATCCCAATTACTAACCAAGGTCGACCCTCCTTAGCTTTTGAGATCTGATGAGATCAGACTTGCCTGGGCTATCCAGGTGAGGGACCTTTCTGTTTTAATATCCTGTTAATTGCCAATGTTCTAGATGGCAACTCTAGTTTGCTCTGTAGGAGGACTGTGTGTAGAGAAACAATTAAAGATGGCGTTCCAGACGCAGCCCTGAGGACCAAGGCCACGTGGCTGGGTAACCACAGCTAGAAGAGCAGATTCACCCAAAGGCAGGATGTAACAATGTAGGGCAGCTAGTTAATGTGTTTGCTGGAAATAGGAGTGGGTGTGTGGTTTTGGTCCCATCCTGCCTGACCACAGGTAGGATGTGTGAAGAACAGCAAATTGTCCCAGAAGCTTCAAGATCTGGTAGAGCTGCGTGCTTCTCTGGATGGGGGCGGCACAAAGGATCTATGTGTCTATGCCGAATATTGTTTCTTTGTTCCCCAAACACAATCCTTAGGCTGTTCCTTGCTCCTTCTCTGTCCCACCTCTCTTCCCACCAGCATGTATTTAGGGCACTGGCAATCTCTTGCTTTCTATGCACCTCTGTTAATGATTTTGTTTTCCTCTAACTGGCTCTACTTCCTTGCATGCTAAATAGTCAGCATGCTAACTTGGATTGTCCATCACCGCATCTGAGGAGACATCCTCACAACTTACTCAACACATAATGCATGAGGTAAAGTACTCAGAAAAGCCAATGCTACAATATGTCGGTTAGTCCAACCGTTTTGGCGCTTGGTGGGAGAAAAGAATCTTTTGCTGAGTGTCAGACTTTTCAGCTTGTAACAAACCCATCACAGGTGTGCAGAGAACTGAAGAATTAACACTGCAGTGGTGCATGCTTGGAGTATGGTGTTCACAACAAAGGGCTTGGGAGCTGTTATCCTGTGTGTGGCTGGACCCGCATTTTATCACGAGCTGAAGTGGGAGACCGGGGAAATCAGAAAGGCTTTGCCTGTACTACACCCAATTGAAACGATCGTGTGAGTAGACTCTAGATCCTCAGAAAGGAATTTGTTACTGGCTGTTGTTTACTAGAGATGCCTTGGATTTTGTTCGACAGTCAAACTTACCTTGTTCAACTGCTACAATCAGACATAAACTAATCACCAAGTATCTTTAACCGAGCACTCAACCATTCAAACACCTACCAAGGTTTTCCTCAGGTTTTTTCCCCCAAAAATTGCGTATGTGCGGAAATCCTGCCAATCCAAATAGATAGTAAAGCCACTAAGGACTACTTAAATGAACTCTGAATGGTAGGGTTCTTTTTTTGAAATTGAATGTTGTTGTTGTTACAACTCGGCATTTGTTTTAACTGATTCATAAGATTTGTGACTGATTTAACTGTCTAAATCACTTGTTGAGGGGTGATTGTTTAGCTAGCAACAGCAAGAGGGGAATAGAACTTGATCTAGCTGGGTGAAAACATACATATGCAAAAAGTTGATTTCATGCTTCATGCGGTGAAACAATTGGCTAAACGGTCACATAGGCACAGGCCATTGAGTTTGCCACGTTTGTTACTGAAAGAATTAATATGGAGTCTCTTTGGTTACAACCAAAGAGACTCCGTATTAATTCTTTCAGTATTCTAAGTGCTTTGTTCACAGGTGCCAAGATGTTCCCAGCAGCTATCTCACAGAAGAGGATTGTTTTGGCTATCGTTTTTCCAGCCTTGGGAAACTTTCGCTTTCTCAGCTTCAAAGGGATTGTTTTGAGAACTATGGGGGGAGGTTGGGTCTGCTGGGATCTGATACTTTGTACCTAATGCTTTGCCTGTCATTCGTAACAATACACGTGTACCAGCCTGGATATTGTATCTAGGCCAGTGGACTATAATGAATACTTTCTTCAGTAAACTTTTTGAAAACAACGGACTCTTGTCTGATTGCAGAAGGTAGTCTGGAGTATAGACATTATCTAGCCACAGGTCTGACAGCTGCAAAGTCCGTTTCCTTCATGGCCATCAATCAAATCATTTAAGAATCTGATCCAGCCATATTCAAACCAGCATTTCTGTCTTCCAGACACCCACGCTGACAGTGGGAAAGAATTTCACCCAAGTGAAATATGTCTCAGCTGAGTGTAAAACCACCTCCGGAGTAGCTTGATTTGTACCACTTATGCATTTTAAAGATGACAAATGGTGCTTAAAAAGTTATTTTTCAGGCCGCTTTGTAATACAGTATTTATAATTTTTATAAAGTCTGAACAAAGGGTTGGTTTTACACAGTTCATAGTGGTCTATATACAGAAAGTCCAGCTTCACGCATACTCATTTCGCGGTACATTCATACATCCGGTCCTGATACGATAAAGAGAGAAGTTCAGTTCCTGTGGTCTGTCCTCTGTCTGTCTTTCATGAGCCACAAACTACAAATAGCACTGTTACCCTCAAAATTAAGGTTAAAATGACACATTGTGGATAAAACAATCGTTGGAGAGAAGAAATGTGACGTCTTCAGTACTGGCTGCTTTTAAGAGAAATTTGAAGTGCCTTCCGTAGTTCTTCAGAATACCAAGAAGTGTGCATTTGATGGCTTTATAAAAGTACAGCGTGCAAGGCTTAAACTTACGCTTGATAAGAATCTCTAGAAACTTCAGCAAGACTGTCTGATTTACGCTCCAGAGTTTTCCAAAGGAGAGCAAGGATGCATGCTGCTGCTTTAAAACTGAAAACCAAATGCGTATATGTCTTACCCATCTGCATTTAAATAATATTTTAAGATTTTGGTTTTTCGAAGTATCGATGAGCAGTACACATGCATTTTTTTATTTTTAGTTTTAAAGTGGTAGATTGAGCATAATGGGTTGAATCCTGCATAGTGTTTCTGCTGATGGAAGGGGGGAGTTGCCAGTAGACATGGGCATGAACAGCATTACGAACAGAAAAAAACAACGAACAGCCTTATCTGCTGTTCTCGAACAAGCTGTTTGTGAGGCCCCATCCTAAACGAACAGGTGGTCGTTGGCAGCCGTTCCACAAGCTAGACAGTTTGGCACCTGCTGCAATCAATCCCCTTGGCAACCGGAGGCAGGGAGGGACTGAACTCTGTCTGAACTCCTTCTGGCTTTCATTCTGGCTTTAACCCTTCAAAGTACTTCCAGCAGAGAGTCCCGTTTTTGCCACTGTGAAGAGAAAATGACAGCAAAGGGGAAGACCCGTGGATCATGCCTTTCCCGGGGTGCAATCTCTCTGAAACTTGGGGGGGGGTCTTCAGAGGACAGTGAGGACTATGTCCCCTGCAAATTTTGTAGGCATTGGACATTGGGAAGGTCAGTTTGTGGGGTGTTTAAAGGGCCCTGCCCTTTGCATGTGGCAGGAAAGGGCCCTTTAAACTATCAGCTGGCAGGTGGCAGGGGGGAATCCCCCTCTGCCACCTGCCAGCTGATAGTTTAAAGGGATCTTTAAAGGGCCAAGTAAGTGGGTTTGAGGGGAGGGGGGCTAAGTGGGTAGGGTTGGGGTTGGGAGGGTTCTGGCGCCCACGAACAACGAACATGTCCGGGAACAGTTCATGTTCGTTGTTCATTGTTTGTGGATGGCACCGAATAACAAACAGGGTGTTTGGGGTTTTTCCCCGTTTGTGCCCATGTCTAGTTGCCAGCTCCCCCACAGCAGACTTCTAATCCCCCCTTCAAGCTTTTTCTGAGGTTCCGTCTCGAAAGAGCAGCATTTCAAGGGGCCATGTAAACTGGAGCAGGGATGGGGGGGAGCAAGCAAGTAGATATTTTCATCAGCTGACATTTTCCGTGGGATCCAAGCCATGATCTCGTAATCACTGTTCTTCAAGTAAGGCCAACTTTACCCTAGGATTCATTTTCCCCTCCAGAAAATCTGTTTACAAAATGGCCAGACACCTTGAAAGGGACCCATCTCCAGGTCCTCAGTAAACCAAATCATAAACATTGGTTTGGATCCCCTTCTGTGCTGTTGCTTGGAATTCTGACTCAGCAGAGATGTCTCCCATCAGTTGGTGTAACATCAAAAAATGGGTCTACAAACCCATTTTCCAGATTGTTGCGGAACAAAAATTGGAAATCTTTTCAGAAAAGAGCTTTTAAAAAACAATGCAGAAGCTGAAATTTTAAGGCTAGCTCTCATCACACACACCCTGTGTAGTATAACACTAATGGCACATCAAACGAGCCCTCCAGCCTGTTTGATGGGGCTCGGAAAGGAGCACCACAATATGTATACAGACGCCATCCATACGGAAGCCTGCTTCCGCACCAGGAACTCCATCGCTGTAGTTGGTCCTTTGGGGGGACACCCCTCAATTATTGTCCATAACAAACACCTAAAATCCACTCTTTCACCAAAATATAAAGAGGATTGTTGGAATAATTTATGATAATAAATTATGAGGATTTTTAAAAAAAGATTGTCTACACTCAGGCCAGGAGAATCTCAGCAGCAAATTAAACGCTTGACGCAAGAAACAATTAGGAGAAAGCCCAGCATGGAACCATTCAAAGATCCCAAAGGAGACTCTTCACACTCTTGACTGTGCATCAGAATCTCTAACAGGCGCGAATCTTAGAAAAATTGAATCTTTCTCCTTTCCAACACCAACAACACACTTTCCCATGGTTTAGGGAAATGAAAGCAGCACACAGAAGTTTAAAAAGAAGCAACTGGGGCAGCAAATTTTTGCATCGTGGCAAGAAGGACTAGGAACATGGACAGTTGCTGTTCTCTGAAGCGAATCATGAAGTCTGAATTCAGGAAGTATCTCTAGAGAACACCTTCAAAATCAGTTTCTGTTAATAGAAAAGATCGTGCTTCCAGGCTCCTTGGAATGAGAAAAATATGGGAAAGAGGATATAGGCTGCAGTCCTAAGGACAACGTCCTGCTAGTATGTCCCACTGAATAATGTTGGACTTACTTCTGAGTAAACCTGCTTAGGATTCCTCCCATAGTTTATGTAGGACTACAGGCTAGAAGACTTTCCGATATACTGAGTATTGCATCACTCTGCAAACAAGTACCCTGTTTTGGATAAGGGCTAAGGAATTATATTTGGCTTCCTGGCTGAAATTTTGTTACAAAAATCTCCCTTTGGCTTGGGATTCTCACATTTGAGTGAAGGAAGTAGCACGTGAACCAGAAGTACGTGTATACTTAGGTCATTTCTCTAAAGTCTCATTATCTTGGCTTCTGAAACAGACTGTTATGATTCCAGCAATCACAGACAACCCGATAGGTGTGCATTACTGGTTCGTAGATGACTTAGTTCACACACATACAGATGAGCGTGGATCACTTCCCCACCTGCAGTTTGAAGTGGTGTGCATCTGTTGACCTTAGGTGGAGTTTTGGTAAAGAAACGGAATGAAATGTGGCCACCTTCACATAAAGATTCTGCATACTAAAAGTGTTATGTAGATGCTCAATCATAAGAACTAAAACGAGGAACAGATGCTTAGAAGCAGAATTCATCGTCGTATTGACAAATTCTTGGGGAAAATAGCTTATGATTTCAACCCAATACGGCAGTGCAAAGGAATAAAACTATAAATTCTGGGTTTTGTCCATGGCACCATGAGGATCACTTCAATTGCACACGCATCCCATGTTGTTATTTCGGGTGGTAATACTTTGAGGACCATACAAAGCAGTGGAGAGCATGAGAGCAGCATTCCCATAATTCTGTGCACCATTACTAGGCATCCGGAGTGCCTCTCGAATTGATGCAGCTGCTTCGGGGTCATGGAGCAAAATGCTTCCTCTGGCTTCCTCTCCATTTCCAAGCCGTATCTACAGTATCGCTCACTGACTACCCCTATTCCTAGATCAACATTATTTTTGAACATTACACTAAGAGCAGCTTTGCGGGATCTAATTTTCCCCATCGCTGTCCAAATGCCTTCATGCAAAACACACACATTTCTTCCCCCCCCCCACCCCTTGGTACTCTTGCTGTCCCACGAACAGCAGAGAGTTGGCACTGTCTTTTTTAAAATACCATGGCAACAAGGCTTCAACACAACCACACAATCGGTGCAAAGGAGGGGGTGGTCTGTCTGCACGTACCTACACATTTTGGGGATATCATATAAGAGGGTGTTGGGTAGGGCACAGACCCTATTCCAGAACCCAGAAGACAACATGGTTCACCATGTGCTCTACTCAAGTATAAGAACAGCATCAAAGGGAATTGCAGCATCGAGTGTAACGGGGTGTGATTGCACACTGGGAGAAATAGAGGCAGCCTCTTGATGCTGGAAACATACCCCAGAACTACCTTCACTTGGCTGCTGATTATCCTTACCTAACTCACCCCGTTCTTTACCCAAAGGATGCCCCTCTATTACCAGATACCACTTCAGACAGGCTATGGTCAAAAGCGTAACCTTGGATCCTGCAGTTGTATCTTCTAGACCATCACCTGACCTAATTTGTAGTTCTTGCTACTGATGATTGTCTTGAGATGACCAAGCGTGGCAACGATCTACCCAAGGGAAACTGAGGGGAGACTGAGCAGCAGTGATAAAGGAATGGAGACATTTGAGAGTTTCTCTGCAATGGGACCTCATTGGGGTAGGGCTGGGGGGGAGATATCCACAGACCTCTCCTTAAGTAATTCAGCATTCAACCAAAACCACAAGAGGCATAGAAACCTTTCACTCTGCTGATAGCCTAATTTAGGCAACACCCCACCCAACGGTTCAGAAAACAGTGTTTTTAAAAAAAGTGTACGTGGTGGGTGTATGAGTCAAACACTAAGATCGCTTTGAGGCCTTTGAATTTTAAATTGTCCTCCAGGTTTTCTAGCTCATCAAGGCTTTTGATTTCTTTATAAAAAATGTATTTCCATGCTGATGAAATTTCACAGAGCTCTGAAGTCCACAGCTTGCGGGAAAGGCGCGTTGATCCAGCATCTGCCAGGAAGCAGAGGAGAGGGTGGAGTCCTGAGGAAATGTTTCCAAGAGTCTTCAGCTCCCGGCTTTCTGTTCCGCTGTTAAGCTTCTAGCCAGATCACTCCCCTTCCTCTCGGAGCTCGTGTGAGTGGTGCTGCGAGTACCACCGTAGGCATCTGAAAGAGGAACGCACGGGTCTTGAGTACCAGGGTTGCCCTGGTAGGCAAACTGGGAACGCGCCCTGAGATGCTTTTAGCTTTTAAACCTAACCCCATGTACCTTTGCTTCCATCCCTTGCCACTGTTTATTTCCACACTCTTCCCCTATTTCTGCTGTCTTGTTAACTTTGCTTCGCTGTTGCTCCTGCAGCTGAAAGAGCCCTCACTTGAGGTTCTTGTCTGGCGTGCTAAGTGATGGTAAGCAATTGGTGATTCCTTAATGGCAACTAATGGCCCATCAGGCTAGCTCATATCTAAAACCCTTTGAGAAATGGAATCGAAAAGCACATCAGCCTGCAGAGTGAAGGTCTGTAAGGGACAGTTTATCTAGTCTGAATTGGTAGAAGAAATAAATAACAACAACAACATTTGATTTATACACCGCCTTTCAGGACAACTTAATACCACACTCAGAGCGGTTTACAAAGTGTGCTATTATTATCCTCACAACAATCACCCTGTGAGGTGGGTGGGGCTGAGAGAGCCTTGAAAGAGCTGTGACTGACCCAAGCTGGCTTCAAGTGGAGGAGTGGGGAATCAAACCCGGTTCTCCAGATTAGCGTCCTGCTGCTCTTAACCACTACACCAAACTGGTGTAGAAAGGAGAAAGCCAGGTCCAGCGGACCTATGATTTCCCTCCCTCTGCACATTTCTTATGAGGGCCTGCTCGTAAAATAACAAAAATGAAAAGGTCGCTCTTGAACTCTACCTGGCCTTACCTGCGTTGCTGTGTCTGCGAATGTTGCGGGCATCCCCCTCTGCTGGCTGGAGCAGGGTGGAAGGGACCCAGTCCATTTTCTCAGAAACCAGCTTCTTCACTAACCTGAACATGCAAAGGAAATTATCACAGTCTCTCCCTTCTTTCTGTGACCATGGCTGCCATCTTAAAAAAGATCTGAAGAAGTGAGCTGTGACTCACGAAAGCTCATAACCAACCACAAATTCTGTTAGTCTTAAAGGTACTACTGGACTCTTGATCTTAAAAAACAAAACCCTAGTGCAGGAAGGCCTGTTCCCATATCTGTGTGCAAATGCTGGGGCTCTGAGTGCTTAACTCAGGGCCGGATCGAGGGGGGGCAGGGGGGGTAGTCTGCCCCCGGCGCCACCAGGGAGGGGGCACCGGGAGCAGCTGCCAGCTGCTGGGAGTGCACGGGCGGCAGCATGGGCAGCCTCACAGCCCCCCGCGCTGCCTTTCGCCTGCCCCACAGGACAGGGGGTGGCCGGCTTGCTACATGCCCCCTGTCCTGTGGGGCAGGCAAATGGCAGCATGGGGGGCTGTGAGGCCGCCCGTGCCATTTGCCTGCCCTGTAGGACAGGAGGTGACGACGAGAGCTGTAGTTCTTGAAAGCTTATGCTACAATAAAGTTGGTTAGTCTTAAAGGTGCTACTGGACTCTTTACTATTTTGCAACTACAGACTAACACGGCTAACTCCTCTGGATCTATGACAGGGAGAAAATGGCTGTTTTGCTATGGCATTATTCCCCACTGGGGTCCCTCCCCTTCCCAAACCCTTCCCTCCTCAGGCTCCACCCCCAAGTCTCCAGGAATTTCCCAACCCAGATTTACCAATGCTGTGCCCTACTTACCATTGTCCATCTTCACCTTCCTGTATGAACTGAACTAAATCTCCATCCTCTAGTGTAAGGGAATCAGGGAAACAGGTGTCATAACTGCCTTCTACCCGGTAAAGATTGGATCCCTAAAACAAATGAGACAGAGCATATGGCATTATTACAGAGGGAGGGTATAGGGTTGGGGGGGGCAGGAAAGAAAAAAATGGTATTCCTCTAGAAGGCCCAAGGCATGCATTTCAGAGACAGCTGCTTAACAAGAGCCAGCCCATTTCTTATCCGGCAGATGACTTGAAGGAGACGCTGTATAGGGATGGGGCAGGTCTAATCTGCCGTGGTGGGTCATTCAACAGGATGGGTTCTGCTACAGAAAGCCTCTAATTCATGGCAGTTTCTCGCATTTAATCAAGCAAACTGGTTAAAGATGCAAAGGAAAACCTCTCCTAACGAACGAGGAAGTATGGACCAAGACCGTCCTTGTCATCTTGAAGGATCTTAATTTTTCATTCAATACTAGTTCCTGCCCTTGCATGCTGAAATGGCAGACTATAGCAGCACGCGAAGTGGCCTTACATGAAGTTAGAACATTGTCTATTCTGACTGGCAGTGGATCTCCAAATCTCAAGCAGAAAAGGTCTCTCCCATGACCCTTCCTTGGTCTGCTGCCCCAAATTGTGTTCAGTTTGGGGCACCGTAATTTAAGAATGATACAGACAAGCGGGAACATGTCCAGAAGATGGTGAGGGGTCTGGAGACCAAGTTCAATGAGGAAAGGTTGAAGGAGCTGGGTATGTTTAGGCTGGAGAGGAGACGACTGAGAGGTGACAGGATAACCATCTTCAAGTACTTGAAGGGCTGCAATATAGAGGATGGCGCGGAGTTGTTTTCTGCTGCCCCAGAAGCTCAGACTAGAACCAACGGCTTGAAATTAAATCAAAAGGGCTTTTGGTTAAATGTTAGGAAGAACTTCCTGACAGTTAGAGTGGTCCCTCAGTGGAACAGGCTTCCTCAGGAGGTGGTGGGCTCTCCTTCTTTGGAGGTTTTTAAGCAGAGGCTAGATGGCCATCTGACAGCAATGTTGATTCTGTGAACCTGGGCAGATCATGAGAGGGAGGGCAGGAAGGGCTACATCAGTGTTTAGTTTTCATGGCCCTTTATTACACGCTTAGGGTAATGCCGGTTGCCACTTTGGGATCAGGAAGCAATTTTTTCCAGGCCAGTTTGGCCAGGGATCCTGGAGATTTTTTGCTATCGTGGAGCAGGGATCACTGTGTGTGTGTGTGTGTGAGGGGGAGGGTGTAGTTGTGAATTTCCTGCATTGTGCAGGGGGTTGGACCAGATGACCCTGGAGATCCCTTCCAACCCTATGATTCTATGATTCTAAATCCTTGAACTGGAGATGACAGGGACCAATCTGGGCTCTCTTGTATGCAAGGCATTCATTCACGGGTTGTGCTTCCAAACCGCCTGACTGTCACCTGCTCTGATCCATTGGGATGGAGCAAGCTTGAAGTCAAAATCATTC
This sequence comes from Eublepharis macularius, assembly GCF_028583425.1. NCBI lineage: Eukaryota > Metazoa > Chordata > Lepidosauria > Squamata > Eublepharidae > Eublepharis > Eublepharis macularius. Next base: position 14,244,766 of record NC_072795.1, on the reverse strand, counting down.
AACAGAGATAGCCGGGACAGCCCTCAACCCCACCCTAGCATTTAAAATATTCTGGTTTAAGGAAATAATCAAGAGACATTTTGTCAGTACTGAATCTGACATTTTGAAACATTTCCTGCACGTTGGGAAAAAGCAAAACTAAATCCCCTTCAGGGTTTAGGCCCAGCATGGAGCACATTTATGGGGATATAAAAAATGGCAGCGTGCAGCTTTCGAGGCTCTGACATACATAGTTTGGCTGGCTCTCTTCCTCCATATCCGAAGAGTTGGACAGCTCCTCCGCACTGGACGGGATAGCTTCAAAATCCTCAAAGGTGTCTAGCGAAGGCATCTGCCTACTGGGCCAACCTTTACAAAGGAACAAGGTGACTGGCATTAGCTCTTTGATCACATTTCAGCTGTACTTCTATCATTGCATGGAAGTCCTGCCCCGCCCCCGCCCCCGAAATTAATTGCTCAGGACAGACTGGCTCCCTCTTCAAAGAGCTCCATGTATTACACTTCTGATCCGGGCATCAGCTTCTTTTCCCAACAACCCTGTGAGGTAAGCCAAGCCAGGTCAGGAGGATACAGGAGGGTGCTTATGCCGAGACCTGAGCATTCAGTACCACTCCTTCCAGACCACGGCCTCAGTTGGCTCATCTCAAGGGGTACCAGCGAACAACCAAGACAAATGTGTGTCAGTTGATCGATTAATGTTGGCTTTCTATCCAGATTTGTTTAGACCGGTTGCAATTGAAATGAGAATTGCCCCCTGTGATTGTCCCCCTCTATCATGTCTAGGACACTGATCACCTGAAAAACCATTGGTGTAGAAACATCTGTACAGACCATGCCTTTTCCTACTCCATAGCTGAGCAAGAATTTGACATTGGGCTTTCTGCTGCCCCAACTGAACCTGCAGTTACCATCTCACGCTGGTCTTCTAATATAAGGAATATGGGACTGAAATGTGGGCTGGAACAGTTAGCAAATATATTCTAGTACCTGGTATTTTGAATTAGCTGCAGAACCACAATTTTGGTTCAGCATGATAAAAGATCGAGCCGACTTGAGCTTCAAAATGCTGATTGCCTTGCTAGACTTAAGAAAAAAATTCTGAGATAAAGAACATATATTTTGCCACGGAGTACTAGCCAACCATTATTTGGGGGTGTTACGACCCCTTCTCTCTTTTGGGTAGATTTTGCCTTTAATCTTTCCCTTACACCCTCTGGGTAGATTGCTGCCACCAGGAATATTATATTCCAAAATATTTTATTTAGATTTTCCCCTTAGTAACGTGCCCAAGCGTCAGGCTCCTTCATGGTTCTATGTGGCCCTGAGGATAGGAATGGGATATAGCAATGACAGATACTCCGGGATATAACAAAAACAAAGTAAACTTTTATTTTTCTTCAAGAAGCGTATTGGTTTCATAAGAGTAGTTCTCAGTTCTTAAAGTTACTTCACTTAAACTCATTCACACAGATCTCTTCTAAGGCTTCAAACACTGTTTGCCTGACTGAATGTTCTTTCACAAACATACTCAGATCAGGTTTCCACATGGGTTATATTTCTCTCAGTAACACTTAAACATGCTCAGGCAGCACACAGCTAGCCTCTCTTTTCCTCACTCAATATTTCTCTCAGAACTGCTTAAATTTACTCAGGCTGCACACAGCTTGCCTGCTTTCTCTTGACTATTTTTCACAGAAATGCTTAAACATGCTCAGGCAGCACACAGCTTGCCTCTCTTTTCCCTGACTGAATGTTATTTCTCAACTCTCAGAGCCAAGCTACAAGTGACGCCTGACACAGGTCGGACACTTGTCAGCTTCCCTCAAGTTTTGATGGGAAATGTAGGCAGCTTGGCGGAATGTTGGACAAGTGACAGTTGAAAAGTCCATTGGACAGCAGTCGGAGAGCCAAGCTGCAAGACCAGGGCCCTTTTCACACTACTTATGAGGACGCGCAACGACGTGGAACATCACGCTACAAATGCGGAAAATCGTGTTTTGTCGCACGGGATTTGCGCAATGTCGCGCAAATCTCGCGCGAGAAAACGCGATTTTCCATGTTTGTAGCGTGATGTTCTGCGTCATTGTGCTTCCCCGTAAGTAGTGTGAAAAGGGCCCAGGATACCTACATTTCCCATCAAAACTTGAGGGAAGCTGACAAGTGTCCAACCTGTGTCAGGCGTCACTTGTAGCTTGGCTCTCAGTCTAAAACTGCCTTCACTCCGCCCATACTCTCAGTCATCAACCAATCATATCCCTTGCTCATCCCTCTCTTTCTCTCCCACTCTTCACCTATATCACACCAAGCATTTAAAGACACATGCACCCATTTACTTAAAATCATTACAGGGGGTGTCTCTGGCCAAATGGGAGAAGACTGGGTCTGGGCTTTTGCAAAAGGCAAAAGACAGGCACGTTTCTGGCACCGCTTCTGCCTTCTGCAAAGTCGAGGTGGATTTCATTTTTATTTATTTTAAAAAATTCTGCCCCCCATTCCCACATGCTCAACGTGGCAATTAAACCATCAGAATTAAGCCACAATTACCACACGCTACAAGAAACTGACTAAATACATAGAATGGGAGGCAGGCTCCTCTCCCCACATTCTCTACAATTCATGAGGGGCTTTGGCGAGTACTAGTAAGAGGGCATTCACTGTGGGCAGGGCTTTTTTTCAGGGGGAACGCGGGGGAACGGAGTTCCGGAACCTCTTGAAAATGGTCACATGGCAGGTGGCCCCGCCCCCTGATCTCCAGACAGAGGGGAGTTTAGATTGACTTCCGTGCCGAGGGCCATCTCAACTCCCCTCTGTCTGGAGATCAGGGGGCGGGGCCACCTGCCATGTGACCATTTTCTCTGAGGGCAACCCACTGCGTTCCACCACCTCTTTTCCCAGAAAAAAAGCCCTGACTGTGGGAGATGGGTTGTCACTCCTGCTGAACTGTGAGCAGATTTCTTGGTGGGAGCGCTGACTGCTATCCTGAGTGTAGAGATGTGGACCTGAGTCTGGCTTGTGTGGAAGCTTTTTATATTCTTAAAGGCATTTCTTCACAATAAAACAATACGGGGAGTGGGGGACGGCTGGGCTCCACCAACACTCTTTCCTTGTAGTAATCTCCGTCCATGCCCCCATTAATACAGCCAAACTAAAAACTTTAAAAGAGAGAAAATGGCGGTGGGGGTGGGATATAGATTGCGTATTAAACAATAAAAACACTCCTAAATCTCATCCTCGTTCACCTCTGGATATTCGTTTCGAATACTGCTGAAAGCCCCTGCCTATGGAACGTTACTCTTGCCACGTCAATGCCAAGGGAAGACCTGCTTCTGCTCACTTGGGCCAAGAGGAATTTTTGACTTCCAGCAACTGTGGGGAAAAGTATTTTTAAATCCCCAGCAACTCCTCTGGGCTCGGGACAACAGTGCTGGGGGAGGAGGGAACTGGGTCTAAACCCGACAACAAACATAACTTGTAGTTTGGCCCTAAATGTTTGGCTGTCAGCACAGAACTTTTAAAAAAAAAGAACAGACAGAACTCTTGCAATGCAAAACCAGCAGATCTTGTCAGAAGTAAATGCCACTGATGCAATAGGACTCCCTCCCAGGGAAGTGTGCATAGAAGCATGAGACTTATTTCCCTAAAATGCAGCAGCGTAGCATCTATCTCGAAAGGAAAACTATCAGACGCATGAGTCACAAGATGCATTAATGCACTCCTTCTCAGCCAGAAAGGGATTACCAGAGAACATCTCCATAACGTTGGTGTCACTGAAGTCTCTGGGCCTGGAATCTCCAGCGTCACCCGGTGATACTTAGTTTCATTTGGGAGCCCACAATACTCTCAGTACAGGACCAGTTTCAGACCCAAACTCAAAGAGGATGAAAAAACACAAGAGAGAGATGCTTTCTGTACTTCAAGAAGGAGACCTGAGCCAGATTCCATGTTCGATTTATTGGGTAAATCATCTCCCGTAGTCTTATTCAGGTGACAGATTTATGGAAGGGTAGCTGGGTTAGCCTGTTGCAGTGAAAATTGCAAGACAATCTTGTGGCCTCCTAAAAGGGAAAGTCTTTCTCAAGACTTAACAAGCATTAGGTAAAAGCAGCTTTTCCCGCAAGGAAATAGCAGTAGAAGAAAGGGTTAAAGTCTCTCTCTCTCTCTCCCCAAACTCTTTGCCTTTATGATAAAGCAATCTCAGCAGCTAAATTTGCAAAAGTCTTTATGCTTTGTAATCCTTCTTGAGTCTCACTGAGAAAAGTGGTCTATAAATCATAAATAAAAAATTAAAATAAACACAGAAGAAATTGACCTGCAGTTGAGCCCTAAGTGCAGAAGGAGCCAGGAAGAAGAGCTGCTCGCAACAGCGGAAGTCTTCATTAGTTAAATGAACCTGCAGGATCCAACCCTCTTTGTCCAAGACTTAGTCGGAATCCATTTAGCATACATTAGGTACTTCGACAATAACAAAATTCTCACCTGTCGAAGGTGCAAATTGTGATAGGAAAAACTGGAGCGGGCGAAAACTCTGCTCATTCCTTTGTAATATAAAGAGGTGTTTACACAAGATTTAAGGAATGAGAGCCCTGGAAGGGACGGCAGACAATTAAACCTGCTGTTTCTACTGCCCAATATTCATACTGGCCAGTAGGGTTGCCAATTTCCAGGTGGGGCCTGGGTATCTCTCAGAATTGCAAGTGATCTATACACTACAGAGATCAGTTCCCCTGGAGAAAACGGGTGCTTTGGAGGGTGGGCTCTATGGCAATACACCCTGAGTTCCCTCTTCTCCCCAAACTCCATCCCCCAGGCTCCACTTCCAAATCTCTAGGAATTTCCCAACCCAAAGTTGGCAATCCTACTGGACAGAATGATTTGACCATCAGATGTGACTAAAGGAGAGCATCTGAGGGGACCTTCAGGATAAGGCAATCTCAGCAGCTAAATATGCAAACGTTAAGAGAGCCAGTTTGGTGTAGTATATTGTCGAAGGCTTTCACGGCTGGAAGGCTTTCACGGCCGGAGAGCAATGGTTGTTGTGGATTTTCCGGGCTGTATAGCCGACATCTCTCTGAGATCTCTGTCTTTTGGTGCTACACCTCTGAAGATGCCAGCCACAGCTGCTGGCAAAATGTCAGGAACTACAATGCCAACACCACGGCTATACATCCTGGAAAATCCACAACAACCAGTTTGGTGTAGTGATTAAGAGCAGCAGGACTCTAATATGGAGAGCCAGGTTTGATTCCCCACTCCTTTGCCTGAAGACAACCAGATGACCTTGGGTCAGTCACAGCTTCTAGGAGCTCTCTCAGCCGCACCCAACTCACAGGTGATTGTTGTGGGGATAATAATAACATACTTTGGAAACAGCTCTGAGTGGGTGTTAAGTTGTCCTGAAGGGTGATATATAAATTGAATGTTGTTGTTGTCTAGAGCTTGTCTGTCACCTGTGTCCCAGGCCACAGACCTGGCCTCCTAAATTCCTACCAAATACATGTCACAACATATTCTGTCCGCAAACATTATTAGACCACAGATGTTTTACTAGCAACTAACTCTGTCAAGCTGGGACTGAATAGGGACTATGAATGGTTATCACATTACCACAGGTAACAGATTTCCTTTCCTTTACAGAGGTGGGGTCTGGGGGAGCTCAGTGGCACCTGGTGTGGGCTTTCGGGAACCACAGATCTCTTTGTCAGATGCATCTGGCAGGAGAGCTGAGTTTATCGAAGGCCCATACTGCATTGGAATTGGATGGTCTAGCTGTTTGGCTGCTACAAACTAACAGGGCAAACTCCTTTGAAGCCAACTGATACACACACTAAAAGGAGATGTTTACATAAACTAGCAAAGGAATAGATCCAGAGGAGTTAGCCGTGTTAGTCTGTAGTAGCAAAATCAAAAAGAGTCCAGTAGCACCTTTAAAAGGTGCTACTGGACTCTTTTTGATTTAGCAAAGGAATGTTTTGATTGCACCCTCCCCCTTGCCTCTTCTCTCTCCTCCTCTTCTGTATTTGACCAGTCTCTGTATCAGGCATCTGACGAAGAGAACTTGATTCTCGAAAGCTTATGCTACAATAAAATTGGTTAGTCTTAAAGGTGCTATTGGACTCTTTTTGATTTTACTAGCACCTGGTGACTCTCTTCCAGTTTACAACAGATTCTCTGCCTGGTCAACTTGGAGGCAGTCCTTATTCGCCAGAGTGACCAAGCTAGTGGCTCCTGGCAAGCCCAGACATACCTAACATCCCACATACCTGTCATGGCTCCTTGTGGAGCCCAATTACCCAGCATGCCCCACTGTTTCTCCTTGACATTGGTTTTCTAAAAGGCAGCCACAGACGCTGCTGCCAATGGAGGCAGGAAACAGCAGCAGAGGGGGGGGGGTCTCTGAACCCTTTCCCCTTGTATGATTGGTTCTGTTTAAACGAACTACTTCCCCCCTGAGCTGCTTCTTTCTCTCCAAGGGGGGAGATAACAGGTACTTGTATCCTCTCCCCTGCAAGGCAAAATAACAGCTTAAGAGCGCAGTTTTCAGCCATAAATGTGGAATAAGGGGACAAGGTTAAGAATCTCATCTTTCCCATGACAGTTTACCACTTTAACCTGTAGCCTTTAAAGCAGCTTTTTTGGAAAGCTGAAAATGTCAGAGACATGTTGCTTGGTCCTCATATTTAATTTTGAAAGCCTTTACAGTAGTGCAGAAACTTAAAACCATCTGGGTGTTGTTGTTGTTGTTTTCAAAATCTCCCCGGCCAAAAAAATCTTTTTCTTCCAAATCCTCACATCTCATTACAGTACTCAGAAGATCAATTAAATGTTTCTGTTTCCAAACTCTGCAGGGCCCTAGCTTGAGAATCCCTTTAATCTTTTCAATAGAGCAAATCACCAACATGATAACTGATATAGTACCATAAGTGTACAAAGTGCTTTGCAGAGTAACATGAGCAAAAGAAAGGCCCCTGCCCCAAAGAGCTCCCAGTCAACATTTACAATGCAGGGAGGAGAGAAAGAAAGGGACATGATAACAGAGAGAGAGATGCAAAGGGCTGAATGCAAGCACCGTAAAATTGATGTTGAAGGAGTGCAGAGGTTTTCTATTATGATTCCAACACTTTGGGCACGATCCATGGAGAAGTTCTCCTGCTCAAGCTCCAGGGAAACGAGTAGATGCTATGTAAGTGCATAGAGCTCCCATTTATTTTGCTGGGATTAGCGCAGAAGGATCTCACACTGAACTGTGCCCTCCGTCTTTGGGTATGCTCCACACAGCACAAGGATTGCATTTCCAGTACAGTATTCTTTCCCAGTACCGTATGCCTTTTACCTGTCTGTGAAGCAGATCTAGGTACCGATCTCGTAGAGGGAACGACGGCGCATTTAGCCTGAGCCAACAGGGTTCTCTCAAAAGCATCTGCGATAGGAAGTAGGCATGGTTTATGCAATGTGTGCCAGCTGCGATTCGACTTAAGAGACAACAGAAAGGACATGCGACCCCTTCTGGGCATTCCTGCTTGCTAAGGAGGCTGGGAGATCTTGAGTGTCATGCATGGGGGACTGCACTTATACTCCGAATGAATGAATCGAAAATCAGGGCTCTTGGGCTTCAGCTCTTCCAAATCAGGGCAGACTAGGGGCCAAAACAGCCAATATGTGTGACACGAGCCGAGTCACGGGTGCCCGACCCAGCTTGTGGTCACACCAGTGATCGAGGGAACTCACCTGCAAGAATGCTTTGAAGGTGGGTTCCCTGATCATTGGTATTAGAACACTGACTAGAACAGAGGCTCTTAAATAAGAGAGAGCAAGCAAAATACACAAAGAAAAACACAGGCTCTCTAAGTATGCAATTAAAGCTACTCTTATCTCAACTCAACATATGTAATACACAAAAGTATGCAATTTCGATGTGTGATAAATAAATTGATTACATCATATCCATTATTGATTACATCACATCCATTATACATTGTCATTCCTCTGGATTGAACATATACAGTTTATTTGAGTTCATGTGTTGTGGTCTGTGTATGTTCAATCCAATCCAATCAATCCAATTCAATGGAATTGATGTAATCAATTTATTTATCACACATTGAAATTGCACACTTTTGTTTATTACATATATTGAATTGAGATAAGAGTGGCTTTAACTGCATACTTAAGAGACCTCACCGGTATTAGAAGACAGGTTGGGCACCCATGATTGACGTGTGTCACACGTATTGGATGCTTTGGCCCTTAGTGAAGGCAGAATGAGAAGAGGAGGATCTTCAACTGTGGTGTGAACAAAACAAAAAAATCAAAAACTTAAAAACTTGTTATAAAACTTTGCCAAGGGTTGGGAGGAAAGGAATTGCCAACCTCCAGGTGGATCCTGGAGATCTCCTGGAATTACAATTGATCTCCAGACTACAGAGATCAGTTCTCCTTGAGGAAATGGCTGATTTTGAGGGTGGACTCTATGGCATTATGCCTCAATGAGGCCAAACCCTGCTGTCCACAGGCTCCATGAATTTTCCAACCGGGACTTGTTAACCCTAAGTGTAGGTGTCATCTTAGGTGCTAGTCAATAGGATTTCAAGTCCCTGATTTGAACTGAACAGGTTTCTTCACTAGTCACCACCGGACAAAAATGGTATTCACATTTCATGGCAGTGGCTGTATTACAAGATTATTTCCAGTGCCCTTCAAACGGCAAATTTGTTCTTGTTGGAGAAGTGACAGCCTACTAAGGCCGTTTTCACACTGCTTACCTTCCCTTGGAACGACCCAGAATGTCGCGCAAAAACCACAGAAGATTGCATTTTCTCGCGCGAGATTTATGCAACGTCGCGCAAATCTCGCACGAGAAAATGCGATCTTCCGCATTTTTTGCACGACATTCCAGGTCGTTCCGAGGGAAGGTAAGCAGTGTGAAAACGGCCTAGGAGTCTCTCTACACATGACACCTTCTACACGAGAATGCTCAAGTGTAGGGAGATGCAATGCTAGCTAGAAAGCATAGTTTTAAAAGACAGAGCTGAAGACTCTGTCAATTTCACCTATTTTCACAAGGGTAGTTTAAAAAGACAGAGCTGGCAGAGATTGCTCCTCAGAGGGTTTGTTAAGTTTATCTTCACCTCCTGGAAGGGGAGATGAAATTGACAGAGCCTTTGGGGAGGCAAAGATGAAATTAACAAACCCTCTGATTTCACACTATTGGAATTTGATTTTCAGTATGATTGGGAAAATTACAGGTTATGTCATTCAACCATGTCCTGAACTCGTTTTCCTTAATTTGTGGGGAAATAAGGACATCCTCACAATCTGAAAAGACTTGACCTCAATTATGATAAGTGCTGCTAAAGCCATAATCACGAAGACATGGAAATCCAAAGTCCTACTCACAGTACAGCTTTGGGTTAACAAAATATGGGAATTTCTCACAATGGAGAAAATCACAAACTGCATCTCAATTGCTGAGAACCAGAACTTCCAATCCAATTTCTATGAGAAATGGTGGTCTTTCCTGGATTATATGGAAAAGCAAAACAAATACCTGAAGTCAATATCTGATGATCTTAAAGTTATAGCAATTTATTAAGCTTTATGTTCCTATGCTGGCTTTCCCCACATGTATTGTAAATATTGCCAAAGGCAATTGATACGCTGTTTTGAGCATATGTTTATATTCCTACTGTTTATATAGTTATTTACTTATAAATTTGTTTTGTTACTGTTGTTGTTTATTGTTAAAAAAATTCAAAAATAAAATTTTAATTTTTTTTAAAAAAACCTCTGAGGAGCAATCTCCGCCAGCTCTGTCTTTTAAAACTACCCTTGTATAGAGAGCTGAAATTGATGGAGCCTTTGGCTCTGTCTTTTTAAATGATGCTTCCTGGCTAACATAGTGTCTCCCTACACTTGAGCATCCTCGTGTAAGATGTCTTGTGTAGAGAGACTCGAAGACTCTAGTTAACTGTCAATACCGCTGAAAAAATAGTTTAGTCCACCCTTGTACCCTAGGGGGGGGCTGTGGAGCATTATCCAATGTTTAGGGCTTATTGAATATTTTCTCTTGCAGTTCAGTCTACCTCTTGTTGTTTTTCTCTCTCTGCTGTGTATCGGAGCTAAGCTACAAGAGATGAATTACATGAGGATGCTCATGTGAAGGGAGTTGCAATGTGAACCGGGAAGCTGAGTTTTAAAAGAGATCGGAAGGCTTTGTCAATGTCCCCTCTCTACAGAGCCAGGGAGATGGCTGCTCAGAGGGTTTGTTAATTTCCTCTTTGCCTCCAGACGGCTCTGTCAGTTTCACCTCCCCTTCTAATAGGCAAAGAGGAAATAAACATACCTTCTGAGCAGCCATCTCCCTGGCTCTGTAGAGAGGGGACATTGACAAAGCCTTCTGATCTCTTTTAAATCTCAGCTTCCTGGCTAACATTGCCACTCCCTTCACGTGCTCCTCCTCGTGTAATTCGTCTATTGTAGCTTGCCTCTCAGTATGTGTTAGTGCTTGTGCTCTGAAGTCCTCCCTGTTGCATTATTGGCCCGGAATCAGTTATTGTCCTTTGCAAAAATCCTGTTGCAGTAAATTCATTGAAAGCAAATTCCAAACATGAAGTAGATTATTTCCTGGAACTTTGCCAGTCTCACCATAAGCAGCTGTCTTGGGTGGCACCATTTGACAGATTAATGCCTTGTTGGTTACAATTCTGGGTTTGAAGAGGAAGCACTCCAGAAAAGCCTAAGATATTATAGGGCATTCTGGGTGGGTTTTCAGTTTGCATTAGAGCTAGTTTTGTCTGAAGTAATGGAAGAGCTCACCTTTCGACCAGCGGTGCAGAAAAACACGAGCCAGACCTATTAAATGAATTACTCACTCTGATTCTTTAACATTCTCTGCCCTTCCATAAACATGCACTGAAAAAATTTTTGGGTTGACCTATCGTGTTTACTACTCTAATATCTCTCATAAAAGGGGTAGTTAAAGTGTGTGAGGGGGTAATCAATCAGCGTCGTATGATGGGATTGTGAAACAAGCCCCCACCCTTCCTTGCTTCAAAACCATTTAGAAAAGGAAAGACCAATTGGGCGTCAGCTGGGGGATACAGTTACATCAGCATGCCATAAAGGATGCAACAGCAAGCCAAGCAATGACATGCAGCAAGCCAAAAGGGGAAAACGAGTGACAGGTGGAAAAGGAGCTGGATTGCAGTAGCACTAATGGACGGTGCCAAGTCGTCCCCCCCACACACACACACATCGTACAACCTGAATGTTTTTTCCCAGAACGCATTCCAGAATGAAACTTGGCAGACAGACATATGTGGAACAGTGGAACAGGCAAGGAAATGATGACACAATGGCTTTACAGAAACAGAAAATGATCTGATATGCGGACTTAAAAATCCCTTGCAGACTCTCAAATTAGTAGGATGTCGGAGATGGTCAACAGATCTGCATTCCCATAAGTGACACCGATGGACCAACCGCCACAAAAGAATCCCATGCACTGAGGCAGAACATGTACCTTCGAACCCCAGAGGAGTTGGATCACTTTTTATTTCATGCCTCTTGACTTTAACTGCAGGAACAAGGGGACCTGTGTGAAGTTTGCAGATGACAAGAAGATTGGAAATACGGTTAGAGGTCACCCACAGGCTCTCTCAGAGGGGAAAAGAATGAGAATCGTGGCACATGAAAATGAAGAGATTTATTTAGCATATAAAACCATTAGTGAAACAATCAGTTTGCAAAGGTGTAAGAAAACACGTTGTGACTTATCGCCGAGGAAGAACTCCTGCCTTGCTTTTTTATTATCTGCAATTCTGAGAGAGAACAGAAAAAGAGCCCGCAGATGTATTTATGGCTAAACTACCAGATCATAGCTAGGTACCCAATAATGGGAACCAGCCTGCACGCTGACATGTGCTTCATATATCTTGCTATCATTCTGACAATGAGAATTTACTTGCTCTTCCAGCCAGGATCGCGTAATATTTATTTCACTTCACATGGAGCTACCTATTTTTGAGTTGGAAATCCAAGCACAAGCTACCCAAAACAGCCATCTAAATTGCTACAGTAACCAAATGGCATTCCAAGATAAATTTAGGATGGGTTACCAACCACCAGGTGGGGCCTGGAGTTCTTCAGGAATTACATCTGGTTTCCAGACTACAAAGCTCAATTCCCCTAGAGAAAATGATAGCTTCTCCTAATTCTGCCCCAAACTGGCGCTACTCCCAAATCTCCAGGAATTTTCCATGCAAGAGCTATCAATCTTAAGTACAGGATGTGCCCCTTGCCTCCCTCTGTTTCATTGCACTGGGAGTTTCCACTGCTGCAGGTCTGCTCGGTGGCCGGTCAGCAGATAAAGCTTGCTAGCTGTCATACTAAGAGTCTTCCTACACAAGACATTTGACGTGTTCTTCACATGTCCGGAGACGCAATGTTAGCTGGGAAGCATAGTTTTGAAAGACAGAGCTAGCGGAGATTGCTCTGGAGGGGACGTATTCTCCCAGCCTTCCGCCACTTCTGACATCTCCCAGAGCCTTTGCCCTGCCAAGGCTCGGTTAATTCAGTTTTAAGCAGTAAGGGCAGCAGGGCAAAGGCTCTGGAAGGTGATACAGACCAGCATGCTAGAGGCAACGGAGGGCTATGAGATGTCCCCTTCAGAGTGATCTCCACCAGCTCTGTCTTTCAAAACAATGCTTCCTAGCTAACACTGAATCTCCCAACACTTGATGAACACACGCCCAGGTGTCTCTGGTAGAGACAGACGGTGCTTCTTCCTGATGGTCTACAGACCATACTAGGTCAGGCTAGGTCCATCTCGGCTTCTTGCTCTCCAGTGTCCCTGTAACTGCCATGGTGTCAAACCCTTCTCTACTGTCTCACAGCACCAGTGCACTCGGCATGTTTTTTTACGATCCTTCATATTTTGCATCATAAGGAAATGTGGAGCACAACCCAATAGATGCATTATGTGCCAAGGTAACCCAAACTTTGCAAGCTATGTAGATCGCACAAGCTAATCAAACTGTACATATTTTCTCGGCTTGTGTCAAACACCACTTTTCATGAGCAAAACATTTTACTGTCTTTTGGATGGTTTGATTGTCCTCTCCATACTCTATAGAGGGTCTGGCCAGTATTTCTCCTCTTATTACAAAGGGGTAACCACGGCTAAGAGTCATGAAGTAGACATGGGCACGAAATGGGAAAAAACCTAAATGAGAGTTTCGTGTTTCGTCGTGATCCACGAATCGCGAATTATGAAATTTCACAAAATTGAAACGTTTACTGAAACGATTTGTTAGTTTCGTGATTCGTCAGAACCCAGGGCATTCCAACGGCCCCCTTCATACCCAGAGATGCTAAACTCACAGGGAGACTTCAGCTTAAACCAAAACCAAAGGAAACAAGGAAACAGCAAGAGTATGAGCCCTCAAAAAAGCAGAGAAAGAATTTAGAAGACACAAAGACAAGCAAATTAAAAAAAGGGGGGAGGCCTAGGCCCCAGGGCCTAGAGCCAGGCTAAGGCCTGAGACTAGGGTGGGGTGGAGGAAAAAAGGAACCCTCGCCCAAAGACCTTCCCACAGCAAGGCCAAGAGCTGCAAATAAGAGGCTTCTTTAGTCTCTTTTGAAGCAGCAGCAGCCAAAAGCACTATCCCAAATCCACACTCTCACTACTTATCCCAGCAACACGTCCTCCTTCTTCTCTCTCTGTCTACTGGGACTGAAACATGAGGCAGAGAGACAGGTGCCTTTTATAAAAACTGCTGACATAGAGCAGAACAGGAGGTCTGTGGTTGGCTGACAGACCTGCCTAACAAGGTTTGGAGGGGTGAGATTGGTGTGCCCATGGCTACAGAAGGCCCACCTCCTTGGTGCCTAGGGGATTGACCCCCAGTTCCTGGCTGTATAGGGCAGAATGGAAGCTCTCCAGATGGCTAGGAGAGCTGCCAAACAAAAGTAAGTGGGCTATGATTGGGGTTTCCAACGGCAACAAAAGGTCTGGGCCCATTGTTGCCTAGGGAATCAATGGATCGGTGCCAGCCTGTCTGCAATTACGAATTGTTTTTAATTATATTTTATTCAATATTTTATTATTGAAGCTAATGAAGCAGGCCAAAAAGTCATGAATTTCGTGATAATTTCGGGATAACCACAGCCCCACAAAACGCTGTTTCGTGACACACAAAACGGGCTGTTTTGTGATGAAATTTGCTTCATATTTCGATTCGTGCCCAGGTCTAGCATTGAGCAGCCCAAAGCAATTCAGAATGTGATTATCTCAGGATTTGAATGCCCAGAGTAGCTTTGCTGGGGGAAGCATTCTGGGAGTTTTGCAACTCCAGTGCAACGCCACAGCTTGCAATGTTACATTTGGCACTGGAGATCTTGCACCTGATCAATCCATAGCAAGAGGCAGAAAGATTTCAAGAACCATGCCAGCTGTATCGATATCAGTAGAGAAAGGGGAGCAGCTGAGTTAGTGTGACTGTACCTTTGGTTAGAGCAGATGGGTTAGTTGTGGAGCTGATGGAGGAACCTAGGGAAAATCGGTGGGTAACATCCCTTTCTTTAGATTCTGGATCTGGGAGGACAGACAGGCGCAGGTCAGGGAAGGGTTAGAGGCAAGCAAGCAAAGAAAAGTATACAGGAAGGAAATCAACAGTTAAGAAAGCGTTTTTAAAAAACAGTTCCTGTTTGAAATTGCAGAGAAATTATTACTGATCAGGACATTTACATGAGCAGGGGTACACATTGCTTGACAAGTTAATTCAGGGCCTGTTGTACTGAAACAAACCTGGGACTGCATGGAATTCCAGAGAGGTTTCTCTACACTGTAGCTCTGTACTCATAAATAAGGTACGCGTGCATAGGTTATATACACAGAACAGGAGCAATTCCACTAGCCTCACTCCAGCATGTTCCTCTAGCCCTTGCCAGTAACAAGTGTTACCTATTTGCCCCATATGAACATAGAACCTCTGAGTATGCAAAATATACAGGCTATAGACTTCATCTGTGCAGTCAGGAACACCAGTTTTCCAGGATTCCTGACCATGGAAATAGAGCCCTACGTGGGTAGGATGCCTCAAGCAAGGTGCAGTGCTTCAGCACTTGGAAAGGAATGGAGTGGGGAGGGGGGACAAGAGTGCCTCATCCCTCCATGTTGCATTATTAAATAGCTTTAAAATGGCAATTCAGCCCAGAGTTATATGAAGATTTCTATATAATGATGTTATTTCGCAGATGACTTGGAAAGGGGAGGCTGCCTTTGGAGTGGGACGCTAAGAGGGAAAATGCACAATTGCCTTCCTTGCACATTATTCCAGAAGCATACAAACAGGAAGTGAAACATTTCCCGTTTCAGCACTTCCAGATAAGGGGTTGGATCCAGAGTAGATTTTCCAATGGTAGAATGAAACTTTCATGCCTCCCCCCCACAATGTAGCAAAATGACCTCCATGAAACGCTCCTCTTGGGGGATAGGAGGTCCTGAGGAATGACATGAAGCAGGAAGGGGGAATGGGTGGAAACTGACAATTTATTTGGGATTCAACCCAAGGTATGAAGCCAACCATGGGTGCTGCATAGGCTTTCCAGGCAAGCTCGATAATTTTATCATAGAGTTTCCAGCAGTTCCTAGAGCGGCCCTTTGTCACGTCTTGAACTCCATCTATTGGAAGACTGGTCATCCTGTTAGGCTCATTTGCCTTTAACATGGGGCTAAATTTCTCAAAAAAGCTCTAAAAGTTTTCTAACTGGCTTGTGCCTCTAACTGCAACCAGGGCTGAATCCACATGTCCAGGCATAGCACTAAACTGTAGGAATGATAGCGTCTTCCTGGCATGATTTCTGACATCGCGCCACGAGAGCAGAATCGTGGCATGATGATATCAGAAATCGCGCCAGGAAGACACTATCATTCCGATAGTCTAGCGCTATGCCCGGACGTGTGGGGTCCCCCCAAACCACAATATATTCTGCATGTGAAGTTTTTCCCACCATGTGAAACTGGCAGTCGAACACCCCTTTGTAAGTCTGCCATGAACAAACTATTTAAAAAGTAGATTGGCGGAGTCTAGATGGGCACACCAGACAAAGACACTGTGATGGGATGTGGCCACGCTTGCAAAGGAGAGACAAATGGCACTGTGGAATGGAGACAGCACTCAGGAGGTGGGTGGCTGGAGAGCAAGTTTACCTTTGGGTGGAGCTCTGCGGTTCGAAAGCCCTTGCAATGTAAATCGCTTTCTAGCAAGAGCTGAGCGCTCAAGGTTAAGGCTGGCGGAAGACTCGGCTAGGAGAAAGAGGCAGAGGGAAGAGACAAGTAAGGCAGGAGGGGTCGAACTTGGCAGCTGACGGAGAAAGCCACGGTTAGACAGCTTGCAGAGGGCAAGGACACCGCAGGGGGAGGAACGGGGGGCAGGCCAAGGCCATGCTGATGCGGCTGGTGACCAGTTAGGAATCAGGAAATGCAACCAGCTGAGCCAAACGCATCCCTCTCGTGCAAAAGGGATGCATTTGGCAAGCTCAGTTTCATTCGAGGGGAAACATGGAGTGGGGTGCGAGGTACCAGTCTGCAAGGAAGACGGGAGAGCGGGGTGGGCGGGTGGGCGGGGAGAATTCAAAACCAGTCAAATATCTAGCAGTGCTTTACCCCACAAAGCACCCCAATGCCTCTGTTGTGGTTACGGACAACAGAGCTCAGCGGTGTTTGTTAAGAAAGAAAATGAGCAAGCGTTAGTCTGGATGCACAAGATGTTTTTAAGTAAGTCCTTAGTCAGGGGTCTCCAAATTGCTACTTTTGAGTAACAAAAAATATCCCAAGCTACACCATACACACGTGTGCACACATACACATACAAATATGCCTCAAGTCAGCTGGCTGAGCCTTCCCTGGACTTTAATTCTCCTGAGAGCATTCCCTCTTGAAATCGCTTCCCGAGTCTTCAAGATATGGTTGCCAACACCAGGTAAGGAAATTCCTGGAGATTTGGAGGTGGAGCCTGGGAAGGTAGGGTTTGGAGTGGCTGCTCACTGGGGCTGTGATGCCATAGAGTCCATCCTCCAAGGCACACATTTTCTCCTGGGGAATGGATCTCTGTAGTCTGGAGATCAGTTGTAATCCTGGGAGATTACCAGGCCCCCCCACCTAGCGTTTGGCAACCCGATTTCAAGGGACTGTGTGAGCTGGCGGGAGCTACCAAATGCTCACAAGCATTGTTGGAGACCCCTGGCTGTGATTGTAATGAAATGTTTTCTAACTACAGACTACCTGGACTGCTCACTGCAAAGGCTTTTGTTTCCCACCTAATGCTGCACCTCCTCCACAGTGCCCTCATCCATCCCATGTTGCTCAGCATTGCTGTTTGCAGACGTCTTGCTGCACGACCAGGGCTTTTTTTCAGCTGGAACACAGTGGAACGGAGTTCCGGCACCTCTTGAAACTGGTCACATGGCTGGTGGCCCCGCCCCCTGATCTCCAGACAGAGGGGAGTTTAGATTGCCCTCCGCGCCGCTCAGCGGGGCCACCAGATCAGGGGGCAGGGCCACCAGCCATGTGACCATTTTCTCCGAGGGCAACCCACTGAGTTCCACCATCTCTTTTCCCAGAAAAAAAGAACTGTGCACAACACTTTATTTGCTCCTTTTATAAACGGATTCATTCTTTTGAAACAAAAAAATCCCTCCCCGCTGTAATGCGCAAAAAAAGAACGCCTTGTATTAAAACTTAAATCAAAATGATCAAAACTATTTAAAAAAAACTATTTAAAACATTTTAAAATGCACCCGCTAAAATCAGGGCTTTGCAAAGCACAACGGCAGTGTTGGAATCAGGAGCTGAAGAAAAGCGTCGTCTTTGCCTGCTAGAGGAACAAGGGCCAGAAAAAGAGCTGCTCCAAAATATTTGGTTGTGGCTCCGTCTCCTGCTGGATTGGCCCATTGCTGGCGGGATCAATGCCAGCACGAGAACGTAAGAGGAACCCTGCCGGATCAGACCCGGGGGGTCCATCGCGTCCAGCATCTGGGGCCAACCAGTTACCCTGGAGGGCCAACAACAGGGCGTAGAGGCGGAGGCCTTCCCCAGATGTTGCCTCCTGCCACTACTGTAAGGACATGTCTGCAGGATAACGGCCTCTCTGTAGGTTTTCGACCACAGGGGATCGGTTATTCCTGGGAGCATCCACACCTGGCTGAACGTACTGAACAACAATTGTAACCAAACATGAAACTGACCCATCTGCTAGATTTACATGCCAAAGGCACAGACCTCTAAACTTAAAAAGTGTGTGTGTGCGGGGGGGGGAGTGTCCCACTTTGTTAAACATTGTTAAAGTAGTTGCGAGATAATTACAAAATAGCCACAACCAATGTTCTTGAAATGCACAGCTTGTCTGCAGTGCAGGGGGGTGGGTGGGATTCCCGGGAACATCTCGGCCAGTGAGTGAGATTTGGGCTGAGCTTCTGCTTTCCTCCCCGCTGCAGGTATTTAAGCCTAGCCATGGCAAGAGGCGCAAGCCTAACAGCTGGCGCCAAGGAGCTCTTGTCCTTTGGTTCTTAAAACCAGGGGCCCGGAGCAAGCTGGGCCAGCAGATACAGGACAAGCCATGGATGCTGAAGTTGTCTTGTATATTTATGTGCTTGGCCGATTCCAGACGGCCCTCCCCATCCCAAAACGTTGCGCGTCGTCGTGCGGAAAACACGAAATATCACGTTATCTCGCGTGAGTTTTGCGCGATGTCGCGCAAAAGTCGTGTGAGAAAACGCGATATTTCGTGTTTTCCGCGTGACGTTTTGGGATGGGGAGGGCCGTCTGGAATTGGCCCTTGTTTGCAAGCCACTGTGACTCCACTGGGGAAAGAGGTGGAGCGGTGGTGGAGGAAAGTGGTGTCAGGTCATAGCTGACTTATGGCAACCCCCTGCTGGAGTTATCAAGGCAAAAAACTGACAAAGGGGGTTTGCCATTGCCTGCCTCTGCATAGCAACCCTGGTCTTTCTTGGAGGTCTCCCATCCAATTACTAACCAAGGCTGACCCTGCTTAGTTTCCTAGATCTGATGAGATCAAGCTTACCTGGGTTATTCAGATCAGGGCAGAGGTGGGGTAGAAATGTTTAAATAAATAAATCTACAAAGCATATTCATTTGCCAAGACGTGCCCCTCCACATGCATACCCCCCTATGAGGTGACATTTCTTTGCCCTCTGCCCTATTGAAATCACAAAGGGTGTCCTGGTGGTGCCATTTTTGGTGAGGGCTTCCACATGGCACTTCTAAGCATCCTTTTCTGGCCCGTAGCTTTTTAATCTTTGCACCAGGTACAGGCCCAGCAGAGTTGTTCGTTTGGTCATGTGCACAGTGCATGACTTTTAAAGAAATCTTATTTGTCCTTGTGGCGCATCAGGAAACTAAGTCAATCTTGTTGGGACTTGATTTGTTTCTGGACTTGAAGGAACACAGGTGCAAAGTCAGTGCTGCACTGAATTTTCACAGGGCTCCATTTTCGCTGCAGAGGTTTTTGTCTGGAGGCTTATGAAAATGTTTGAGGAATAAAAACCTGAACCCATCTACTCCTCTATGCGTTTGTGCGCCAGCTCACGAGGTCACTGTTCCTTCATTCTGCAGCTGCACAGTGAGGAGGAATAGTGAGCACATCCCCTATGCACAGGAAGCCACATCAGTGCTCCCTGCTTTGCCATGCCACATGCTGGTTAGTTGGGGAGAATCCGGACAGGATATACATTGCAATGTGTTTGCCCCTTCCACTGCACTGCTTTCCGCTGGTTTATTTATTTTCGTTTTATTTATTTGTGTTATTTATAGTCCGCCTTTCTCACGGAGACGCAAGACAAATTATACAGTGTGAGGACATTTCAATAGGCAATGTAATAGAATCACAGAATCATAGGGCTGGAAGGGGCCTGTAGGGTCATCTAGTCCAACCACACAATGCAGGACATTCACAAATCCCCCTCCCCCCACATCCAATGACCCTTACTCCCTGCTCGACGCATGCAAAGATTTAGAACCAGTAGAAATCTGAGACAGAGTTGAAGAAAGACTGAAACAGAGCATAAGCAATTCTATGACTGACGTATTAAACAACATAGAACTACCTAGTAGGATTATACCTCGAGCAATAGATAGTACTTAGTAGCATGCATCCCATTCCCAGCCTTCCCCAACTGGTCAGTTAAGTTGCAGCAGAATCCAACAGACGGAAATGCCCTCTAGGGAACAGTTTCGGACCACTTTGGGGAGAGCTTGGCAGTGAAAACATTCCCCAAATGCTCTGTACCGGTTTCAGCTCAATGCTACACATTTGAGAATCCCAGAGGGTTAAACTGAATTGAAATCTCTAGTTAGCCACCAGATGGCGCACAAGAGGCACCAAACACGCTGTCAAGGGTGTAAAACTTCAGCAGAAAGCCACATGGGAGCCAATGATTCCTTGCCCATCGTTCTGAATTCCTGGAGTATGCCGCTTGGCGGACACCCCAAGCCTCAATGGCGTGAAACTGCTAGGTTTCCAAATGTGCCCCCTCCCCCCCATTTCAAAAGAAATCCTATAGCAATAGCACGCTTGTTTAGCAAACTACCCATCAACAGAATATTTTGGCATTTAAGCTAAGGGAAAATATTGGCGTGCACTTCAATGGGGAATTACTAGAGGATTTGCACAAAGACTGGCCCGTCTCATGTGGGCTCTGCACATAAATACCCTTTTCAACATCAGCGTCTGCCCAGAGGAGGAAGCGTACTGCCGTGTGAATGAGCCGTCTATTGAGTTCGCCGTACCGTTTGCTCACCGGCATCTCCAGATAAATAGGACCTCCCGCAGAAGAATGGGGGAAGTCTCTTCCGAAGACTCCGAATGGCCAATGGCAGCAAGTGGAGACAAATATGGTGCCGGAGGGATCGTTGGCCAGACTACGAATTAAGCAGCTTCCTCTACGCACAACGGCCCACCTACGCACGGGGCAGGCCAAGGGCCAATTTCCAAAAACCAAACTTCTCACTGACCGAGAGGGCCCCACAGCTCCTCGGCAAGAGCACAAACAGTGCACCCAGGAAGTCTCAATTGCTATCAGCATTTCAGGCAGAAAAGATCTTAGCCAACAGGGCTACCCACGTGGGAGTACAGAAGTTTCGCTTCTGGAGTTTCCTCTTTGATCGCCCGTTCCCGCACTGTAATCATGGCTGGATGTTGCAGTCACCGAGTGATGAAACACATGTGCGAACCAACCCCAAAACATTGAGTAATCCAGCCGTAAGACATCAGCGGAACAATCCTGAGTGGAGTTACACCCTTCCAAGCCCATTGATATCAGTGAACCGAGAAAGATGGTGACTCCGATTAGGACGGCACCCCAAGTGACATTCGGGCATGTGAGAGCCAGCTGCAGTGGCTGTGGAGAGTGACATTTTATGCAGGGCTCTTTTTCAGGGGGAACGCGGGGGAATGGAGTTCCGGAACCTCTTGAAAATACTCAGCAATAGTGCTTGAAAATAATATGATTTCAAGGAATCCCGTGTGTTTGTTCCTCATTTTCCTCTTGAGAGTTCCGCCACCTCTTTTCCCAGAAAAAAAACCCTGATTTTATGTAACTGCCAGAATGAAGACCAGTTTTCAAGAAGAAGCCATTTACACATTGTGCAGTGAGAAGCGTGCAATTTCTGTGTGCCTGATAGAAACCTGATTCAATAGCCAAGAGCGTTGAAGGTTGCTTCCCTCTTGTCAAACTACAGATATGGGAAACAGAAAGCTCACAACTTCTTATTCGGGGAGGGAAAAACAATGAGCCCGGCTCCACATATTCTCCTAAGTTTGGCCTGGGAGTTATCCTTTTGTGCTGCCCCCAAACCCTACCTCTTTTCTGTCTGGCATGAGGGCTGGTGTTCCTGTTGTTTGACATCTCCATGCCTGAGAGCTCCGATCTGTTTTCGCCCAAACTGACCGACTTTCTGCTGTACCTTTAGAGACAAAAGAAATGCAACAAGCATTAGGAAGCTGCTAAGAGGTGTTCCTTTATGGCAAGGATTGCTCCACAAATACGATAAAACCTTCCTGTAAAAATTAACTTTTGTACAACAGAAGGACGAGTGCTTGTTGGACATATAAGAAGACTCCCTTGACACCTTTTAAGCAGTGCTGCTCCTCGTCCAGAAGGGATAGTAGCATGGAATCCAAGGGTCACCTGTAACATCGCCCACACTCCATGCATCTGCCCAGTGGTGGAGTGGGAGAAAAAACAGCCGTCGGGGTAAGCAAAACAGATTTTGAAGGGACACACACACCAGCTCCTAAGAAAAATGCCTGGCAGAGTGTCAGTTTGCTGTTCAGTTCTCCAGCCATAGCTACACCATGTTCTCATGTTATAATCTGTAGCTGTTTAGTTCTCTCCCTCCAGGCCCAGGTGCTGTCCAGGCCGCCTATATCCATGGGAGCGAAGAATTCTCTTATCACCCAGTTCCAGCCAACCTTGACGTCCTCGTCTTCCCAGGCTCTCCAGACAGGACTAGGGGGGGGGGGGGAGGCTGGAAATGGGTGTTTGAAGTGTTGTTACTTTTGTTCTATGTGTCATTCTCAACAAAGCTTTGGTTCAGCCAAGGGCCTCAAGTCCTTGGATCATGGACCCCTGTATCCTGAGCATAATCTTCCAATAAACCTTTTGAAACCAAGAGACCTTGTGCTTCTTGCAGAAGGGGGGAGACGAACTCTAGATAACTGGGATTCCATAGTCTGACAATGCCAATGTGAAGCAAATGCGGCAAAGGTAGGAAAAGAGTTTTGTCCTTCTGATTGCCACCCACCAGCTATTCCCACGGCATAGGAGTAAAACAATCATGTGACTGCTCTGTTCTTAGCAGGCTTGGTGGCTGCTCCAGCTCATGGCAAACTGGTCATCTAGTTTGTTCATCATGGGTGGAGCCTACAGTTTGGGGGCTCTGCTCAGCTACCACTCAGGAATCCTATGCTGGCAGCCTCTATATCACAGCGTGCTCTACTCTCACTCCCTAGAACTCTGGAGGATCCTGCTTTTTGCACGGCTGCCCATTGCGAATCTCTGTTAAGGGAGGTTTGTGCAGGCCTCTGAAAGCCGAATCCTGTGTTTGGGAGAGGAGTCTGATGTGAAACTGTTTAGATGCTTTGCCATGGGCTCACTTCGATGAAAGTAAATGTAGGCCAGTCCTTTCCTGAAGCTGATCTTGTCTCAGAATTTGAAACCATTCTTTGGAAAGCTCAAAGCATCTCCCATCCAAACACTAAGCAAGTTGAGACTTGCGTGCTTTAACAACCTAAGCGCACTGGGTGCCCACAGATCATCCTCTGGGCTATCAACTGTATTTGCGAAGCTCTGGGTACCATTTAGCATATGATTCCTGAGTGGTAGCTGAGCTGGTGCAGCAGCACAAGAATATTCACAAACATTCCATCTTCCAAGCCAAAAGCCACCAGAATGTCTGAAGTTCAGCTTCTATGAGAAATGGAAAACTTAAAAATGGGCTCAGCCCCCAACTTCGGAAGATCTCCAACCTCCAACCCCAATCCTCCTTCGGTACCCCGACTCCTCTAAACCAAACCAGCCCTTCTGAAACCTAATTTTTCAGTCTGTGTTTGTGGCAAACTGGCAGGGAGGCAGCTGGGACCGGCTGATGGACAAGCAGGCAGGAAGAGAGTGGCTCTCTCTCTTTCTCTCCCCCACCCCCAGCATACAGAGACAGTTTCAGCAGTCTCTGACGCATCGTGTGTGCCTTGGGAAATGTGGTCCTCAGGGCACATGAGGTACCAATTCCAGGTGCCCCAGAGGTTACATTTCCGCAGGAACATCTGGCTGTTTGGATGTTGAAGGTGCTGGGGTGGGAAAGGAAGGGAGACAGGGAAGTTGATGGACATTCAGAGCTAAGCTACAAGAGATAAATTACATGAGGACGTGCACATGAAGGGAGTCACAATGTTAGCAGAGAAGCTGAGTTTTAAAAGAGATTGGAAGGCTTTGTCAATTTCTCTACAGAGCCAGGTAGATGGCTGCTCAGAGGGTTTGCTAATTTCCTCCTTGCCTCCTGAAGGTTCTGTCAGTTTCACCTCCCCCTCTAGGAGGCGAAGAAGAAATTAACAAACCCTCAGTGGTGTGGAGGGCAATCTAAACTCCCCTCTGTCTGGAGATCAGGGGCCAAGGCCACAAGCCATGTGACCATTTTATCCGAGGGCAACCCACTGAGTTCCACCACCTCTTTTCCTGGAAAAAAAAGCCCTGGTTGCAGTGCTTGCTTTTATACTGAAGGTGGGCTTTTCTCTCTCCCTCTCCCTCCCTTCCTCTCTCTCTCTCTCACACACACACACCATTAAAGTTGGTACTTAATGTTCAAGGTTTGTGAACTTTGGCAGCATCTCTAGAACGCAGTTGGTTTGTGTGAGATTGAAACTTCACGCAAGGCCTGGGGCCCAGAGTAGCCTTGTGGAGCAAGCCGAAAAACTAGGAAGAGGTCCCAGCAGGTAAGGAAGGTAGAAGGAGTGGAGCCCAGAGGCAATGCGGCTGGATGAAGGATGCACAGCAGGCCATGGAGAAACCTGAGAGAGACATGAATAGTGGCCTGATGGGACTAAGGGATGGAGCGGAGCTGGCCAACCAGTTAGGTGCAACGAGGTCTGCCTCTTGGGAGGCTCTGCACCCCCTGCAAGCCACAACCTCAGCCCCAGAGAAGATGGCTTGAGTGGAGGCAGCTTCCTAGTAGTGCAGGGAGGAAGAGGATGGGGGCAGTGGCTTCCCCATAGTGCAGAGATAGGGAGGAGGAGGGCTGCAGCAGCGGCTTCCTGACAGTGTAAGAGGGAGGGGGTGGCCATTTCTCAGCACAGGGGTGC
Source organism: Eublepharis macularius (assembly GCF_028583425.1). Taxonomy (NCBI): domain Eukaryota; kingdom Metazoa; phylum Chordata; class Lepidosauria; order Squamata; family Eublepharidae; genus Eublepharis; species Eublepharis macularius. Next base: position 14,219,897 of record NC_072795.1, on the reverse strand, counting down.
CAAAAATCCAAGGGTTCCCTGGGACTGAGACCCTATATGCTGTGAGGCCATAAAGAGACAGAACTTCTAGGGAGGCTGATCAAGAGGCAGGGTGGCTTCCCAAAGTGGGATAAAGTTAGGCTTGTGTCACGGGCTGGGCCTGCCCAAGCAGGGTGCTCCAAGTCCAAGCACCAACACAAAGCCCAGGGGGAGTTCAAGAGTCGAAAGCCAAGTCCAGTCCGAAGTCAGAGACTGAGATAAGCACCAGGAAGTGAGTCCAGAATCCAAAAGCTAGGCCAAGTACAGTCCAAGGTCAGTTACCAATGGCGTCAGGTCTAGAGGCAGGCACAAGCGAGATAACGAGGGACACAGAGTGGTTGCAGGTAGTGTAACACCTTGCTTCCACGCCTGGTGCTTCCTCCAGGCTGGCTTTTATAGCCAGGCGTGGTTTGCAGCCAGCTGCTGGGGCTTCACCCTGATGTTACTCATCATCGCTCTCCAGCAGCTGGCGTTGACTCAGCAAACGAGCATTGCGCCATCTTTCCTGTAGCTCCAGCCTCTGCCTTTGCCTGCGGTGCTCTCTGGGCGTGGGTGAACCTGGGGGAGTGGAAGCCCCCGGCTGGGCTTCCCCTGTGGTGTTGGAAGTCCCTGGCTGAGCTTCCCCTGTGGTGTTAGGGCTTGGGAGTACCGGTGGTTCTGTCCCAGCTGTTGGCTGTGAACTCTGATTGGCCTCTGCTGAGTCAGGGCTGGCTACACAGAGCTCCTCTCCTGAGGAATTCCAGCTGGCTACACAAAGCTCCTCTTCTCCTAAGGAGTCCTCGCTATCACTGAGCCCAGACTGGGCCATGACAGGTTGTCAGGCCTGGCAACCAGTGGGACACTGAGGGGGCAGGAGACATGAGTGTGGCTGTCAACAATGGTATGACATCACTTATGGAGAAAAACCTGGAAGGGATGTCATGCCTCTCTAGGAATCACCTGAAACTCTAAGGTAAACCATAGAGTTTCCAGCAATTCCTAGAGAGGACTGACAGTACTTGCAGGTTTTCTCTGAATTGATGTCATGCCATTGGCCTGATGGCCATTAAAAAAAAATCTCCCATTGCTGGTTGGTGGAAAATTCCCTGCCTCTTCTGGAAGACCAGTAACCCTAGATAAAGTAGGCTGATAGAGGAAAAACAGGAACCTGACGAATCTAGGTGTCAGGAGCTGAAGAACAAAAACTTTCAACGATGAAATAAAATCCTTTGTTTATGGGGGCATAGCACTTTTTTATCTTGTTGCTACAGGCTGTACCTGTGATACAAACCTATAGAGTTTACAGGAGTTTAAGCAAGTAGCTTTCTCCTTTGTTTCTTCAACAATGCTCTGTTAGATCCAGAGGAGTTAGCCATGTTAGCCTGTAGTAGCAAAATCATAAAGACTAACCAGCTTTATTGTAGCATAAGCTTTTGAGAGCCACAGCTCTCTTCATCAGATGCATCTAGGGTCATCTCCCTTAAGGAACGACAGTCTGAGCGCCCGCATTATAATCCGAGTTCCTCTTGGCAGAAAGAGGACGCCATCAACCACATTCGCAGATTCGTAGTTCAAAGTAAAACATTCTCACCATTCCCAGGCAGTATTCAAACTGCTCTGGGTCTCAGTGTTTGCTCATGTAGTGTTTGCTGAGGCACACCCAGCCAGTTTGCATAACAGCCACATAACCTTCTGCACTTCCCCCAAACAGCTGCGATCTGTAAAGATAGCAGCAAAGTATCTCACTGCTGAAGATGAAACAGGGATGGAGGAAAAATGCCCACTTCTCCTCACCCACACATGTCTTTTGTTGCAAAGATTGGCTACTCCTCACCCACCCAATTTTCTACATAATCTTTAAAAGGTCCATTGAGTTCAGCATCTTGTTTCCCACAAAAGCTGGCCAGATGACCCTGGGAGACCTGAAGGAAAGCAATAGCCCTCCTCAGGGCTTTTTTTCTGGGAAAAGAGGTGGTGGAACTCAGTGGGTTGCCCTCAGAGAAAATGGTCACATGGCTTGTGGCCCTCCTCCAGTGTTGCCCCCTAACTGGTCTTGAGAGGTACACTGCCTCTGAACATGGAGTTTTTCTATGAGCCATTTGGTTGATGCGAGGCAGTGCCCCCTAGCCGGGGGAGTACAACATATGCCCTCCCTACTAGTGATACCACCATCGCTCATATTTCCCTGCCAAAATGCTTTGGAGATGGCTAAAAAGGTGGTCATTTAGGTTATGTGCCCTGTGTTTTATATATATATACACATATGTATACATATATGTGTGTGTGTGTATTTTAATCTGTGTATTTAAGATGTTTTATGGTTTTTAATTGTATATACTGTGAAATATGATTTTAAACTTGGTTGTAATCCGCCCTGAGCCAGCTGATGCAGGGAGGGCAGAATATAAATCGAATAAAATAAATAAATAAATTATGTAGTGTCGAAGGCTTTCACGGCCGGAGTGTCACAGTGACACTGAGAGATCCCTTTCTTTTGGTGCTACACCTCTGAAGATGCCAGCCACAGCTGCTGGCGAAACGTCAGGAACTACAATGCCAAGACCACGGCTATACAGCCCAGAAAACCCACAACCACCAAATTGTGTAGTCTTTGATAGACCTCTCCACAAGTAGTGTGTCTAATGACTAGGGTTGCCAACCTCCACGTGGGGCCTGGCAATCTCCTGGAATTACAAGTGATCTCCAGGCCATAGAGATTAGTTCCCCTGGAGAAAATGGCTGCCTCGGGAGGTCGACTCTATATTATATCCAGCTGAGTTCTCTCCCCTCCTGGAACTCTGTTGTCCCCATGCTCCACCCACCAAACCTCCAGGAATTTCCCATCTTGGAGTGGGCAACCCTACCAATGAAATTTATCTAAGCGAGTTTCCATTCGCACATCCTGAGGCAGTAGATTCCACAAGGTAATCGTGCACTGTGTGATGAAGTAATGCCCATCAACCTTATTGGGTGAACTACATTTCTAACATCATGGGGATGCATCATTTCATCAGTCTGTCATCTCCCTCTGTACGTATTTTTTTTTTCTAAACGAAAGAGCGTCAATCCCTTCATTTCTTCCTGGTGGGGAAGTTGCAGGTGGGGACCCATGTTGGTCTGCAGTAGAAGAGCAAGATGTGAGCCCAGTAGTGCCTTAAAGTCCAGCGAGATTCCCAGGGTACGAGCTTCTGAGAGACAGGCTCCCTTCGTCAACTGACAAAGGGAGCTTCCATCCTGGAAATCTCGTCGGTCTTTAAGGTGCTGCTAGACTCAGATCTTGCCTTTGTAGGGAAGATGCTCCATTACCATTTTGGTTGCCCTTTTCTGACCCTTTCCAGCTCTATAATACCTCTCCTGTAGTGGAGCAAATGGAATTTTACATAGTATTCCAAGTGCAGCTACAGCATAAATTTATATAAATGCCGTATGATGCTAGCAGTGTTATTTTCAGTTCCTTTCCTAATGAACTGGAAGTTGAAACCTGCCTTTCTCAGGGCCACAGCATACTGTCAATGTTTCCCTTGAGTTACTCACTGCAATTCCACAATGTTTTCACTGAGCTATACTTTACAATTAGTCACCAACTCCTCAGACTCAAATTAGTGTACACATGAAGTTCAGACTTCTGCCCCGAAGTGGGTAACTTTTACATTTACTTACGCAGAGCCTGATTTTCCATTCTGTTGCCTCCGTCCTCACCCACCTTGATGAGATACTTTAGACGTGCTTCACAAGTCACGGGGAGGTTTTGTTTTTTGGAAGTGCATTATATTGTCTACTGTCCAGATGTCTAGTAAGGAAGTCAATTCTGGCATGTTTGGGTTTGGAAGGTCAACCATTTTGAGTTTAGGTAGACCTTTAAGACCTCTTGGATGCATGCCATCCAGGCCCCAGTAACTTGTTAACCTTCAATTTGTGGATTAACCGTAAACCTTTATCTCAACATCTTTTATTGGACTCATTTCTTCAAATGCCCTCATTGAGAAACAGCTCTTCAGATGTGGGTAGTAAGATCTTCCACAACAAAGATAGATACAAGGAATTCATGCAGAATCTAAGCAATGTGCCTACAAATGGTTGGACGGAATGGACTGTGCAATGTCGCTTAATGCTAGAAAAGGTATAGGAATCTCAGAAGTGGGCAGTAGAGAATCAGAAAAGGGAATCAGATAGGTTGACCTTTCCTTTGTCCACTCCTACAGCTGACTCTGTTACCCAGAATGCTATTAATTCTGATCACTTCCCTTCTCTCTCTTCCTCTGTCCACCATGAGGGCTGGACATGCTTTCTACAATCTCTCTCCATCCTAGCTTAGATAGATATCTAGAAGCCCTTACTTTGCTTTTCCTATCTAGTACGGAGTTCTCCTACAATAAAGAACTTCTATTTCTTTCTTAAGTAACAGACCTCAGTGGGAACGTATTCCTCGTGCAGCCAGGCTATAGAATTCCACTGCCACTAATAACCCTTTCGCCGCTTTGCAAGATGCCTCCCTAGCTGGCTTTCCTGCTTTGGTGTAGTGAAATACCTGAATCTCTTAACGGATGTTTAGGATACATTCGTTTTTTACTTGTTAATTTACGCTTGTTTCGCCAGGTTGTGCTTCTTTTTGTTCTTGTTTTGGTAAGACCTCCATCTTTTAAGGAAAGCCTTCTTTTTTCAGCTTCCTCAACTCCATCCATTACCCATGCAGGCACTTTCTCAGACTTGCTCTTACTTTTCCTAATTTTTGGTATATGCACGGCTTTATTTCTGGGAAAAGAAGTGGTGGAACTCCGTGGCGTAGCGTGGGTTGCCAGCACCGAGGGCAACTCCCGGCAGGAGGTGGCACCCCTGACAGCACGTGCTCCTGGGACCTTCTGCCTCCGGCTGGAGGGAAGCTCTCGAGGAAGTGGCGGTAGAGGCAGCCCCTACCAGGTAAGCGGGGGCTTGGGGCCGCTGAGGCTCAGAGGCGGGCGCCTTGGGCTGCCCTCGGGGAAGAAACAGGATCAGGGGCAGAGCCACCAGACACGTGATTACTTTCGAGAGGTGCCGGAACTGTTCCACTGTGTTCCTGCTGAAAAAAAGCCCTGGGTATATGCATTCTCTGAGCTTCTACTAAAGCAGCCGTGAAGCTTTGACCCTCTGTTTCACCTTCCTTTTATCTAATCCTCTCACTGTAAGGCACTTCCTTCTTTAAACCAACGGTGACCACTGCCTTGGACTCTGTCGGCAACTTTCCATTTACTTCTGTGTTGAACTTGGTCGTACTGTGGATGCTGTTCACCAACATTCAGTGACACATCTGGTATTAGATCCTTCGGGCAACACAAATGGTTAATTCTGTGGTTGCTTCCCTCCCCTCCATTCAGGATACAGTCATTTATGAAATTTTAAAATCTTGTTTTCTTCATAATCTCAAAGCACATTTACCTCATCAACATGAGGGTAGTTGGTCACCCATTATTACAACACTTTTTCCCCTTCTGTGGCTTCCCTGATTTCTATCTCAAGATCAGCCTCGGAGTCTGAGAAGGGCAACAGTTCCCAGTACTAGGTGATTTTTCTGATTAGTTATTTCCACCCACAATTCAGCAGAAGAGTTTATTCTTCTTTTACCTATTGGGCCCTATCAGGGCTCATTTCGAGGGGGAGCGCACAGGAACGCAGTTCCGGCAGTTTTCCAAAGAGGTCACATGTCAGGTAGCCCCACCCACCTGACTCTCAGTCATTTTGGGCCTGTTTCAGCCTGGATTGGGGCTGAAATGGCCCGGATCAGGCCTCTGACGGGTGGTGGATCACTCTCCTGCTCATCAGAGGCCCGATTCTGACCATTTTGGGCCCCTTTTCAGCCATTTTCAGCCCCTTTTTGCCATTTTGGGCCCAATTTGCCCCTGAATGGCCAGGATTGGGTCCAAAACCTCCAGAATAGGTGACGTCAGGGGGTGTGGCATATGCAAATCAGTTATACTAACGACACACTTCCGGTGATGGCAAGAGGTGTGGCATATGCTAATGAGTTATGCTAATGATTTCCTCCAGCTCTTTTTCTACGAAATGACCCCTGGGCCCTATGATCTCTGACACCATCCTTTGCAAACGCGTTCTTCCTTTGGTCTCCTTATGGTGTCATCATTTCCAATTGAATCCAGTAGAACTGTATAAAGAATGAGCAGGTGAAGACACAAACAGATGGCTGCTGGTGCTAAGGAATTCAGCGTTGTGTGCCTGGAACTTTTTGCATGCACAGAATTCTGCTGCAGCTGACCAAGTACATGAGGGGCCACGCTATGCGGCTGGTGGGCTGTGTCCATCTTACGGAGTCACAACTTGTGCAGACTTATTTTGTAACACCTTCCAAAGACAAGGAGGCATGTGTGATCGAAGACTATAAGCTGGTGAAGTATTAAGAACTCTTGCGCCCTACAAACATGGCTTGGGTGAACTACGGTTACCATAAACCTGATATCGTTCTATTAATATCTTTATTCATCCTGCTCAACTCACTATGTCATGGATGCTTTGAGAACTAATTATATTACGTCACTGCCTTGGTTTTTACACAACACTTTCTGCACAAAGGTGCAAAGTTCAAGAAAATGGAGAATATTTTTTCTGTTTGTTCTTGCTGTTGGCAGCTTGAGAGATAGACTAGCAAGTTAAAGACTGTTCCCTGGAAAAACACCTAGTTAACGATTCTGAAAATTTATGGCAGCAATAAAATGGCTAGTGCCAGAGATCACACAGTCTCATCTGATAGAAGGACCTACACTTTGAAACATTAGCTTAGTCTACTGCACGTTGCGGGGGGCATCAAGGAGGTCTTAGGACTGTACATCTGGCTACTACCGGACAGTGTTCAGCGCATGCTTATCTAGGTGTGCATGGTGGCACAAACGCATAGGCTGTTACCACAAAGGCACAGATCTGAACCAACCGAATGGCATTAATAAAGAAGTTCCTTCTAGGGCTGAGCTACAGGTTCTTCGGGCACAGGTGTTTACCTACCTCATCAAAAGCTCATCAGATCATTGAAAGAGTGAGCGCCATGCCTGCTGCACAGATCCACATGGACCATCCTAGCCAGTCAGAGACCACAAAATGAAAACCAACCACAAGGGAGGGATGGCATTCTTCCCCATCTCCTCTCCCCTTACGTCAGAATAAATGCCTTAAGGGCCAGGCGCTCAAAGGACTGTCTCCTCCCCTACCATGAAGTGAGCAACTTTTTCAGTGACGGTGTCCGCCTTTTTTAAATATCCTCCACCTCGAGATTTGTCTAGTGCCTGTCTTGTCCAGAACAAAACATTCCTCTTTAAGCAAGCTGTTCATTGAAGGGTTCGAGCTATTTTGGTGGCGGTTTTAATGGCCTGATTCTAGCTTAAGAGCGGTTTTAGGGATGAGATTATGAGCTGCTTGATATTGTTTTACGCTGTTTAATATGGACCTGTCCAGATGCTGGCCACATCTGCCATACCCATACCTGCGGGGCTGGGGCTGGAAGTTATGATATTACGACTGTCTGTTGCAGCTGTGTTTCTTTACTCTCCCAGGACGTGAATTCTTCTTGCTCCTAAGCGCTGGGAAAAGAGCCCACGTAACCTTGAACCCCGTGTCCTCCCCTGTGCAGATAGTTCCCAGCAGAATTAGCAGCCTCTAGGAAGGGGTGTGTGTGTTAGCCTGCAAATGATATCTGTTCTTGATATTTGGGTGTGCCTCATTCCTGACAATGAACCCAGTAAGATCATAAACTAGCAACTTTTCAATAAAACTCTTACTAACAAACAGTGGAGTCTTTCGAAGGTTGCTTGGCAGATCCTTACAACCTGGCAGGCTCTTGGTTTGTTTTTATGACTTGTGTTAATATTATTTGTTTGTTTGTTTTTATGATTTTACTAGCAACAGAGCCCATTTTTTAAAAAACGGACACTCGAAAACCCGGGAATGCTGGGCTTCCCTCGGCGGCGGCACCCTCCAGAGGGGCGGGCTTGCCTGATCATCCTGCCACCACAGCACCCTCTGGAGGGGCAGGTGGGCTCCCCTGGCCTCTCCAGAGGGGCGGGCGGGCTTGTCTGAAACACGGTTTCCCTTTTATATAGATGCAGAGGAGGTCGCTGTAGTTCAACAGAAACCTTTCAAAAACAAAATCCAACGGGAGGCTGCTGAACTGGAATTCATATGCAAATTTGACTCTGTCAAGCTGGGACTGAATAGGGACTATGAATGGTTATCACATTAGATTTCCTTTACAGAGGCGGGGTCTGGGGGAGCTCAGTGGCACCTAGCGTGGGCTTTCGGGACCACAGATCTCTTTGTCAGATGCATCTGGCAGGGAGAGCTGTGGTTATCGAAGGCCCGTACTGCATTGGAATTGGATGGTCTAGCTGTTTGGCTGCTACAAACTAACAAGGCAGACTCCTTTGAAGCCAACTGATCCACACACCAAAAGGAGATGTTTACATATACTAGCAAAGGAATGTTTTGGTTGCTCCCTCCCCCTCCCCCCCTTATTGCCTCTTCTCTCTCCTCCCCTTCTCCTCCCTCCTCTTCTATATTTGACCAGTCTCTGTATCATGCATCTGACGAAGAGAACTTGATTCTCGAAAGCTTATACTACAATAAAATTGGTTAGTCTTAAAGGTGCTACTGGACTCTTTTTGATTTTGCTTTTATATAGAGAGATTATTGTGTTGTTTTTAACTTATGAATCACTTCAATGAGATATATATTTTCTAAATAAATAATAATAATAAGACACTGCTCTGATTCTCCCCCCGGACTTAGTACCTTTCTAAGGTACTAAGAAAGGGGGGGGGGTCAATGTACCACAGAGGTTTTCTGCTTGGTTATATTATTTATCCATTTCCACCATAATAGGGTACCCTTTGGAAACCATACAGTTTCCAATCATAAACATTCTATATAAAATAATTATTAATAACAACTATAGTGGTAATAATACTTATTGCACTTATATACCGTTCTTCCAGACAGATTAGAGCCCCACTAAGAGTGGTGAACTAAAACATCACCCTAGATCCAGGATAAAGCCAACATATAGCTAAGGGCTCTTCTAAAATGTTCTACCTTGGACTTCTTCATAAACCACTAAAGGAAAGAACAGTCCTTACATCTTTCAGCAGCTCATTCCAAAGGGATGAAGCTGCTAAAGAAGAGAGTATTGAATGGGCGAATGTTGACTTCAGCTCTCGTAGAAAGGGAACCAAAAGCAGGCCTGCCCTGGTGAGAAGACCGTCGGTTCTGCCTAGGCTCATATGGAGGACCATTAGAGAAGTCCTTCTAAGAAACTCCTTGAAGTAAGAGTCTCTCTACACGTGACATCTTACACGGGAATGCTCAAGCATAGGGAGACACAATGTTAGCCAGGAAGCGTAGTTTTAAAAGACAGAGCCGAAGGCTTTGTCAATTTCACCTGTCTACCTGAGGGTATTTTAAAGAGACAGAGTTGGCACTCCTCAAAGGGTTTGCTAATTTCATCTTTGCCTCTCCCTCCAGGAAGGGGAAGTGAAATTGACAGAGCCTTCTGGGAGAAGATGAAATTAACAAACCCTCTGAAGAGATCTCTGTTGGCTAGGTAGAGAGGTGAAACTGACAGAGCCTCTATCTTTTTAAACTATGCTTCCCGGCTAACATAGTGTCTCCCTACACTTGAGCATCCCCGTGTAAGATGTCTCGTGTAGAGAGACTCTAAGGTCATTCAAATAAGCAAGCTAGGAACTACAGGCTTTGCATCTGGGATTGTGGATTCTTTCCACGTGCTTTGGGACTCCAAGGTGCCATTTCACTGTGCCATGAAGCTGGAAGAGGGAACTTCAGTCACTGTCTAGATGGGGATAGAGATCACTGTGCTGAACCTTACTGATTCAGGAAGTAAGTGGAATCACCCACCTTTTCCTGCTAAACAGGAAGGGGGCAAAGGTTCTTTAATCTCAGGGTAATTTGAGATTATGGTTGTTGTGGGTTTTCCGGGCTGTATTGCCGTGGTCTTGGCATTGTAGTTCCTGACGTTTCGCCAGCAGCTGTGGCTGGCATCTTCAGAGGTGTAGCACCAAAAGACAGAGATCTCTCAGTGTCACAGTGTGGAAAAGATGTAGGTCATTTGTATCTACTCAGGAGGGGTGGGGTTGAGCTGAGTCATCCTGTAAGAGTTTCCCAGGGTGTGGAATGCTAATGGCGGGAGGCTTCACTGTATCCTGAGGAGGTTCTTTTGCATATGGATTGGTACTTGATGTGGTACTTGATGTGTTTTTCAGAACTGGAAAAACACCAGGCTAACAAAACATTCTGTCCCCGACAATAGCCCTGCAGAGAAGATTAGCACATCAAGTACCAATCCATATGCAAAGGAACCTCCTCGGGATACAGTGAAGCCTCCCTCCATTAGCATTCCACACCCTGGGAAACTCTTACAGGATGACTCAGCCCAAACCCACCTTCCTGAGTAGATATAAATGACCTGCCAACTTCTTTTCCACACTGTGAGATCTCTGTCTTTTGGTGCTACACCTCTGAAGATGCCAGCCACAGCTGCTGGCGAAACGTCAGGAACTACAATGCCAAGACCACGGCAATACAGCCCGGAAAACCCACAACAGCCATCGTTCTCCGGCCGTGAAAGCCTTCGACAATACAATTTGAGATTAGATAACATATTTTTTTTACTTGATTACTCGGTGGCTCTGATCCTCATGGAAGATTAAACGAATATATAAAACATCTTCTAGACATGACAAGACAGCACACATGGTAGAAATGCGAAAAGAGCTATGAGAGAGAGATGCGCCCCTTCTGCCATGGCCTGCCCCCCTCTCTTTCAAGCATAATACGCTGACGGTACTGATAAAATTGGACTTGGTCTCACCATGATGCCTGCTTAGTTGCATCTGTTGATGGACGGCCAGCCTGGCTGTGCTCCTGAGATCCTAAGCAGAGCATTGGGGGCCGTGTCTGGATGGGTGACGCAGAGCAGACTGAAGATGGACCCTATGAGGACGGAGGTCCTGTACCTGGGCTGTGGGGGGATAGATATGGGGATTCAGCTCCCGGCCTTGGAAGGGGCACCACTTGTGCCTGTTTCATCGGTGAAGAGCCTTGGTGTGACGCTGGACTCCTCTTTGTCAATGGAGGCCCAGGTCAAGGCAGCTGCCAGAACTGCCTTTTTCCATCTTCGGCAGGCCAGGCAGCTTGCCCCCTATCTCTCAACCCATGACCTAATGACAGTGATCCATGCAACGGTCGCCTCCAGATTAGATTACTGTAACTCGCTCTATGCAGGGTTTCCCTTGGGCCTGACCCGGAAACTGCAGCGGGTCCAAGATGCTGCTGCTCGTGTCCTGACAGGAATTTCATTCAGGGCACATGTGACTCCAACTCTGCAGCAGCTGCATTGGCTCCCCGTGGAATTCCGGATCAGGTTCAAGGTTCTGGTTCTGACCTATAAAGCCCTAAACGGACTGGGACCAGCATACCTGAGGGACCGCCTCTCCGCACATGTACCTCGGAGAGCTCTTAGATCTGCAAGTAAACACCACTGGTGGTCCCTGGCCCCAGGGAGGCTCGGCTGGCCTCGACCAGGGCCAGGGCATTTTCTGTCCTGGCCCCAACCTGGTGGAACTCTCTGTCGGAAGACACTCGGGCCTGCCAAGATCTTGTATCTTTTCGGCGAGCCTGTAAGACAGAGATGTTCCACCAGGTATATGGTTGAGGCCAGCACTGGATCCATCTAATTAGCCTCCCTGCTGGTCTCCTGTCAGAGGGGGGGGGAGCATATGGTCCATCTGCCTCCCCATGCTTGAAGAGTTAGAGGTTCACCAACCCACACCTCCACCCTTTTCTTCCCTTGTGTATGGTGGGCAGGGACAGGGGGAAGGGTGTCCCATTTGGAATGTGGATATCCATGAGATGTTCTTTTATTGGTTTTACTTCTTGTATCTTATTTATGATTGTGACCCGCCCTGAGCCTGCTTGCGGGGAGGGCGGGCTAAAAATCCAATAAATAAATAAATAAATAAAAATTAGTTTCTTGCGTAAGATTTAATCATGCCATTAATTATCAAGTCTTGGTATCTATTGATCTTAGGCTTTCCCCGTGGCACATTTTTTTCCAAGTTGAGTCGGGTTAATCTTCACACGTGGCATTAATGAAGAAGAAGGGACACCCTACAGCTGATGCAGATGCAATCCAGTATTTTTCCTGTATTTCTTTTATTTGCTGGAATGTATTTATTTAAATTTTCACAGTCAAGTGGTTTTAATATACCTCCTTTTTATTGCTTTTGGCCATATAAGAAAACACAATAGAACCCTATTATGTAATCCCCCTGAAAGTATCAAAGATTAGTCAGGTTTGCCATCAGAGGGGTCCAATATCAATTATATGTTTGGAAGCACAATACTTCGACGGGTTGCGAATATGGCAGTCAAATTCTTAACAAGGGCTTCCTGCAGTGAGCTTGTATTTAGGCTTGCCATTTTGTTACTGGCAGTAGACAATTCCCTGCCCTCTATCCTTTGCCCTTGATAACTGAGGAGTGGGAGAAAATGGGGGGTGACGGTGGAATGGCATTGATGGACTTGCTCTAGGAATTTTCCACCGTTTCTATGGTCTTTAGCACAGAGATCAGGAGAACTTCCTAGAGTGTCACCTGGAAATGATGTCACTTCCTTCTGAAACTTGTCCCTCCCTAGGCACTGCCCCCCCCCAAACCTTCCAGCATTTGCAGGTGTGGAGCTGAGAACCTTTCTCTCACAAGCCAGAGCACATGCCATCAGTTGGGCCCTTCTGTGGCAAGTTTTCTTTCCCCAGGATTAGCAAAGGCAAGACAAACGGCACAGAATAAATAAATGATTCAAAACCAGACAAATCACGCAAATGTGCACAGTTTATTCCGGCCACAGAATAAATGGAATCTTTTGGTTACTCAAAAATTTACTCACCACATCATTTTTGTGATTATTTTTCTCTCAGCAGTACCTTGCACAAATAAACCCCTAGAACTGAGGCAACATGTTTCTCTCTTTAAAAAAAAAAAATGCTTTACATTTGATTCCTTTCTAGAAGCCTTATCCAGGAGGACACAGACAAAACAGTGTCCTCCCTTAAACCACCAGCAAGCACTCCGGTCTTACAGCATCTCAGGTTTCACTTCCTCTCAGCAGCTGCCCTCGCCTAGCCCTGCCCTGCCTTCTCATTCTTTTACCTTGAGGGAACCCAGCAGAGCCACATATCAAGGTAAAAAGAACGCTCTGCAGCTTTGCAAAACGGGGTGGTGGTGGTGGGGTGGGTGGGTGGTTTGCCCTATCAGTCCTTATACAAGGAGGTTCATCTGGTGTCGCAATGCAAGTTTGGCTTCTGACTCCCCGCAAAGTAATTGCTATTGCGGAACCAGCAAAAGCAGCCCTGGAAGTCTGGTGAATGCAATATTGAGTGATTCCGCACACGTTGGATAATGCCCTTCCAATCCTCTTCATAGATCATTTGGAATGGATTTTTTTGTGTGTGGAACAAAAAATCCACCTCAAATGATTGATAAAGTGCATTGAAAGTGCATTATCCAACGTGTGCGGAATCAGCCACTGTCGAGTTCATGGAACCATCCGGTCTCCTTGAGTGGACTCTCAAACATCGGGACTAATGAGGTTCTCTTTCTCGATTACAGCGATATGCTAATAGCATAAAATCACATCGGAGTTTTGCTATTTTGTGTCATGTCAGACTCCACGTAAGTAGGGGGGCTGACTCCAGGTTGAGAAGTTCCTGGAGACTTGGGGGTGCAGTCTAGTGAGGGTGGGTTTGGGGAGGGAAGGGACCTCACCAGGGTATAGGTAAAGTAAAGGTAGTCCCCTGTGCAAGCACCGAATCATTACTGACCCATGGGGGGACGTCACATCATGACGTTTTCTTGGCAGACTTTTTTTATGGGGTGGTTTGCCATTGCCTTCCCCAGTCATCTACACTTTACCCCCAGGAAACTGGGTACTCATTTTACCCACCTCGGAAGGATGGAAGGCTGAGTCAACCTCGAGCCAGCTACCTGAACCCAGCTTCTGCCGGGATCGAACTCAGGTCATGAGCAGAGCTTGGACTGCAGTACTGCAGCTTACCACGCTGTGCCACGGAGCTCTTCACCAGGGTATAATGCTATAGAATTCACCCTCCAAAGGGGCAATTTTCTCCAGAGGAACTTATCCGTGTAGTCTGGAGACCAGTTCTAATTCTGGGAGATCTCCGTGCCCAGTCTGGAGGTTGGCCACCCTACCTGTGACCACGCTAGACTATCAGCTGCAGAGACTGAGAAATGCCCATGCCCCAGACCAGAAGCCAGGCAGTCACACAGCGGCTGCTTCCCCCCCACCCCTTACTCAGCAGCTCTTCCAGAGTTTGGCCCAGTGCCAGGATGACATAGTACGTTCTCAGGGCTGTGCCAGACATCCCTTTGGCAACAGAGAGATAATTTAAGAGCATTGCGTAAGTCAATGCCACTCGGAAGAAATTAGATCCATTTATTTGTTTTAGCCTGTCTTATCAGGGGAGGTAACAGAAGCTTTCAGTGAAACTGAGCCTGCAATCATCTCACATTTGAAATCAGTCTTGGGACATTGGCCCCAAATTTCCTTACTTGTTCCCTCCATATAACCAGTCTCTGCCATTGGCCTTATAGAAGCACCCTCCCTGCCAGCCCCTTGGCAACCCACAAGCTACTCTGATGTCACAGAATAGCTTCCTTAGGAAGAGGGGCCCAAACTAGGAAAGGTAAAAGAACCACCATCAGTGCCATCCTAAACAGAGTTCCTCCAGTCTAAGCCCAATGAAATCAGACTGGAGTAACTCTGCTTAGGATGGCACTGAGAGTCTAGGAAAGAAGAAGGCAACAGTTCAAAGGAAGGGTGAGAAGCCATGTAGCTAGGAGTGGAGGCACGGAGGAAGCAAGGAGCAGAGCGGAAATGGCCTCTGGGAAAAGGGGCCACAGATGGCAAGTGGACGATGAGGAAGTTACAGTGGCCAAGCACACACATGGGAGCGTAGTGGCTGGATCAGGCCTCTACTCCAAAAAGTATCAAGCAGTAAGTAAAGAATAGCAGCGCCAAGGAAGCCAAAACAAGGGAGTGAGAAACAGTTTGGTAAAAGCTCCGGTTTATAGGAGTAGGTAGGTCAAAGGGAACGTGACACACAGGTGCATCCCGACAGCCCGGATTAATTCACAGGGAAATACCTTCTGTACTTCCTGGACATCAATGAGCTCACGAGTGTGAGGCAAAATCAGGTGCAGAGCAACCCTATCTCCTGGCCCTGACCTGCTCACAGCAGCACCTGCGTGCTTCTTTCAGCAACAGAATACTAGGATACATTGATGTGGAAGTTACCTGGAGGAGCTGGATGAATTCATCGGTGCATGGTACACGCTCTCGGTGATTCTTTGGTGCAGCTGGCTTGCCTCTGTGAAAGGAAAGGAAAGTGGGAGACACTTGAGTAAACTTCTCTGCATCTGTGTGCACACACGGGGGCACTAGGAACACTTGTGCTCTGCTGTTGGGAACTAGTACGGCACAATCTTCATACCAAACGGGCTGTTGCCGAGGAATTCACTCCAGGCAGTGTAAGTAGCCAGCAATATGTCACGGTATCAATTGTCCAAAGAGTGGAGGCTGCATGAGTCCCCCATCAAACCTCTGCAGTCAAGACAGGTCTACTAGCTTCCCACCATCTGATGACTGCTTTGTGGGAGGTAGGGAGGGGGAAATGTTTGTTTAAATTCAACCGTGGTTGTTATATGGATTGAAATTACCTGGGGACGCTCAAGTGCAGGATTTTCTGTGGGGTCTTCAATTCACATGCACGCTTGGCGCACGTGCATGCCGCTTTCATGGGAACTCCTGTCATAGATGCCATCTTGCACATCTGCCATGCATGTATATATTCTGTGTTATGTGCTGATCCTCTGAGGGCATGGGAAGTTTCTTATTGATGCTAAGATAGTGGGTTATCTTGCAAGTATTTACTTTCTCTTTCCCTGCCGCTTTGAGCAAGTGTCCTTGAAGCTGGCTGGAGATGTATCCCTCTTGGGAGCTGAGCTGATTTCATTCTTTGCTCTGTCTGGCCTAAACCTATTTTCTCCCCTCCACCCCCCCACCCCCGCTGGCTCCTTCACACTAGAAATTAACGGTCACTGTCCTGAAAGCGGGAATCTTCTCTATAACCAGGGGTCATTTCATAGAAAAAGAGCTGGAGGAACTTATTAGCATAACTTATTAGCATAACTCATTAGCATATGCCACGCCCCTTGACATCACCAGAAGTGTGTCATTAGTATAACTGATTTGCATATGCTACACGCCCTGACATCACCTATCCTGGCTGTTTTGGACCCAATCCTGACCATTCAGGGCCAAAATTGGGCCCAAATTGGGCAAAAAGGGGCTGAGAATGGCTGAAAAGGGGCTCAAAATGGTCAGGAACGGGCCACTGCTGAGTGGGAGAGTAATCCACCACCCGTCAGAGGCCCAATCTGGGCCGTTTTGGCCCCAATCCAGGCCGAAACAGGCCCCAAATGGCCAAGAGGCAGGTGGGCGGGGCCACCTGACATGTGACCTCTTTCGGGAACTGCCAGAACTGCGTTCTTGTGCATTCCCCCTCAAAATGAGCCCTGTCCATAACTAACACTACCAACCCCATTTACATCACTTCTGCCAATCCCGTTGTTTGAGCACCTTGAACTCGATGGATCTTTAATAAAGTTACTTCAACCAATACACCTGTGTGATTGCTGTGGAGAACTTGGGGGATCTACCTGCCAGGGACTGACAGCTCCCTTTGTATGACTGCATCTGTAAGTGACTCCATGAGGCAGAGCGCCAATTCAGCTCTGTTTTCACTGCAAGAACAAGTAATTTAGGCTCCTTTGACTTGCCAATTTGCATTTCTTTAAGGTGTGAGAAAGTGTCAAGATCTGCATTTTAATGATTGGATGTGGGCGGAACTGGGATACTTTTAGCAGTTGAGGAGGAACTGATACCGAAGGTGTGAATGTACTTAAGTGGAGCAAATTAAAGTGTAACTGTGCGAGCGACTACCTGGGAAGTTGGAGGGGGGACACGTGAAACAAGGTTCACTTGAGCATCCCTAGGTATTTCGTAACATGTAGTTCCACCCTATGTGACAAGATAGGCTAAGAAAGAGTGACTGACCACGACACCCCCCCCCCCCCCGATTCTTTGTTTTCGTTCTAATGGTCTGGTAAAAAATGCTGGAGCTTTAGCAGCCTTGGATGGTAGGGTTGCCAGCTCTAAGTTGGGAAATTCCAGGAGACTTGGGGCATGAAGCCTGGAGAAGGTAGGGTTTGGGGAGGAAAATGACCTCAGCAGGGTATAATTCCATAGAGTCCACCTTCCAAAACATCCATTTTCTCCAGGGGACCTGATCTCTGTGGCCTGGAGATCAGTTGTCATTCTGGGAGATCTCCAGCCACCACCTGGAGGCTGGCAACCCTATTGGATGGGATAATTCAAATGGATGCACTTTCTTCTCCCCCACTCATAAACTTGGGGGATGGGCAGTAAGCACAGGACTGGCAAAAGGAAGCACTGCTTCGCACATTGCTCAACCTGCTTCTACATGGAAGTTTTGCTGGGTTCATCTTGGCTTCATTTCAGTCTTTTTCAGAACATTGACAGAACATTTGTGTGTTTTCGGGCTTTTCCCTGCCTTTGCTGAGGTCTTTCCCAAACCTGCTTTGGCATGATCCTTCCTGTAAGATCATAATCAAAGCAGGTTTGCATGCCACATGAATGAGAAAGTATGAATTTTCGAACCTCTTGTCCACATAGGCGCCATTTTACTGCTGGTATCCCCTTACAGCTGCCATTCCCCCTCATGCCACCGGAAGGCTTTCCAATGGCTTTTAAAAAAAATTAGCAGTTGCAGTTGCTGTATTGTTATAGCAATATTGCTATATTGTTATAGCAATATAGCAATATAGCAACTACCAGGTTTTTTAAGCGGACAAAAAGCCTTTGGTGGCATAGAAGAGGAATGGCGGCCACAAGAAGATGACTAAGGAAAACCCTGTTTGCATTTTCCATTGCCACTGTAAATGCATCTGCATTCTCAGCAGCGATGAGCGTACAATGAGAAGAGGGTAGCCAGCTCTCCTGCTGAGGTACGGTAACGCCTGCCTGCTCCTGATGCCCCCTGGCCCCACTCACCTGGCTGGTGGGGAGAAGGATACCCAGTGGGGGATGTGCTTGCGTGGTCCTACACTCACTCCTCGTGCCAGAAAATGGCACCAGACATGGTGAGGGCCACTGGCTTAGACAAATTAGACAAATGCAAAGGGAACAAACTAGGGTTGCCAGCCTCCAGGTGGTGGCTGAACATCTCCTGGAATTACAGCTGATCTCCAGGCCACAGAGATCAGGTCCCCTGGAGAAAATGGCTGCTTCGGAGGATGGACTTTGTGGAATTATACCCAGCTGAGGTCCATTCCCTCCAAAACCCTGCCCTCTCCAGGTTTCACCCCCCCCCCCCAAATCTCCAGGAATTTCTTAAACCAAAGCTGGCAACCCTAGAACAAACCCATCTGCAGGCATTACTAAGAAAAATCTGTAGGCATTACAAGAAAAATGTAACCTTCATTTTCAGAGACAGTTTGTCTCTGAACACCAGATGCTTGGAAGACAACAGGGGAAGCTAGTGGCCTTTATGCTAGGTGGAGCCTGAAGTTCTCTCTGAATTAAAGCTGATTTCCAGACAGGGTTTCCATGTTCTCTTGCCCTCCTGGGGGAAGGGGGACCCAGCACTCACCTTTTCGTCACTCTTTTGCTGCTCTTCACACGTGCGCAAAGCACACACATGCTCCGGGGGGGGGGGCAATGATGTCACTTCCGGGAAGTGACATCATTGCCCAGGCCTAGGAACACATGCTCACCTTGCAGTGAGCCGATTTGGGGCCAAAATCGGCCCTCTGCGAAGTGCAGAAGCACTCTTGGGGAGGGGCCCAGGGGGGCCTGTTTCCATGCCTTCCCCCCTGCCAGCCACATGAGTGGTAACAAGGGGGAGGGTGGGAGTGGGGGACCTCCTGCCCCAACCATGGGACCGGGGATCCCTATCTCTAGACAACGTATTACTTCTGCTGGGGAAAAAATGGCTGCTTTTGAGTGTGGACTCTATGGCATTATATCCCACTGAGCTTTCTCTCCTCCCGAAAACCAGCCCTCTCCAGGCTCTACCCCCCCCAAATCTCCAGGAATCTCCCAACCTGAAGTTGGCAACCCTACCCTCTTTGTAAGCTTCCCTGAGACATGCAGTTGGCCACTTTGGGAAACAGAAGGTTTGACAATAGAGCTAATATATATCAGGTTGCAAAAAACATGACTCTTCTCTACAAGTCTGAAGTGGTACAGCCTTTACTACCTCAAGATTCTAACAACTCCTTCTGTTGCATGTGTAGGCCAGGCCCAAGCCTGTGTCCTTCAAAGCATTTGGGAAACGATGTATTGTCGAAGGCTTTCACGGCCGGAGAACGATACAGCCCGGAAAACCCCCAACAACCATCATTTGGGAAACCTCTTTCTGTTGACATGGATAAGGTGCCTCCTCTTGGGAGCAGTGTGTTGTCCAAGGAGCTGCCCCACCAAGAGGCCCGCCTTGCATTTGCAAGCTGTGAGTGACTGAAATGTTTGCATATTTATGTCAATACAACATTTGACGAAAGTTTCACATGGCTCAGAGCTGAAAAACAGCCCCTTGTTGCTGAAATGGGGCATGGGTAGCTTTGAGTGATTGGGAATGTAATGACTATGGGCCAAGCTACAAGTGACTAATGACACTTGAACGGCAAGTGGATTGAGTGGAGAGCAAGTGGAGGGCAAGTGAACAGGGAGGTATACACTTGCTGTTCAAGTGTCATTCGTCACTTGTAGTTTGGCCCTATGGCAAAATCCTAGTCTGCATACTATAGGAAGTACCAGTTAGCCCAGAGCAGAGACAGACTGGGCTGTCAAAATGGCCGAGGAGGAAACCAAGGGGCAGCTCAGCTTAGAACTGGCACTGCGACCGGTGGGGTCGAAGCCAAGCGGACCGGTGGTGCTGCTAGCATTGTTGGGGCTCAGTCTGGCTTGCTCTTGGCTGGCTATAGCCCTCCAGGGAGTTCCCCAGTAAGCCCCTCTATACAGAAGAAAAAGCACCTACTTTTTCTATTGCCTGCATTTTGAATTTAGTAGCGTGGCATAAAACAGGAAGCGTGGGAAGCTAGCTACAAACACACCCACATTTGGGGAGTGGAGAGAAGAAAGCGCTCTCTGCTATTAAGCCCTGCTCGGACGCCATAAAACAACATTCTATAAAACAGTCCTCGGACTAAAAACAGACTGTACAAAGAGCTTTAAGAAGATAAAAACCCCTCAGTCAAAAAGCTGGATAAAAAGTAGCGTTGCCAGGTCCCTTAGGGCTCAAAGTGGGGTATGGGGGAGCCCCGGGGCACGACGGAAGCACCCCTGGAGCGCTTCCATGTTGTGCTGGAAATGACAGCATGGGCGTGCACTCCAGGGGTTTCTTGGCCTGACCCCATACTTTTGCCCCTCCCCTGGCCAGGCAAGTGAAAGGTGGTGGGGCAGAGGCTGGGAGCAGGGGATCCCCCACCTCCACCATGGGGCTGGTAACCCTAGTAAAATATATATTGGCCTAGCAACGAAAGGACAGTAAGATAAGCATATAAATGAATGAATAAATAGATAGGTGAGCCTCAAGGGGAAGGCTATAGGGTTGCCAAGTCTAGGATGGGAGATTTCAGGAGGCAGCCTGGAGAAGGCGGAGTTTAGAGAGGGGAGGGACCTCAGAGGGGTATGATGTCATACAGGTTACCTTCCAAAGCAAACATTTTCTCTGTCATCTGGAGATCAGTTGCAATTTTGGAAGATCGGCAGGCCCCAAGTGGAGGTTGGCAACTCTAGGTAGGCACTTCAGACGTGAGGACCAACGAGAAAACCTTGTATGTGGTTACCGTCTCTGCCCTCCAGAGCGGAGAATGAGGCTCGGTAAAAGCATCTTAATGAGAGGGATGGACAATACAGGAGGAGGTGGCGGTTCAAGAACTCCGGCCCCATGCCGTTTAGGGCCTTAAAAGAAGGAACCGGCATTTCGATTTGTGCCTGGAAACTGACGGGGATCCATGGCAGATCTTCCAGCACAGGGATTATATCACAGGGATTATTTCAGTCGGGACCAACTGAAAAATTTCGAACCATTTTCGAAGCCTCACATGACGCCACGGCTGGCTCCTTCTGACCCCCCTCCCCCTTTAAAGTGGCTTGTGTGAGGAAGCGAGAAAGGCAGCTGGCAGGGACTCCTCCCGCTTTGTAAGCACACACGCACACATCATCTGCACACGGGGCTGAAGGAGGTAGCGATACCCGTCTTTGCGTCACCCTCAATCCCTAAACTTCAGAACCGCACGGCAGCCACCCTTATAAGGATACTTGAATCCTAACTGTGGCAGGCAAACCAGGTCCTGATAAGAATGCTCTCAGGTCCTGATAAGAAAAGCTGCCCTCAGCCAGGAGCACGGGAGAGAACAGGAGTTCCTTCCCTCCCGCGCAGCTGGATGCACCTGCTCATTTCCATAACCAGAAAAAACATTCACTTTTTCCTATCCTGAGCAGGTTAGAGCTGTTTTGTGTCCTTGGCTGCACAAGTCTGTTCAACACCCCAGTGTGTTTTCCTGCCATTGGGAAGTGAAAGCTGCATTCAGCAGCTGGAGAATTTAGGCAGTGGGTGGCAGTTTGTAGGGGAAGCCATGCTGTCAATTGCTGGGTGATGAATACACTTATTTTGCTAAGGGACAGATGTGTCAGGGTCTGACTATGTTTTATATGTCTTCAAACCGAAGAGACTCCATTTTAATCTTGTCAGTATTTTAAGTGCTTCTGTTGCAGGTGGCAAGCAGTTCACTGGAACATCACGGAGAGAAGAGGAATGTTATGTCTACAACTTTTCCAGCCTTGGGAAGCTTTCACTTTCTCACCCTCGGGCCGTTTGTTTTGAGAACTGTGGGGGAGGATGGGGCCTACAGAGGATTGCTATTCTGTACCATTGCTTTTGCCTGTCATTCGTAACAATACTCATGTATCAGCCAAGATCATTGTATCTTGGATACTGGACTATAATGGTTGTTTATATTCAGTAAATCTTTTGAAACCAATGGACTCATGTCTAATTGCAAGAGGTAGTCTGGATTGCAACTTTTAGTAAGCCATTGTCTGACAAGATGGAGGTGAGGTAGAGGGAGAAATACTAGTGTTTATTGCAGGGGTCTCCAACCTTCTTGAACATGTGGGCACTTTTGGAATTTTGAGAACCGGAAGTCGGCACCACAACAAAATGGCTGCTGTGGGTGAGGTGAGACTTCACAAAATGGCTGCCAACAAAATATTGGGAGGCTCCACAAAATGTCAGAAGCCTGTGATAGAGACAGCTGCAGACACAGAGGCCAGGCTTCCTAGGCTCCAGCAGCTTTTACTCCAATGAAGTGACCGAAAGCCAGAGTTAGGTCAACGCTTTGGAGAAAAGATGCTTTGGAGAAGAAGGAAGTGGGCACCACCAGGAACTACACTGGTGGGGACTATGGCACTCATGGGCACCACATTGGGGAATCACGAGACGGCGGAATTGCTCATACTCTGTTGTAAACTTGCGTTTATTTACCCTATGGCATTGTTCACGGAAATGTCCTTGATATTGATTGTACTGATATTGTATTGATATTGAAAGACAGTTTGGTGTAGTGGTTAAGAGCGCGGGACTCTAATCTGGAGAACCGGGTTTGATTCCCCACTCCTCTACTTGAAGCCAGCTGGGTGACCTTGGGTCAGTCACAGCTTCTAACTCTCTCAGCCCCACCCACCTCACAGGGAGTTTTGTTGTGGGGATAATAATGACATACTTTGTAAACCACTCTGCGTGGGTGTTAAGTCATCCTGAAGGGCGGTATATAAACTGAATATTATTATTATTATTACTAATTTCACACTATGACTCAATGAGAAAGGAGAACTATAAATAACAAATAAACAGACAGACAGACAGATTCAATTTATATGCTGCTCTTTAGGACAATTTAATGCCCACTCAAAGCGGTTCACAAAGTATGTTATTATTATCCCCACAACAATCACCCCGTGAGGTGGGTGGGGCTGTGAGAGCTCTGAGAGAGCTGTGACGGACCCAAGGTCACCCAGCTGGCTTCAAGTGAAGGAATGAGGAATCAAACCTGGCTCTCTGGATTAGAGTCCTGCTGCTCTTAACCACTACACCAAACTGGCTCTGCTAAATCAGACCAGTGGTTCATCTTGTCCAACATCCTATTTCACACAGTGGCCAACCACGTGCCCTGGAGGATCAACCAACAGGGCACAGAGGCCAAAGTCTTCCTCCCCAAGGTTTATTGCCTCCGAATGTGGATGTTCTCTTCAGTCATCAAGGCCAGTAACCACTGATGGACCGTAAATCCGTCTAATCCACTTTTAAAGCCATTCTTTGCATTGGGAGGGTTTGACTGATTCGATCACATCTAAGGCAGAGTCTGATACCCCATTATATTGTTTCTTGGATGCCCCGGCTGTTGAGTGCAGTGACTTACAGTGAGTAATCCACAATGAGCCTCAGGGAGAAAGGCAGACGATAAGTAACATAAATAAAACAAATACCTCTGCAAGCTTCCAGTTGTCCAGTCAGGACTCTCCTAATTTCAGAGACCCAGGTGTTTTTCAGCTCCACAGAAGCAGCCTGTAAAAATAGAACAAATGCAAATTGCAAACCAGGCGGGAAGCCAAGGAGAAGGACCCACCTAGATATCCTGACACTTATGTGGATTAATTTGGGCTGCCTTACAGCCTCGCCATCTTTCCCCCTTCTTTTCAAAATCTGCTTTCACAAAGTTCTCTTCCAAGCCAGGGCCAAGGAGAGAACACCCAAAGCGGAGTGTATTGCCTCGTCTCAGTCTTGGGAAGGAGTCTGAAAAGTCCATTGGACAGCAGTCGGAGAGCCAAGCTGCAAGACCAGGATGCCTACATTTCCCATCAAAACTTGAGGGAAGCTGACAAGTGTCCAACTAGTGTCAGGCGTCACTTATAGTTTGGCCCTGAGGCTAGGGTTGCCAACCTCTAGGTGGTACCTGGAGATCCCCCAGAATTTCAGTGCATCTACAGAGATCAGTTCTCCCGGAAAAAATGGCTACTTTGGAAGGTGGAATCTATGGCATCATACCCTTTTGAGGTCCCCCTCCTACCCTGGCTCCTGACCTCTCCTGGCTCCACCCCCAAATACCCAGGAATTTGGCAATCTGGAGCTGGCAACCCTATACCATACGGCCAAGGTGAAGGAGGGTGTTTTTCATACAGGGATGGGCTTGTGTAGTTTCTCTGTTGCTGATGTGGTGGCTGATAAAATGCAGCAGCAACAGGGCTTTCACGTGGTAGATTTCCCCACCGTTTCCTTGCTCCAGTCCCTCAGCTGCTGACACACCCTCTCCTAGGCTACCAGGGCGTTTGCAATTAAACAAAAATTGGCACAAATATATCAATATATCACTGTTGTAGTGCCAAATACATACATGCCCTGACTTGGATAGCCCAGGCAAGCCTAATCTTGTCATATCTCAGAAGCTGAGCAAGGTCTGCCCTGGTTAGTAATTGGATGGGAGATCTACAAGGAAGCCCAAGGATGCAGAGGCAGGCAATGGCAATCCAGCTCTGTTACAGCCAAGCTACAAGTGACGCCTGACACTAGTTGGACACTTGTCAGCTTCCCTCAAGTTTTGATGGGAAATGTAGGCCTCCTAGTCTTGCAGCTTGGCTCTCCATTTAATTAAAGTTTACAGAACCCTCCCTACACACACACACAGCAGCCAGGAAGGGGGGTGCCTGGCAAGAGCCCGACACCTGCACTCCCCTCCCGACCGCATGTTCTCCCTTCCATAGACTGTCACTCTGTAAACTTCTGTAAGCTGCAAGACCAGGACGCCTACATTTCCCATCAAAACTTGAGGGAAGCTGATAAGTGTCCAACCTGTGTCAGGCTTCACTTGTAGCTTGGCTCTCAGTCTCCTGCTTTGTAAACCCCACCAGGGTTCACCATAAGTCAGCTATGACTTGACAGTACTTTTTGCCACCACCATCATATATATTTAGGTTAAAGTAAGTTTCTTGACCCATCCATTGCAGAGACATATCTTTCCTTTTATATCTCTGCAACAGAAAGGGCTAGAGACATACTTTTTAAAATGAAAGCTAACCTGATGCACATATTGGTACATTGTTATATCGATATGATGATATTCTTGTGCTGTTTTTTGGAAAATCCAGGAGGTACACAAATGCACCAAGATACGGTGGGAAAACGAGAAAAAAAACGTTTCCCAAAAACATTGGACCTGGGGAAGAGAATCTATATGAAAATGGACGAGATCTCCCATTCATATTGAAAAAGCGGATAGAGGATGAGAGACAAATGCCCTAAGTGTCACACAATGATTGAATGTCCTTAACCTGTTGCTTTTACTGCCTGAGACATTGTATGCAAAACGCTTTGACATACAGACATTCTGTTGCAAATATGAATCAGGAACCCCTGTCTGTGGCTTGGGGGAAGTACAGCTGGAGGAAGGTTGGAAGGGCAGAGGGGCAGGGAGGGAGGAGTCAAAGGCTCCTCTTTCTCCTTAGCAAATCTCTTCTTCCTCTTCTTGTGTCAGAACGGATTAGAGTCAGCACAGCACGGCAGTTTAAGTGGCAGATTAGGTTCTCGGAGACCCACGTTCAAATCCTCACTCAACTATGGCTGATTCCGCACACGTTGGATAACGCACTTCCAATCCTCTTTATAGATCATTTGGAACGGATTTTTTTGTGTGCGGAACAAAAAATCCACCTCAAACGATTGATAAAGTGCATTGAAAGTGCATTATCCAAGGTGTGCGGAATCAGCCTATGATTCTCGCTGGGAGACTTCGGGACAAGCCTACCACACATCTTACAAAGTGGGCTCAAATTTACAGAAGCATATGCTGGAATAAAATCCTGTTTGTCTTTCAAGTGCCATAACACTTTCTGCCCCACAGGATTGCTGCGAGGACAGAATAAAGATGCCCTGAGCATCTTGGATAAAAAGGTGATAGGCAGATTTCAGCTGGGAATGTCCCAACTCGTGCAATTATATCTTAGGACATCCCAAAAGGGTGGGTGACCAAGATATTTCCCCTTAGGCAGTTTCTCTTACATTGCCCCTGTATCCCCCCACTATTATGCTAGTGGTTCTTATATAATTAAAAACTGAAATCAGATTTAAGGCAGCTGAAAATGTATGGGAAAGCAACAGTGTAGAGCACCTGAATGATATAGACTTCTTCTCTGCCGTTGTACCAGATCTCAAATTTCTTGTTATCCCCTTTGACGTTTTCGGTAATACCAACGGTGCTCATCTGTTTAAAAGACATGTAAAAGAAACAAGACGTTTTACCCTTCACCGTATAATCCATTACTTTGAGTCAGCGTAATGAAGTACATAAAGTCACCAAAACACAGTGATTTATTTGGTAAAGAGAAAGTGCCAAGTTTAAGCTAGCAGGGTAGCCATGCCCTGTTGCCTGTGGGAACCAAGTGCCCGAAATCCCAGTTTATAAATTAACTGATTTGTTGCCTGCCTGTGAACACCACACACGATTACTGCATTAGTAGCTTTAATGCCTTGGGATGTAACAGTCTCTTTCTGTTGAATAAGCAAAAGCTCTGTTTAAACAGAAGGGAATTTTTTATGTCTAAGGATAGGAGAAGCTTGTGTATTACAATATTGTGCGCTGCAATATTGGTATATTGTTATAACTATATTGGTAAGAAAATAGACAAAGAGATAAGAGTGCGAAATAGCCAGAGCCAGGAAGCAGAATGGGAAGAAGGAAAAGGAATCTAAGAAGAGGAATACAAGAGTCCCAGTTGCACATGGCAATGAACTGCACTGCATCAAAGAGTTTCTAAGTCCAGGACTTTTTTTCAGCAGGAACGCGGTGGAACGGAGTTCTGGAACCTCTTGAAAATGGTCACATGGCTGGTGGCCCCGCCCCCTGATCTCCAGACAGAGGGGAGTTGAGATTGCCCTCCACGCCGCTTGGTGGCGCGGAGGGCAATCTAAACTCCCCTCTGTCTGGAGATCAGGGGGCGGGGCCACCATCCATATGACCATTTTCTCCGAGGGCAACCCACTGAGTTCCACCACCTCTTTTCCCAGAAAAAAGCCCTGTCTAAGTCTATTGCTGCTGTACTCATGGATGCCTTCCTGCTTTGTACGTCGCAACTACAGAACATAAAGCCTATGATGCCAAGTATGAACACAATGCCTATGATGCAGTGTGATACCGAATGGCATATGCATGTGTAACCCTTGTGAGGTTAATTGGTTTAGCCCAGTGGGGTGGAGTCAGAAGCTAGAGGCAGGCTGCTGAGGGGGAGGCTGTTTGCTGGGGAGCTTAATAAATTATAAGCTCTTATTACCTTGAATAAGGTAATCAAATGTTGTATGTAAAATATGATTTAAAGTGGTATTTGTGTATTGTGTGTAGTTGGTGTTACTGGGATTGTATTATTTTTGCAGGGCTATAATTCCCAACAAGAAGACAGAAGCCCCAATTCCCAACAAGAAGTACAGCTGCTTCGAATGGATGAGAGAGGACTCATCACTTCTTGGATGTTGAACTGTTTGCCTTTTTAAGGACATTGTTGATTTGGAGGTTTTTTTGTATGGTTGCACTTAAGAGTTAATTTTTGTTAAAGTTGTATTTTATTAATGGTTAAAAAGTTTAAAAGGAAAAAAAAATTGTGAAAGTTGCTTTCTAAGCCCCATAGAACCCATGAAAAGAGAAGTTACACATGCACAAATGGAAATTCCACCAAGGATTTCCTCCTTAGGAAATGATGCCACAGCACACCCGCACATTCTCTGAATAAAAGTTGTCATGTTACATATTAAAAATCTTCCTCTTTGGAAAAAAAAAATCTCTGCGCATCTCTGCTCTATGTGGGACAGTGCACTCAACAGCCCAGACCATGGCTATGGCTCTGTCTTTGGGGTGACGGGTTGGAAGTCTCACTCGGTATGTCACTCATTTATTTCTTAGCAGATGAATTAGCCTCATTGCCTTAGATAAAGAGCTGACCCTCAGCATCCAGAGTGCACAGCATTAGCCAGAAAATGGTGCGTGGTGGGATGGCCGATAAAACCAGGCAGCTTCTCCTACAAGAAGTCACTCTTTCCACTAGAATCATAGGGTTGGCAGGGACCTCCAGGGTCATCTAGTCCAACCCTCTGCATAATGCAGGAAATTCACAACTACCTCCCCCCCACACACACACACACCTCCAGTGACCGCTGCTCCATTCTCAGAAGAAGGCAAAACACCGTCAGGATCCCTGGCCAAACTGGCCTGGGAAAACGGCTTTCTGACCCCAAAGTGGCAATTGGCATTACCCTAGGCATGTAAGAAGGGGCCACGAGAACTAAGCACTGATATAACCCTTGATGCCCCTGCAGAACTGTGCTGGTTACAAGGGGGATGCCAAAAGGAGTGTGCAGGTATATCAAAGATATAAGAAGCAGCCTTCTTTCATGGGGGAACGGTGGTCTATCAAGCCCAATACATTTCTGGCAAAAGCTCTCGAGGGTCTCAGAGACACTTCACAGACTGGGAAGCAGCAAACTGTAATCTTGCCATTGCTGGCAGGCTTTCAAGAGAGCCCCTGGCCGACATCGATACCTGTCGCTTGCTTGCAAACACTGGTTAGGGCAGTCACACAACTGTAGTTATAAGCCTAAAGGATGTGATGCATGAAGCATCTGAGACACTATTTGAGACCTTTTTCGCTGGAGAAGCCGGGCACTGAACTTGAGGCCTCATCATTAATGGGCTGTACAGTGGACCGCTGGTGTGATACCAGTCACTTATATGCTGCTCTTCTAGACAGATAAGTGCCCCGTTGTTCAGACTGGTGAATAACGTCAGTGTTATCATTATCCCTGCAATACAGCTAGGGAGCTGGGGCTGAGAGGAGTGGCTTGCCCAAGGCCACCTGCAGAGCTCATGACAGTGGTGAGAGTCAAACCAGCAGAGTGCTGATTCACAGCCCAACCACTTAACCACTACACTACCGCAGCTCCAAAGGGGCATCACATCCCCTTCCCACTTCCCCAGTGTTCAGTGGTGGCGGATGGAACCATCCTAGGAACTAACTCTGTGACCCATCCCAGCTTGGCTTCACATAAGCGTTCCGCCATTAAGCTATGGGCCCTCTTGCCAAGCAAATATTTCCCTGGATTAAACTGGGCAGGGACATGTTTGAGCAGGGCTCCGAGAGTCATACAGCTCACAAGACACACACATAGATTTTTTAAAAAATGATCTTTGAATGGCACCTCAGAGCAACGCCCTGATCCTGAGAAGGACTGAACGTTCCCACCAAAATTTCAGTACACAGCTTAACTCCTGCCTCAGGGTCTTTGTTTAGCAAGTCATACCACTTTATGAATCTGGAAATCTTTCCACCATAGCTGAGAAACTGTTTAAAAATCAAACACTCCAATTTTGCCAGAGGAGGTACACAAGAAAGGATGTCGAAAGGCCACAAACTCCAGCCCAGCAGAAAGAAGACTCAAACTCTGCTAAGTTCCCGAGCTACATTTTTTTCCTCTCTCATCTGGAGCCCGGGCAAAATTGCCCAACATTTGTTCCTCAGTCCACCCTGAATCCCAAATAAGAAGATGCAACAGCAAAACTTTAAAATGAGAAGTATGCATTTGAATAAAAAAAGAAGTATGCATTTGAAAAACCAGATCCATTAAAAAACAAGTTAATGGAATTGTTAGGGGATTTTTATAATCATATAGTTTTAGCGAATAGTTTGTTATAAGTTAAGCTTTCCTGAATGGACATTATGGAAGTGGGTCTTGGCGGCCTCATTCCAAATACCCTTTCACCTACTTTTATTTCACTGTCTCTCTCTAGAAATTGCAACGTGGGTAAAGATATTGAGACAAAGGGGTGTTTTGAATTTACAAGAGGACATAGCTCCGAAAAACCTTGGATGCTGTTGTTTTTACTAACATTCCTTTTATCATCTCACGACCGCACCCCTCTAGTTTTCCAAGAGATAACAAGAGATGCCAAAGAGGTGTTAAATGTCACCCCTTATAGTTTATATGACCTGTCAATTTTTAGAAATTACTGCCAACTTTTAGGATTTTACAGACTTAAGCTTGTCTTTTGTAACCTATCTTGCTATTGTAAACAATTTTTCTAATGAATCCGTTTGTAAGAGAATATAAAAGTGAGTGCCTACCTTGCAAGGTATGTACTTTGCCTGAGTTGTTCGAAGTGCATCAGTTTGAGTGTTTGCTTGGTCTATTGGGACACTAGTGAGAATCCTCTCTCAGGAATTAATTGGGAATAGAGACAATCTCGGCCGCTTCTAGAGACCGAAGCAAGACAAGGGGATGCCCAGGGGCTCCGATGGTCCATTTGCCCTTCTGCCTACAGAAGAAATAGGTCTGCAACTTGGATTTTCAGTACCGTAGTGAGAGGTACTTTTATTATATGCTGCTTCTCTATCCTGGAACTCCTAAATCCACAGGTAGAGATTGTAGGACAGTCCTGACTCAAGCTTGCACTGGGTCTCCAGGATCTGGAGGAAGTGAAAAGTGCCGCCGCTTGGTCTGGCCCAAAGAGGGAACTGCTGGGAGATTCAGTTTATCAATTGGCCCGAACGGGTCACATGACCCCTTATAAATATTTCTGAGCCAGGATTTGATGAGAGTCTGTTAATCTGAGCGACTAGATTTCACCAGGAAGAGGAACAGGGGGGACCTAGCAGCATATGTGATGGACGTAATTCCAATAAAAAAATCTTCTAGTGTCTGCTGATGAAGTGGCACCTGTAGGTGTATAAAGCACCAGAGGTCTTGGAGGCCTACAGGGGTAGAGTCCTAGCTTCATACTCCCTGTGGTACTAGATCAACATTGCCTATGCAGAGAACCATTGGGAGGAACTTGGCAAAATGAAGGATTAAGATCCTGGGGAACTGGATTCGAATTCCCACTCTCCCATGAAACTGAGTGGGCAAATCACTGTCTCTCAACCTAACTGACCTCCCAGGATCATTGCACAGATACAATAAGGAAAAGCCACATATGACAGACACCCTGAGCTCCCTGGAAAAAGCAAACTCTGAGGCATTATAGCGCCACCACAAACGCTGGCTGGAAACGGTATTGCATCTTTCAGTACAGTGGGGATTAGGCGAGCTAAGGAGCCAATAATGTGGCATTATATAACCGCTGGCTTAGCTCCATAGTCTGAGCAACCCACAAACTGCCTGGATTGTCCCCAGGCCACCATCTCTGACAAGAGCCGATACTTCTGACTGCAAGGGGCTTGGGGCTAAAGTTGATACTGGCCATTGTGGTAATCTTGGGTCCTGAGATGCTTGGGAGAAAGGTGGGGATATACATATTTTAAATTAATTAATTAAATAAATCTCCTACTCTGGTACAGCACTGAGTGTAGGGACCACACACACTGGCAGACGCACAGGATGCCAAGAACCAAGCTAGTTCCCGAGTGTGTTCAAATCAGGTTCTCACATGAAATGAGATGTGGCGGCCATCACAGCTGAGGCACGCAGCTGTCATTATGCACACTCTGGTCTGAATCCACAACCTCCCAAGCTAACTGAATCATGAATTAGGGCAGAAACTTTCCCAGTGGACTTTTGAAAGACGAACGTTCTGTTCGATCCCTCCTTTGCGATCCAACTGAGAATGTGTGTTGGGCTGTGTTCAACCTCAGACCTTGGCCGTTTCCACACATCTTACCGGCCTCCGGAACGTTACGCAAAACACCCAGAAAATAGTGTCTTCTTGCGTGAAATCACACCAGGAAGACCCTATCATCCGGGAGTTTTGCGTGACATCGCGCCTTCCTGGTGCGGTTTTGCGCGAGAAGATGCTATCTTCCGGGTGTTTTGTGCAACGTTCCGGAGGCCGGTAAGACATGTGGAAACGGCCCTTGTTTTCTGCCCTTTTGTCTTTTTCAGTTTTGTAACATCCTGCCTGGTGAAGAGTCCTGGTGAACTCAACAGCTGGCATAATGCTTTGTGTCGATTTGGTTAGTCCTAATAAAAGGGGCGACATGGATTTTGTTCTCTGCAGTCAGCAGAAAATTCACTGCCATGTTAATTTGAGGATGATCTTTCCTGATGATGAAATGAAGCCAGAAAGTGGATGTCATTTACACCTGAATTTCAAGTAGACATGGGCACGAAACGGAAAAAACCCAAAACGAGAGTTTCGTGTTTCATCACAATCCACAAATTGTGAATTATGAAATTTCATGAAATTGACATGTTTGACGAAATGATTCATCAGTTTCGTGATTCGTCAGAACCCGGGGCATTTCAACGGCCCTCTTCATACCTGGAGATGCCAAACTCGCAGGGAGACTTCAGCGGACTCTCCTCCACCCACCCTCCAAGTTTGCAATATGTTGATTGGGAAGGTCAACGGGAACGGTGGGAAGGGAAGTGCTACCAGGTTGCATGACTGAAACGGGGACTGGGAGTTGCTGGATCAGAGGCACCCTCACCCAAAGACCTTCCCACAGCAAGGTCAAGAGCTGTAAATAAGGGACTTCTTTCAGACCCTTCTAAAGCAGCAACAGCCAAAAGCAGTATCCCAAATCTTTCTACACTCTCTCTCACTCCAATCCCAGCAACAGGTCTTCCTCCCTCTTCCTCTCTCTACTGGGACTGAAACATGAGGCAGAGAGAGGTGCCTTTTATAAAAAAAATGCTGACATAGAGCAGAACAGGAGGTCTGTGGTTGGCTGACAGACCTGCCTAACAAGGTTTGGAGGGGTGAGATTGGTGTGCCCATGGCTACAGAAGGCCCACCTCCTTGGTTGCCTAGGGAATTGACCCCCCAGCTCCTGGCTGTATAGGGCAGAATGGAAGCTCTCCAGGTGGCTAGGAGAGCTGCCAATCAAGGGTAAGTGGGCTATGATTGGAGTTTCCAATGGCAACAAAAGGTCTGGGCCCATTGTTTCCTATAGAATCAATGGCTTGGCGCCAGCCTGTCTGAAATTATTAATAGTTCACAAAGCTAACAAAACAGGCCAAAAAGTTGTGAATTTTGAGATAACTTTGTGATAACCACGGTCCCACAAAATGTGATTTCGTGGCACATGAAATGGCCCGTTTTGTGATGAAATTTGCTTCGTATTCCAATTTGTGCCCATGTCTAATTTCAAGCTCCTCCCCAAGTCTAAGAGGGGCATTTAAATCCCTCATTGCTATTCTTCTCCAGAGCTTATTTGAAGTATTCTGTACTTGAAGTAGAGGCTGAGTTTATCAATGAACATTCCTGACATTCTAAGCTGAGGGAGGGGAGACACCATCAAGCTGCACACAACAGGAGTTCCATCTTTCTGGATACACTATGGCAAAGTGATTTCCTTATTTGTTGCTTTATACAATTGTCAAGGAAAATCTCTGGCACATCAAAACAAATCCTCCAAAGTTATATAAACCAGACACAGTGCCATGGTTTGGCATGAATGAGTTAGGGCTTTGCCTGACATACTTCTTTGACCTAACAAAAGAAAGATTTCAGCAAACAAATGCAGGATTGTCATGCCCTGCGTTCTTCCTCTGGGGCAGACAAGAAGAAGCCTGAGTCCTCGTCCTATTGGGCACCAGGAAAGACAACGCTTTTCCAACTGCAACCTTCTGGGACAAACTAGATATTATGGTGACCACAGGCTTGATCCATCACAGTTGATAGCCATTTTACAGAAGAATCTGGCCATTTGATTGGGCTGTGAGGGCCCAATGAAGATCCCTTGGCTGTTTTGATTGGGCTGTGAGGGCCCGATCGAGATCCCATGGCTGATTTGATCGGGCTGTGAGGACCCGATCAAGATCCCATGGCTGTTTTGTTCGGGCTGTGAGGGTCCGATCGAGATCCCATGGCTGTTTTGATCGGGCTGTGAGGGCCCGATCAAGATCTCATGGCTGTTTTGGTACTCAACATGGTACAGGAGGAGGGGACAATCCACTTGCCCCCCCCCCTTTACTGTGGGTCCAATTGTCCTTGTGATAGTTTTTAAACAGTCAAATGTTTCTGTGTAATGATGTTGGTGGGCACGGATCAAACCTGTGGCCACCATAACATCTTGATTGGCCCTCTGTGGGGAGGAGATAAGGACAAATTTATTCCAATTCAGAGCGGTAGCAGTTTAAAATCGATTCGTCTGTAGATTTCTCTCTCTCTCTTCCACCGCATTTGGTCCTGACTGGGGGGGGAAATGAAGTAAGACAATAAATGAGATCCTGTCCCTGGAAATACTTGCGATTGTACCGGGGACTTTCTGCACACAAAGCAAACTCCCCGTAACAAAGCACTCACCTTTAAAGAATTTTTAAAGCTGTATGAGGGAGACTTCTCATGCCCATCCGTGTTTTCTTCTCGTTTCTTGCAAAAGAGTAGGATTTTTGCATAGAGGAAGAGGTGTCTCTGCATTGGCTTGAACCTGGCCAGATCTTTGACCTTGTTGTGGCCCTTTTTGTGATCCGTCCAAACGTTGAAAGAGCCCTGCAGGAGCAGTTTTCCAAGCTCGTGGACATCACCCTAGAGACAGGATAAGGAGAGAAAAGTGGGATGAAGTAAGGTTCTAGCCCTCGTTTCCTCAATCGTAGTTCAGTGGCATGTCGCTAATGTTAACTGCAATTCTTTCCCCAGTGTTTATCTTTGGGAATTTTTGCCAGGCTGCTACTGGTCCCTTTTCTTGCTATCTTAAGAGTTGTAACCTTTGGTCACAATTATTTCCTTGTTGCTTCATCAGGCATCAATGGAATGTTCATCTGATCTGGGATGCTGGTGCTGTACAAATGCCTGAAGCACTTGGACTATCACCCACAAACACAGAATTTCTATTGCATAATTCAGATGTATACTTAACTGGGTCAGTTGTTCACAAGACAGAAGGATTAAAATCAATGGCCTGTTACATGAAAAGGGAAACTGGACACTGTAAAAATAGATTAAAAACTACTCATTGGATGCAATTTGAAAAGTTTAAAAAACAAGGCTTTGCTTCAACGAACTCTCTCCAACCAATCAGTTGCAGAGCTGATGTGATGTCATAGAATGTTTGCATACATTCCAGCTACTGATGAACAAGTCATAGGCTGATTCCGCACACGTTGGATAATGCACTTTCAATGCACTTTATCAATCGTTTGAGGTGGATTTTTTGTTCTGCACACGAAAAAATCCATTCCAAATGATCTATAAAAAGGAATTGGAAGTGCATTATCCAACGTGTGTGGAATCACTCATAGAATTGCTGCTACTGGGAAAGAATTATGTCAGCTGGATTTTGGGGAAAGCGTCACAGGGGTAGGGTGGAGAATGGAGCTTCGAGGGTTAACTGCCAGAGGAGAAGAATGCAATGCAGAGAGGAAGTTCCACCAAAAAAGTTGGGAGTTGTTACAGTTTGAAAGGATGCTTTCCTTTGAACTAAAAGAAGCATCTTCTACATGTTATACTGAAAGGTTTCACTCTCCTCAATCCCAGTTAGTTCATCACAAACCAGACCAATTTCCCCTGAGCGACATGGAGGACATGAGGAGTGTAAGGTTTCAAGAGCCAGAGCTCCCTTCTTCAGGAAGCTCTGTCTGAAAAAGGGAGCATTGACTCTCAAAAGCTTACACTCTGAAAATCTTGTTCATCTTTTAAGGTGCCACTGGATTCAAATCCTGCTATTCTATTGCAGACCAACATGGCTATCCACCTAAACTATCCTCATGGAGAACATGCTATTTGGCTTGGTGTGACAGGGGAGGATGAAGCAATTCTGAAGGGAAAGATAATGGGTTTTTAAAAAAAAATTATGAACTCTGCCCACTTCTTCCTGCACCCCAGTCTCTTCCCATGAACTTTATTTTTCAGGCTTGCTACATTTAAAGGGGCCTGGATAGCCCATACAAGTCCGATCTCATCAGATCTCGGAAGCTAAACAGGGTTGGCCTTGGTTAGTAATTGGATGGGAGGCCTCCAATGAAGATGAGGGTTGCAGAGGCAGGCAATGGCAAAGCCCTTTTGTTAGTCTCTTGCCTTGAAAACCCCATCAGAGGTCACCAAAAGTTAGCTATGACTTGACAGCACTCTCCACCATCACCACATTTAGGGGAACTTCTTCCACCTAGTAAAGAACTTAGTGGTGTGTTCCATCTTGCCTCTTCAGTTCTTGCTAGTAAAGACCCAAGACGAGTGAGAAAGCAGCACTCCAAAATGTGCTAGGCAAAGGGCAGCACCATTGAACAATTCAGCTTTTTAGGAACTTGCCCGCCACTCAGCTTGTAACTGAGGAATCCCTAATAAACTCTGAAGAAAACACTGGTCGATATGAAACTCAACAGCTTGTTTAATTGCATACCTCATAGCCTGTAATTGCAATCTGGTGCATGGAGTCGTTAGCTGATTTGATAATATCAAGCACGGTAGCAAGTGCTTCCTCCAGTTCAGCTGTGCCTTCTGAATTTTTGCTACATTTCAACATTTCCTGTTTTTCAATTGATACAAAAAGAGAAGCTATGTGTGAGAAGACTAATCAGAAATTTCCACCCTGAAAACTGTTAATGGAGGACTTTTCAAATTTATCTTGCATGATATAAAACACAGAGAGGAAATTTTTAATGTGAGTTATTTTTCCAAAACATTTCTACATATATTACACATCTAATCTCTTTTCCATAACTTGAGGAAGGGTTCAGATAAATGTTGGTATTGGGTACTGTTCTGATTAGTATATGAAATGAGGTCTTGCCATGTTTCATAAAAATCTGACATTCTGCCATTACCTTTAACAAGTTGATGTGTCAATTTTTCTGCCATAGCTATTTGCCGTAACTCAGAGTACCAGTAACGTGATGACTAAAATTCTGCAGATTTCCAGCACTGTGTTATTATTACCTTACACGCTGCCATCAACATGAATACTATTAATCCCTTGGATGATGCTTTTCTATTTTGTCCCCCCTCCCCTATTGTTACCAGGGACAGTGCTAGTGTGGAGAAGGAGAGGAGAAAGAGAGAGAAAAGGAAAGAGATGGAAAAATGGGAAGACAGTGAAAATCAGAAATCTAGGACAAAAAAAATTGAATGTTATGGCCTGATATTCAAGATGGGGGCCATTTCTGAGAATTATGCAGACTGCTGTTGAAACCATTTCTGTGATGAGCTGGACACACCTCAGGAAAACATACATTAGACTTGTGCCTTGTGAACGCAGCTTACACAATCCCTCACTACCTTTGCAACGTCCTCAGTTTTCATAATGTATTCCCTGGAAGGAACTAGACATTACAAAAGAACCTGTTGCCTTCCCAGTCTCTGTTTGCACTCTGCCTAGTAACTTTGGACAAAACGCAATGGCTGACAACAGGCCACTGCCAGGGCTTTTTTTCAGCGGGAATGCGGTGGAACAGAGTTCCGGCACCTCTTGAAAATGGTCACATGGCTGGTGGCCCCGCCCCCTGATCTCCAGACAGAGGGGAGTCTAGATTGCCCTCCACGCCGCTGGCCTCCCCTCTGTCTGGAGATCAGGGGGCGGGGCCACCAGCCATGTGACCATTTTCACTAAGGGCGATTTAAACTTTAAAAAACTCCCCCCTTGTTCCAGCTGAACCAAAGTGACGTCATTGTACAGTCCTGAGTTCCACCACCTCTTTTCCCAGAAAAAAAGCCCTGGCCACCACACTGGGCATTTCCTTGCCCTGTCTCACATGGAGGGTTCTCAGTGGTAAAGAAATACAGAGTGGACTGATGGCGTATCACAGATTGAGTTATGTTAGATGTTGTCAGGAAGCTGAGAGGAATAAACAAAGAGCCATGTCTCTCTTTTGTTTAATTAAGGTATTTATGTCCCTCTTTCCTCCAAAGATTCAAGGCAGCTAACACGGTGCCAAGTGACAGAAAAATACAATCCAATTCAGCCTCACTTTAAGTCCTCAACAATTTCATAGAGCCACCTCAATTAAAAGCCCCCTGGAATAAAAGCCTTCCATGCCTTCAGGAAAATAAGCAGCAATGGCTCCCTCCAGATTTTCTCTGGCAAGTATTCCACAGCGTTGGTTGAGTGACTGAAAAATTCTTGGGCTACACAAAGAATAATAACAACATTATAATAACATTCAATTTATATACAACCCTTCAGGACAACTTAATGCCATACTCAGAGTAGTTTACAAAGTGTTTTGTTATTATTATCCTCATGACAATCACCCTATGAGGTAGGTGGGGCTGAGAGATCTCTGAGAGAGCTGTGACTGACCCATGGTCACCCAGCTGGCTTCAAGTGGAGGAGTGAGGAATCAAACCTGGTTGTCCAGATTAGAGTCCTGCTGTTCTTAACCACAACACCAAACTGTCTGTCCATACAGACACACAGCTCTTTGGAAAGTAGCTAACTGGTTCATACAGGGATTCATGGTTCTTCAGCTAGGTCTGATGTAGAGTCTCATTCCATTGTCCATCTTCATTATTCATCTGTAGCCACCAAATGAAAAGCCTCAGGCTACCATGCACTTGATACAGAATGCAACTGTAAGCTGCTCTACCTACAAATAAAATTTCAGTAGCACCTTAAAGACAAACAACATTTTCTGGGGAATAAACTTCCTTGAGTCAAAGCTCACTTGATCAGACCCTTCTGACCAAGGGAGCTTTGACTCATGAAATCTTATACCCTGGAAAAATGTATTGGTCTTTAAAGTGCTACTTAAGGTTGTGGACAGAGAGCTGTGGGCAAAGATGTGAGGGGGAGGATGTGGCTCAATGGCAGAGCGCATGCTTTGCACGTAAGAGGTTCTAAATGCAGTCCTAGGTCATACCATTTAAAGGTTTTCAATTAGCAAGTGAACACACGAAGCTGCTTTATATTGAATCAGACGACTGGTCCATCCAGGTCACCGTTGTCTGCTCAGACTGGCAGTTGCTCTCCCAGGGCTCTGGTCAAGATCTTTCATATCACCTGCTATGTGGTCCTTTTAACTGGAGGGATTGCCCTGGGACCTTCTGCAGGCCAAGCAAATGCTCTACCGCTGAGCCTCAGCCCTAGACTGAGAGCAGAACCACAAGTGACAAAAGGCACAGATTGGACACTTGTCAGCTTCCCTCAAGTTTTGATGGGAAATGTAGGCAGCTTGGCGGAATGTTGGACAAGTGACAGTTGAAAAGTCCATTGGACAGCAGTCGGAGAGCCAAGCTGCCAGACCAGGACGCCTACATTTCCCATCAAAACTTGAGGGAAGCT
The DNA here is from genome assembly GCF_028583425.1 of Eublepharis macularius. NCBI lineage: Eukaryota > Metazoa > Chordata > Lepidosauria > Squamata > Eublepharidae > Eublepharis > Eublepharis macularius. The sequence goes on along the minus strand of NC_072795.1, from coordinate 14,180,501 downwards.
GACAAGTGTCCAATCTGTGCCTTTTGTCACTTGGGGTTCTGCTCTGAGACCCTGGAGAGCCAAACCCAGTAGACAGTACTGGGCTAGAGGAACCATTCACCTGACTAGGTATAAGGCAGCTTCGTATGTACCGGCTGGACATTAGGAAGAACTTTTTCACGGTCAGAGTAGTTCAAAAGTGGAATCAGCTGCCTAGGGAGGTGGTGAGCTCCCCCTCACTGGCAGTTTTCAAGAAGAGGCTGGATGAATACTTGTCAGCGATGCTTTAGGCTGATCCTGCAGTGGGCAGGGGGTTGGACTAGATGGTCTGTATGGCCCCTTCCAACTCTATGTTTCTATGATTCTTCTATTACGGATTTTTTTTTAATGCAAAAACAATATAACCATAATGGTAAAAAAAGACCTGAGCAATAATTCCCAGGGCTTTCCACTCCCCTTGTGGAAGGCATCTTGTCAGAACTCCAAGTAATATCACCTCTGCAAAATAATAGAAACATGCCATTTTGGCTTAACCTCTCATTACTGAGGTGTTGACCCACTAACCTGCTTGGTTGAAAGGCTGTATTTGTTGGTTGTCAAGACTTGAGGGTACCGCATACACACAAGTAACACAAAGCCTGACCTGGATAGCCCAGGTGAGCCTGATCTCATCAGATCTTAGAAGCTATGCAGGATCGGCCTTGGTTAGTAATTGGATGGGAGACCTCCAATGAAGGCCAGGGTTGCAGAGCCAAGCAATGGCAAAACCACCTCTGTTAGTCTCTTGCCATGAGAACCCCGCCAGGGATCGCCATAAGTCAGCTATGACTTGAGGGCACTCTCCACCACCAATTAAAATAAAAGATATCCACATCATTTCCCATTGATGCAACAGATCCATGTTTGTTCAACTTTCCTATTGGCTTCTGCAGTACAGATTTGGTAACAAATATCACGCACATGGAAAGAATACGCAACTGATGTTTATACCAAACATTGCAGCAGCCAGTATGGAAGGCCCTTTGTTAAGGATAATTATCCCAGGATAACAACTCTTTAACTAGCTTAAGCATGTGATTTGATTATACAGGCAAAGGTTTGGTCAGAGGCTGGTCTGTGCTGGAATGCGAAGCAAGATCTCTGGCTACAATCAAGAGCTTTAAACATGGGGCCAAGCTGGTTGAGATGTTGGTGGAATCTCTCTTAAAATAATAATAATGATAATAATGATAATAATAGTCGTCATGATCATCATCATCATTATTATCAGCATTATCATCATCATCATCATTATTATTAATTCAATTTATAGTCCAACCTCCCCGGACTCAGGGCAGGTTACAGCAATAGATAAAATTATAGTAAATAAACAATAAAATCACAAACTCATTTTCCACAGCATAATTACCAGTAATCTAGATGGCCCCCCTTCCCGTTTCCCTGCACATCATACATATCAAAAGAGGGTGGAGGTGTGAGTTTATAACTCAACTCTGGTTCATCATATGTGGGGGGGGGGCAGACAATCATATAGCCCCTCTGCTGGTAGGAGACCAGCAGGGAGGCTGATTAGATGGATCCTTTGCTGGCTTCAACCATATGCCTGGTGGAACATCTCCATCTTACAGGCCCGCCGAAAAGATACAAGATCTTGGCAGGCCCGAGTGTCTTCTGACAGAGAGTTCCACCAGGTGGGGGCCAGGACAGAAAATGCCCTGGCCCTGGTCGAGGCCAGTCGAGCCTCCCTGGGGTCAGGGACCACCAGTAGGTGTTTTATCTGCAGATCTAAGTACTCTCCGGGGTACATATGGGGAGAGGCAGTCCCTCAGGTATGTTGGTCCCAGTCCATTTAGGGCTTTATAGGTCAAGACCAAAATCTTGAACCTGATCCGGAACTCCACGGGGAGCCAGTGTAGCTGCTGCAGAGTGGCTCAACACAGTTATGTAACAATGAGAAGGGTGGGGGTCTGATCTGAAGGCAAAAGCAATGTGTGAATGAAGGATGCTGGACCCTCCCCCACATTTCCAGCTCTCTACAGCCCTCAAGTCTTTTCTGCAAATAGTAACATTCGATAACATTCCATTTATATACTGCCCTTCAGGACAACTTAATGTAATAACATTTGATTTATATACCACCCGTCAGGACAACTTAAGACCCACTCACAGCGCTTTACAAAGTGTGTTATGATTATCCTCACGACAATCACCCTGTGAGGTGGGTGAGAGAGCTCTGAGAGAGCTGTGACTGACCCCAGGTCACGCAGCTGGCTTCAAGTAGAGGAGTGGGGAATCAAACCTAGCTCTCCAGATTAGAGTCCCATGCTCTTAACCACTACATCAAACTGGCTGTCACTGGGCCCACTTGTAGAATTGGAGTTCAGATGAGAGAAAAATGACAGCAGAGATCAGCCTGGTTTTATGAGGGGTTCTTGCCAGCCTAGGCTACTTTGGAAGCAACTGGAGGCTTTCCATACTGGCTGGCATAGTTGACATAAGCATCACCAGTTAATACACATTACTTCCAAAGCCTTTTATGCTTCTATAGCACAGTTAATCTGTGGGTTAGGATGAAGAACCAATACATTTGGTACCTTTTCTTGGCCTAATTCAATCTGGCCTTGGGCCTGATTAGGGTTGCCAGTCCCTCTTAACCTCCCGGCGGGGGACTGGCTCCCTGCACTCACTTCTTGGGGTGGGAGTGCATGCACGGGAAGTGACATCATCACACAGCCCCTGGGAGTGCGCCCACACTCCACAGGGGCTTGGATTGGGGCTGCTAGGGAGCACGGGAGCACTCCTGTGCTCCGCAGTGGCCGAAAACAGGCCTGTTTCGGCCCAAATTGGGCTTGTTTCGGGCCCGTTTTGGTGCAGATCAGGCCTGTTTGGGGCCACTGCGGAGCGCAGGAGCACTCCCGTGCTCTGCAGCAGCCCCAATCCCTGCTAAAATGGGCCCAATCCGTGCCAAAACAGGCCTGAAATGAGCCTGATTTGGTCCAAAAATGACATGTTTTGGGCCGCTGTGGAGCACAGGAGTGCTCCTGCGCTCCGCAGCAGCCCCGATCCGGGCCAAAACGGGCCCAATCCATGCCAAAATAGGCCCACAATGAGCCCAATTTGGGCTGAAACAGGCCCGTTTGGGACCGCCGCGGAGTGCAGGAGTGCTCCTGCACTCCACAGCAACCCCGATCTGGGCCAAAACGGGCGTGATCCAGGTGGCTGCTGCGCACGGGAGCACACAGCACTGCAGGGGAGTGCGCACGGAAGGTGTGCACCTCCCTGCTGGCCAGATAAATGGGGGCAGGGTGTGGGGTATGGGAGATCCCCCACCCCCGCTGGGGGTCTGGCATCCCTAGGCCTGGTTATGGCCAAAGATGGATCTAGATCTACACAAAGAGGCAATCACATTTTTGCACCTTAAGCAGCCTCCCACCATTGCTACCCAGGATGAGTCCAGGTAAACTCCGGAGGCAGCATTTTTGGATACCATCTTGGACCTGAACAGCAGCCACATGGGTATTGTGGCATGTGCCTCCCTCCATGCTACCCTACCTGGATCCAGTCACCACAGACGGGCTTGGACCAGGCGGCAAAAGCACAGGCCTGGGAGGCAATGCAGCTGTCGGTGTCACTGCTCTTTACCAGGAAAGATCTCGCCCAGGTAACATCTGGATTAGACTTATTAATTTTTTAAAAATGTTCTGGACTATATTGAACACCATAGAAAAGGACTAAAGCTATGTCCAGTTATTTGACCTTTTGGGGGAGGAAGTTATTATATTAATTTTATATTAGAATTCCCATATTCGAATACCCCTTTTCTTCTCAATTAAGAAAGTATAAGGAGTAAAACACAGTTCTGCATTACTATGAACTTGTATATAATAAATGAATAAGCAATGTCAACAATAAGAGCAGAAACTGATGTAAATAGTTTATTTGTATTAACAAGTGTAATCTAGAAAATTTGGAAACGTTGAAGAAGCTGGAAAATTTAACAAAGTGTTTATATTTTACATCTTGAAAATAAAAAATATAATGATTAAAAAAAGAATACTCATTTTCTAATAATATGGGGTAACCGTAAGTCGGTTTGGGTCCAGTAGCACCTTAAAGACCAAGACTCCGGAAATTTCCTTGGTCTTTAAGGTCTACTGGGCCTGAATTTTGCTCTTCTACCACAGACCAACTGAGTGATTCCGCACACGTTGGATAACGCACTTCCAATCCTTTTTATAGATCATTTGGAACGGATTTTTTTGTGTGCGGAACGAAAAATCCACCTCAAACGATTGATAAAGTGCATTGAAAGTGCATTATCCAACGTGTGCGGAATTGCTAGCCACCTGACAGTATCCTAAGTCGGTTGTGGCTCGATGGCTCATACTTTCTCCTACAACCAACCTTGCTATTGGAATATCGAATTGGTGCTGTTGCTAGGAAGGCTTTTTATCATCTAAGGTTCATTTTTAAGCAGTTCTTCCCTTTTTGACTTAGCTGACTGATTAGATGATTAGGTGACCCCTCTATGTGCAGCTGCCCACGAAGACGGTTTGGAACCTGTAATTAGTGCAATATGCAGCGGGCTGCCTTTCAGTTGTTGTGGAACCCTGTGTCCATAGAACACTGATTCGGAAAACTGGATGACTAGGAACACACAGACACGCACAGTGAAACTCTAAACAGAGTTACTGCAGTCTCAGTGGGCTTAGATTGGATTAACTCTGTTAGGATTTCACTGAAAGCATTCTATACCTCTCCAGGATGAACACCCTGAGGCTGGCCTAGCACGCTTGCTTAGTTCCCAGAAAGTATAAATATCTTTTGCAAGGCTTTGTGGGTTTTTTTTTTAAATGATGTCTATACTTCCCCTCAGGAATAGTCTCAAGGAGGTCAAAGAGGTCTCCCCCTCAGCTTTTTTGGGAAGGTTTGTAAACCCTTTTTATTTCAAAATGGATATTATTTCGTGATGGGATATTTTTATCTTGTTTGCTGGACTGTGTTATCATCTGAAGCTCCTTTATTGTTTTTGGATTGGGTTTTATGCTGCATTGATTTTAATTTTTGGTAGCTGCTCTGAAGTTATTATGAGATATAATTTTAAAAAAATAAATGAACCAAAGTTTACCACCTACATATCCCTTTTCTCTTCAAATCCAACCCTCACCGAAATGCAAAAAACATGAACGATCACTATATCATATGTGGTGGACATGTGAAGTAGCTAAGCAGTACTGGGGAGAAATAATCGAAGTAATTAATGAGATTTTACAAATACAAATAAATAAGAACCCAGAACTGTTGCTACTGAACTTGGGAATGGAGACTGTTCCAATGCAGCATAGAACATTGTTATTTTACATGACTGCAGCGGCAAGACTTTTGCATGCGCAGAAATGGAAGACACAAGAAATACCAACTGTAGAAGACTGGATTTATAAATTGCTGTACATGGCGGAAATGGACAAAATGACAGGGAAACTCAAAGATCTTGACCTAGGGCAATACATTGTTGATTGGGGGAAATTGAAACAATTTTTGGAAAAAAAATGGGATGTAAAAGGAGAACTGTAGCAGTTTGAGAATTTTTAAAGAATAATGTTGGAAAGGGGGGAGAGAAGGGATCTTACCATTTAGGGGGAATGTAATTACAATCTAAGCTAGCACAATATTTAGGGGAACTTTACATAGAATATATGGGATAATGAGAATGGTTAAATAGATATATTATTACTATATATGTATATTATTACTACTATACATCATAGGTATGTTATATACAATATAAAACGATGGGTTAGTGGATCAGATTTAATACAATATCAGGTTGCTGTGTTATACTATGTTGTGTGCTGTGTTACATTGGTGGCATAGCATATATGTTTTATAATATATACTATATTGATAGTATATTTGACGGAGTATATGTTTAAAAGAAATAGAACATGTTTAAAGTAAGAGACACTGTGATCCCTGCTATATACTATACTATATGGTTATGCTTTATTGACACGATATATATCATATGGATAGTATGCTTGATAGAGTTTATGTAAAAGAATCAGAATGTGCTTAGAGTAAGAGATATTATGATTTATAGAGGGTAGGAAAATGTAAATGAAATAGATTTAAGCAATAAGAAGGGTTAAGGGTTGGAAAGCTGTTGGAAGTCAATAGGGAGGGGGGAGGAAAAGGGTGGGGGATAGAGGGGGGAAATGGGATTATATGTGTTAAATTTGAAAATTCTTTTCTTTTTTCCACTCACCAATAAAATTTTATTAAAAAAAAATCCAACCCTCACCATCTTGGCTTCTAATTTTGCCCTCAGCTCTCCTTCATCCTGAGTAAAATAATCAAGTATATGAGAGAAGGACTGGGGGGAAGAATCCCCTCCCTACACGGTGTGTGGCTGAAACAAGACAGAAATTCCTTGTCAGTATCAATGGTTTTTGTATATTGTTAGTAATAAATCACTTGGGTCAACTGCTAAAGTGTTAAGGAATGTTAACAATCATTCCAACTTCTCAGATGAAAAAAGAAAAATACTTACCATCACACATCATTAGTTGTGCTGCTGATGAGGATTCCATCAGATTAGGCAGAACTCCTCACTTAAATTGTGGGCGAGTAGTGTGTGAGTACTGTGTACATTAGTATCATTTGCAAATTGGTATGCATATATAAGGAGAAAGGTGTGTGAGAGAGTGCAGGGAGAATAGACAAAGAGAAGAGACACAAAACTCCCTGCTTTTTGAATGTTGTCCTTTGCTACTCGATAAAAAACATAGCAATGCAGGAGGTACACAATGCTTCTATGTATGGAATAAGTGGTCTGCTTGACTTGAAGCGTTATGCTCTGTGTAGTTTTTTAAGTTTGTGAAAAATGCAAGGAGAGAGGTCAAAAAACACAGCCATGTCTATGAACTTCCCACAGGTTCACTGATGCCCTTGGAGATTCTGCCTTCCCAGATCTGCACTCAGGCATCAACAGCGGAAGACAGGTCACCAGAGTAGAACAGCATGACCCTTCACTCCCATTCCTGGCCAATAACTTGAGAAACTTGTTGACATTTGGGCAAAACAAGATTGGGTTTCCTTCCAGCAGAATCAACATTTCAGACTTTCAAGTCAAGGTTTTGATGGAATGGGACTTTTTCAGTTAGAGCATTGTTAACTTTTTTTAAAAAATTACTTTTTAAAAAATTTACTTTTTAAAAAAATTTAACAGCAAAAATACAAAATCCATAAAAAGTAATATTAGTAAAATACAAAAAGCAAAAAAGGTTTTTAACATTTTAGTATTCGTTATGATTACATTTTTTTCTCTTTCTGTACTCTGTAATCTCCCTTGAGTCTCAACAATATTCAGGGCTGCCCTGTCCCAGATACACAGAAAAATGTAAATCAACCATAAGACTCCCCCTACACTTACAGGGTCTAATGAAGACTGGAAATACTCCAAAAGGGATGGAGTCTTGAGACCAGTTGACTGTCCATTAAAGGGAAAAGAGCATAGAGGAGAAATCAGGCTGCTCAATGAGAATCCCATTTCTTTCCATTCCCACTCATGGCCCCAATTTCTTGTTCTTACCTGTATCTATTATTCATTTATTTAAAACTTACTTTACTACCTTATCTGTATCTACTATTCATTTATTTAAAATGTCTTTATGTTGCTTCTTCGGAGGCCTAAGGCAGTTCATAACATGAAAGACAAAATTAAAATGAGCAGCCGCTAGAATCAAGCTCATCAATCCTGGAAGCATAAAAGTACATGTGGCTATTCTACTAATTAGCATCCCTCCAATTTAACTGTGAACTGTTTACCATCTCTTTGCCTGGAGAAATGTTTGTACATCTCACATTCAATGTAACACAACCGCAAGTGGTGCCCTGCTGGATCAGACCCTCTAGTCCATCATCCTGTTTCATGCAGCAGTCAACCAGTTGCCCTGGAGGGCCAAACAAACAAAGGCTAAGGCACAGATGGCCAACAAGACATAGAGGCTGACATGCCCTAACATTGCCTCCTACCAGTAAGTTTCAAAGATTTGTGTGTGTGTGTGTGTGTGTTACGTGCTGTCAAGTTGCCTCTGACCTATGGTGCCCCTATGAATGAAAGACCTCCCAAATGTCCTATCATTAACAGACTTGCTCAGATCCTGCAAACTGGAGGACGTGGCTTCTTTTATCAGGTTAAGCCATCTCATTTTAGGTCTTCCTCTTTTCCTACTGCATTCTACTTTTCCTAGAATTCTTGACTTTTCCAAAGAATCTGGTCTTCTGATGTGACCAAACAAAGTACAATGGCCTTAGTCTTGTCATTTTAGCTTCCAGGGAGAATTCTGGCTTGATTTGATCTAGTACCCACTTATTTGACTTTTTGGCTGTCCATGGTATCCACAAAACTCTCCTCCAGCACCACATTTAAAATAAATCAATCTTCTTCCTGTCAGCTTTCTTCACCATCCAATTTACACATCCATACACGGCAATGGGGAATACCATAGATACCAATGGCATCAACTACACTGTCTCTGGCTCTTACAGCTGCTCATCCTCCAATCTGATATATGCCCTCATGTGCCAACAATGTCCTTCTGCTCTGTACATTGGACAAACCAGCCAACCTCGACGCAAAAGAATAAATGGACACAAATCTGACATTAGAAATGGAAACGTCCAGAAACCAGTGGGAGAACACTTCAATCTAACAGGACATTCCATCAAAGTCTTAAAAGTCGCTGTAGTTCAACAGAAACCTTTCAAAAACAAAATCCAACGGGAAGCTGCTGAATTGGAATTCATATGTAAATTTGACTCTGTCAAGCTGGAACTGAATAGGGACTATGAATGGTTATCTCATTATCACAGGTAACTGATTTCATTTACATAGGCGGGGTCAGGGAGACTCCAGTGGCACCTGACGTGGGCTTTCGAGGACCACAGTTCTCTTTGTCAGATGCATCTGGCGGGGAGGGCTGTGGTTATTGAAGGCTTGTGCTGCAGTGGAATTGTATGGTCTTGGTGGTGGTGCTGGACTCTTTTTGATTTTGCTACTACAGACTAACACGGCAAACTCCTTTGAACCTTTACACAAGCAAACTGATCCCCACATCAAAAGGAGCTGTTTGCATCTCCATATCAAAGGAGTTGTTTACATCCCTCCTCTCCTCCTCCTCTCCTCTCTCCTCCTCTATATTTGACCAGTTTCTTTCTGCCCTCCATGCATCTGACGAAGAGAACTGTGATTCTCGAAAGCTTATGCTACAATAAAATTGGTTAATCTTAAAGGTGCTACTGGACTCTTTTTGATTTTGCTACTACAGACTAACACGGCTAACTCCTCTGGATCTATTACCATAGTTTGGATTCTCTTGATCTTGATTCCCAGAGAGATTATCTTTAAGGATCTTTTCTAGCTCCCTCATAGCTGCTCTTCCAAGTCTCAAGCTTCTTCTAATTTCCTCATTGCAATCTCCCTTTCAGTTGATGACTGAGCCAAGGAATAGAAAATCTTGCACCATTTCAATTTCCTCATTGTAAGCTTTAAAATTGTGTAATTCCTCAGTAGTCATTACTTTTGTCTTCTTGATGTTCAGCTGATGTTCAGAGATTTACTATCTCTGAATCTGAAGGTTCCCCTGGCAATGGCTTGTTGCCATTGAGGGATTTATCCTCCATGAATCTGTCCAACATCCTTTTAAGCCATCTATGCTCATAGCTATTTAATCACTCATAGTGTACTCCTCCTGAATCTACTGCCCATCAACTTCATTGGGTGCAATAGGTATAAATCTGTTTAAAATCTTTTTACCCCTTGTGTGCACGTGTGCGCACTTGTGTGTGTGGGCGCCGTCAAGTCACAACTGACTTATGGCAACCCCGCCAAGGGGCTTTCAAGGCAAGTGAGTAGAGGGGGTTTGCCATTGCCTTCTTCTGTAGAGTCTTCCTTGGTGAATGCCCATTCAAGTACTGACCTTGCTTAGCTTATCTGAAAAGACTGGACTATGCCATGCCACCTTCCCCACTTTCTTTAAACCTCATTAAATAAGCTTTAGAAACCGTAACTGTTAACCTCTCACTGCTCCAGTAGGCTTTTGAGCGTACCCTTTATCTGAGAGTTTCCTTTGGTCCCCATTACATCCTCGGCCTTTTTAGTGGTGGGATCCACCTTGTAAACCAGCCTCCCAGAAGAGGGGCATCAAAC